>NC_092053.1:47076180-47442125 GCF_003086295.3 Arachis hypogaea
ATGATTAAGAGCAGAACTAAATTGCTGAAATTAAAAGGAATGGGGTGATTGCATGAATTTAATTGCAGAATGTAAAGAGAAAGTGGTAATCAGAAATGGGGAATTCATTGGGTTATAGGAGATATTGAGATCTCCGAATCAAAACATGTTTATCTCTTCCTCAACCAATGCGTTCATTAAATTTTGCTTGGCAATCTTATATGATTGGATCCCAATCCCTTGGCTCACCAATTCTCTCTAAAAACAAACAGATTCCCAATCCCTTGGTTTAAATGTTCATAAGAAGAGATGATGCTCGATCACTGATTATACCACACAGTTTCATGAACCACAATTTGGTAGGATTACATGTCACAATATCCATCCAAACCCCAATCCAATTCACTGTGAGAAAGCTTCTCTAGCATGAATCCTCCATTCCTTTCCCAAGGTTCCGAAGGATTCCAATTATGGGTAGTTTCTTTCCCAAGACAACTACCAAATGGAATTAGATCGAGAACTTTCTAACAAAATTCAAGAGAAAAGATTGAAGAAGAAGATAAACTATTATTGATTCATTGAATTACAATAGAGCTCCTAACCCAATGAAAGGGGGTTTAGTGAGTCATAGCTCTGAATTCAATTACAAAGATATGAAAACTAGCTAAATGAAAAGGTAAAAGTCCTCCTTAACTTAAATTCTATCCTATTTATACACTTTCTATATTGAGCTTCTGTTGTGTTTCTTGGGCTTTGAGGCCTCTCCTACTTTCCTTTTTCCTTGGGTTTATGATCCATAATCTTGATGAGGCTGTTGATCCAAATTCTGTAACATTCATTGAGCCAACTTAGTGATAATCAAATAATGACACATGACTCAATAAAGTGAAATTTCAGACTCATCAATCCTTCAGGCCCAATCCCATAAACCATGATATTCAATTGGGTTTCATACCAGAGTAAGTTTAAGTTAATGTTTGTGCTCAAATACTAACTTAAACCGCAATATTGTTGGCCCAGAAACCTTTTCCAAGAGTGACGTTTAAGTTGCAGTTTAAGCTTAAACTGTAGCTTAAACGCCAGACACTTCCAGTGATGCCTTTTGTGGAAGCACGTTTAAGCTTCAGTTTAAGGTTAAACTGAAGCTTAAACGTGGAAATGGAAGAAGGCAGCCCTGGAGGGTAACTTAGTCGAACACGTTTAAGCTTCAGTTTAAGGTTAAACTGAAGCTTAAACGTGGAGATAGAAAAGGCAGCCCTGGAGGTCGAACACGTTTAAGCTCCAGTTTAAGGTTAAACTGGAGCTTAAACGTGGAAATGGAAGAAGGCATCCTGGAGGTCGAACACGTTTAAGCTCCAGTTTAAGGTTAAACTGGAGCTTAAACGTGGAAGCTGAGAAAGGTAGCCCTGGAGGTGTCGAACACGTTTAAGCTCCAGTTTAAGGTTAAACTGGAGCTTAAACGTGGAAATGGAGAAAGCAACCCTGGAGGAGAAAACTTGGTCGAACACGTTTAAGCTCCAGTTTAAGGTTAAACTGGAGCTTAAACGTGGAAATGGCTCCCTGGTGCACTTCCCATTTCTGGCGTTTAACCTCCAGTTTAAGGTTAAACTGGAGGTTAAACGTGGAAATGCTTCCTGAGTGGCATCCTCATTCTGGCGTTTAACCTCCAGTTTAAGGTTAAACTGGAGGTTAAACGTGGAAATGCTTCTTTGGTGAGACTTTCATTCTGGCGTTTAACCTCCAGTTTAAGGTTAAACTGGAGGTTAAACTTCAGTTTCAGTATTTCTTAGCCTTCATGATTCTGGCGTTTAAGCTCCAGTTTAGGCTTAAACTGGAACTTAAACTCCACATGTGATATTCAAGCTTCCTTTATTGAGTTTGTTGCTTCCTTGCCTAGCCTCTTCTTCCCTGAAATCATCCAAACAATTGCATCAAAGTCTTGCAAAATTTCATGAGAAATCTTCCATTCATAGCATTCAAGTAATATAACTAAAAACTCATGGAATTTGCATCAAAATCATACTGTTTGGATGGTTCATTGCTTTGTTCTTATTTTAACCATTCTTGGTTACTTTAAGCTCAAGAAAATGCATAAAACAACTAAAACTATCAAAAAAATGCTAGTGAAACTAGCCTAAGATGCCTTGGCATCACAACACCAAACTTAATACTTGCTTGTCCCTAAGCAAGTCCTGAGTTATTTGAGAAGAAAGTATGAAACAGAAAGCAATTACATTGGCTATATTAGCAAGCATTTGAAGTTCATCAGAAGGGTTTTATGCAGAAAGTTGCAGCATCACTTTTTCATACTTATCAGGTAAGATTATCACTTTTTCATTGCATCCATCAAACACTGCTATGGCCTCTTGTTATTCTTATGTCCTTGGCACTTTTCTCTTCTTTATTTTTCTTTTCTTTTTCTTAGAGCTCCTTTGCTCCTTGTTTGCTTGGTGTCATGTGTTGCACAAGCCTTTGGCATTTTCTTTTTCTTATCGTGCACTACACATATCCACTTCAGGCATTTTAGTTCACATTTCTTCTTGAGACATTGGTGCCCAGCACCTCTTTGTGTGACTAAATGTTTTGTATTTAGGTTGCTCTTGATAATGGACTTTTGGTTGATAATCCCGGGTTAGTTAACCCAAGTTACCAAGTGTTGAAACACTCCTCAGAACCTATTCATCCAAGCATATCCTTAATACATGAACACCACAGGCATTTGTCTCAGAAGTTCAAACCATTGGTGCCTAGCTTATTTTCTCAATTTTTTTTCTTTTGGTTGCCCTTTTTTAGTGGCTTTTTCTTCTTCTTTTTCTTTCTTTTTCATGGCCAAAGACATTTATTCATCAAGATCCATAGACAGTTTTCAATTTCTACATAAAAAATGATAATTCTACACTCTATTTCCAGTGATCTGACTGAACAATCAAGCATGCATACCACCACTTAATTCTACTTGATTTGTCACTAATTTAGCCAAGTTACTTTTGTTCAAACTTTTCTTTTATTTTTGGAAACAGAACAAGCATGGCAAGCACTTGTTTAAGAAGGTGAAGTTATATCCAAACATCTAGGCATTCACTTTATTCAAAGCAATAAACAGACAAATATACTAAAAACTTCACATTCCAGAAAGATTCAACATTTACAGTTTAAACCAGAACAAGCATGCTTTTGTTTGCCCTTTTTAAAGAATTATCAAGGAACAATACCACCTTGTGAAATTCCTTGTTTTCTCTTTGTTGCCAGGAAACACTTTGATTTCTCCTTCTTCTCCTAATTGTTGCTTCATGTTTTAAGATCCTTGTTTCCTTTCCTGCAAAGAGTGATGAAGTTGCTTGCTTCTCAAGCACTTGAGTGGTTAGCTCAACTATGTGTGGGTAAGTATCTGAGTCTTAAGTTGGTGTGTGAACACCAAACTTAGTCTCCCACTTACTTCTCTGTTCTTTGAATCCTTGAGTTCTCTTTGGAATGAAGTTGCTGCTAAGGGTTTTAAGCATTTCTGTGACTGCTTAGAATGGTTGTTCCTTTCATATAATTCAAAGGTTGTTGTGTTCAGTTGATCTTTATGGTGGAACACCAAACTTAGAGTCACACATTCCCCTTTGAATTATTGATCCACGAATTCATTGTTTGGTGTGAAACACCAAACTTAATTCTTTGCAATGCACAGAAACTACTTCACCCTTTTTATTGAAACAAATAAAAGAAACAGCAAAAGGGTATTACCTCAGGTTGGGTTGCCTC
Source organism: Arachis hypogaea (assembly GCF_003086295.3). Classification (NCBI taxonomy): domain Eukaryota; kingdom Viridiplantae; phylum Streptophyta; class Magnoliopsida; order Fabales; family Fabaceae; genus Arachis; species Arachis hypogaea. The sequence goes on from NC_092053.1 coordinate 47,079,907, forward strand.
CCAACAAGCGCTTCTTTAACGTCATTAGCTTGACGGTCAGCTTCCTTAGTTGAGGTGATATTTAACCTTGTCCTTCTCCTCCACATCTCCCAAGTAATGTTTGAGTCTTTGACCGTTCACAATGAAGGTTCGTTGTGACTTTTCTTCCATGATTTCTACTTGTCCATATTTGGAGACCTTGGTGACAAGGAATGGTCCAGACCACCTTGATTTTAGCTTCCCTGGAAATAGCTTCAGCCTAGAATTGTAGAGCAATACTTTTTGTCTTCTTCAAATTTCCTTGGGGCTATGTTGCTGTCATGCTTCTTCTTTGCTCTTTCTTTGTAAATTTTGGCATTCTCATAAGCTTCAGCTCTGAACTCTTCCAACTCTTGAATTTGCAACATCCTTCTTTCTCCAGCAGCTTTGCTGTCCAAGTTCAAAAGTTTCAAGGCCCAGTATGCCTTGTGCTCCAACTCCAGTGGCAAATGGCAAGCTTTTCCGTATACTAGTTGGTAAGGAGACATTCCAATTGGTGTTTTGAAAGCTGTCCTATATGCCCAAAGAGCATCATCTAGCTTAATCGACCAGTCCTTCCTTGAAGTTCCCACAGTCTTTTCCAGGATCCTTTTGAGTTCTCTGTTAGATATTTCGGCTTGCCCACTTGTTTGTGGATGGTATGGTGTGGCTACCTTGTGTTTGACTCCATATTTTAGAAGCAATGCCTCTAATGGTTTGTTGCAGAAGTGGCTTCCTCCATCACTGATGATTGCTCTTGGAACCCCAAAACGGCAAAAAATGTGTTTTCTGAGGAAGTTCATGACTACCTTATTATCATTGGTTGGAGTTGCTATTGCTTCAACCCATTTGGAGACATAGTCTACTGCCACAAGAATGTAATTATTTGAGTATGAGGAGGGAAAGGGTCCCATGAAATCTATCCCCCATACATCAAACAATTCAAGTTCCAGAATGAATTGTTGTGGCATTTCATTTCTTCTTGGCAGGTTCCCCGCTTTCTGGCATTCATGGCAGTGCTTCACTAGTTCCTTTGCATCTTTGAAGATAGTGGGCCAATAAAAACCACACTGCAACACCTTAGCTGCTGTTCTTTCTCCTGCAAAATGTCCTCCATAAGTGGAGCCATGGCAGTCCCATAAGACTTCCCTTCCTTCTTCCTCTAATATGCATCTTCTGAGTATGCCATCGAAACATTTTTTGAACAAGTATGGTTCGTCCCAGATGAAGTATTTGGCATCATTTACCAATTTCTTCCTTTGATGCTTGTTAAATTCCAACGGCAAACTCCCAGTGGCCTTGAAGTTTGCTATGTCTGCAAACCAGGGTGCTTTGTAAATTACCATGAGTTGTTCATCAGGAAAGCACTCATTTATATGTGTGCTTTGTGCGCTTCCTTCTTCACATGGTATCCTTGATAAATGGTCTGCCACCTTGTTCTCTACACCCTTCTTGTCTTTGATTTCAATGTCAAATTCCTGCAACAAAAGAACCCATCTAATAAGTCTTGGTTTGGATTCTTGTTTAGCAAGTAAGTATTTTAAAGCTGAATGATCAGTGAAGACAATGACTTTAGATCCAATGAGATAGGATCTAAATTTGTCAAATGCAAAGACTATTGCCAAGAGTTCTTTTTCAGTGGTTGTGTAATTCCTTTGGTTAGCATTCAAGACTTTACTGGCATAATAAATCACATGTACCAAATTGTCTTTCCTTTGTCCTAACACTGCCCCAATAGCAACGTCTGATGCATCACACATCAGTTCAAAAGGTAAGTTCCAATCAGGTGGGGCAATGATAGGTGCAGAGGAAAGTTTTTGCTTTAAAAGTTCATAGGCTAGCATGCAATTTTTATCAAATACAAAGGGTGTATCAGAGACAAGCAAGTTACTCAAAGGTTTGGCTATTTTGGAAAAGTCTCTAATAAACCTTCTGTAAAAACCAGCGTGTCCCAAAAAACTCCTAACTGCCTTGACATTACTTGGTGGAGGTAGTTTTTCAATGATTTCCACCTTAGCTCTGTCCACCTCAATGCCTCTATTAGAGATTTTGTGGCCAAGGACTATTCCTTCTGTAACCATGAAATGACATTTTTCCCAGTTTAATACTAGGTTAGTCTCTTGGCACCTCTTAAGCACCAAGGCAAGGTGGTGTAGGCAGCTAGGAAAAGAATCTCCAAACACAGAAAAATCATCCATGAAGACCTCAATAAATTTTTCAATCATGTCCGAAAAGATGGACAGCATGCATCTTTGGAAAGTGGCAGGTGCATTGCACAATCCAAAGGGCATGCGTCTATAAGCAAAAACTCCATATGGACAAACAAATGATGTTTTCTCTTGATCTCTAGGATCAACTACTATCTGATTATAGCCTGAGTATCCATCCAAAAAGCAATAGTAAGCATGTCCTGCAAGCCTTTCAAGCATCTAATCCATGAATGGGAGTGGGAAATGATCCTTTCTGGTGGCTTCATTGAGCTTCCTGTAGTCTATGCACATCCTCCACCCAGTGACAGTTCTTGTGGGTATGAGTTCGTTCCTCTCATTTGGCACCATAGTTATGCCACCTTTCTTGGGAACTACATGGATGGGACTAACCCATGGGCTATCAGAAATGGGGTAGATTACCCCTGCCTGCCATAACTTCATGACCTCCTTTTGTACCACTTCTTTCATGACGGGATTCAATCTTCTCTGAGCTTGGATGGAGGGTCTAGCATCCTCTTCTAACAAGATTTTATGCATGCATATGGATGAACTTATCCCCTTCAAATCAGATAGGGTCCATCCAATGGCATCTTGATGAGTTTGTAGCACCTTGATCAATTCTTCTTCCTGTTCTTGACTCAGGGCAGAGCTAATGATAACAGGATGACTCTCATCACTTCCCAAGTATGCATACTTGAGATTAGGGGGCAATGCTTTGAGCTCAGGTTTTGGTGCTTCCTTCTCTTCTTTCACTATCTCTGGCATGTTTGGCATGGTTGTTTCAGCAGCCTTGATGTCACTAACTTCTATGTCCTTGGTGAACTCCTCCTCTGCCACTTCCTTTGTTGTTTCCTCAAAGGTTTCTTGTACTGCAATGTCCACTACATCCACCCTCATGCATTCCCTTAGTGATTCTGATGGATAGCTCATTGCCTTGAATACGTTAAACACCAATTTCTCATCATGTAGTCTAAGAGTGAGTTCACCCTTTTGTACATCTATGATGGCTCCAGCAGTAGCCAGGAAGGGTCTTCCCAGAATTATTGAAGCTTTGGCTTCTTCCTCCATATCTAACACCACAAAATCAGCAGGAAATATAAAATCTCCCACCTTCACCAACAAATCCTCAACTATCCCATGAGGGAATTTAAAAGTTCGATCTGCCAATTGGAGGGCCATTCTTGTTGGTTTGGCTTCCTCAATCTTCATTCTTCTCATCATTGTTAGAGACATCAAATTGATACTGGCCCCTAAGTCACACAAGGCCTTCTCCACCATGACTTCTCCTATGATGCAGGGGATTTGGAAACTGCCTGGATCCTTCAATTTCTGAGGCAATTTGTGCTGGATGATGGCACTGCATTCTTCAGTTAACAACACAGTTTCCTCGTTTCTCCAGCTTCTTTTCTTGGTCATTAATTCCTTTAAGAATTTTGCATAGAGTGGCATTTTCTCTATTGCCTCAGCAAACGGAATGTTGATTTGAAGCTTCTTGAAAATCTCCAAGAACCTGGAGAATTGGCCATCCTTTTCACTTTTCATCAAACGTTGAGGATATGGTGCTTTAGGTGTATAAGGTTTCAGGACCTCTTTTTCTTTTTCTTTTGTTGCAGACGATGTAAAAGATTGTCCTTGTTCCTTATCTCTCACATTTTCCTTTGCTTCATCCTCTGTGGTTTCCTTTGAGATCTCCTTTAGATTCTTTCCGCTTCTGAGGGTTATGGCCTTACATTCTTCCCTTGCAATAGCCTTGGCAGTATGAGAACCGCTTGTCCCAGGGGTTTGCTTAGACAAATACGCAATTTGATTTTCTAGCTTCTGGATGGCAGCTCCTTGGTTTTGCAGGTTAGAATTCACTTCTTCCTTAAAAGCTTTCAATTCGGTTATGTCTTGACTCATGGTTGCAAGCATTCCTTCTATCCTGTTTAATTGATCTTGAAATTGTTGATTCGGGTTAGGTTGGGTAGGTTGATTATTTTGGCCATGATATGGTGGTTGAGAGTAAGTGTTTTGTGTGGCTTGGTATGATCTTTGGTTGGAGTTTTGGTATGTGGACTTGTTATGTTGGTTTTGCTGGTTTCCCCACCCAAAGTTTGGGTGGTTTTTCCAGCCTGGGTTGTAAGTGTTGGAATGTGGATCATATGGTTGCCTTTGTTGATTTCCTACATAATTGGCCTCTTCCAATCACCTCCTTCAGTGCTTTCTTCCTCTTGCTCTTGTGTGTGTATTGCAGCCACTTGTTTTGTTTCTAATTTCCTGGTGAGCTCTGCTAGTTGCTTGGCAAACACCTTGTTTTGGGCTAGAATTGTATCAACATGGTTCAGCTCCATGACTCCCTTAGTGTTGTGTCTCTCTGATGCATAGTAGTACTCATTCTCAGCCACTGTCTCAATCACTTCAATGGCTTCTTCCACAGTCTTTTTCCTGTTCAATGAACCTCCTGATGAATGGTCTACAGCCTTCCTTGATTCATAAGACAGTCCATCATAGAAAATATGCAATTGCACCCAGTCATGGAACATGTCTGGTGGGCATTTCCTTGTCAAATCCTTGAATCTCTCCCATGCCTCGTAGAGAGTTTCACCATCTTGTTGTCTAAACGTCTGAACCTCAGATCGAAGCCTATTGACCTTTTGTGGGGGGTAGAAACGTGCCAGAAACTTGCTTTCCACCTCATCCCAGGTTGTTAGGCTCCCCCTTGGGAATGATTCCAGCCACTTAGCTGCCTTGTCCCTAAGTGAAAATGGGAACAAAAGCAGTTTATATGCATCTTCCTGGACTCCATTGGACTTCACAGTGTCGCAAATTCTCAGGAATTTTGTGAGATGTTGGTTTGGGTCTTCATTAGCACTTCCACCAAATGAACAATGATTCTCCACAAGTGATATTAGCTGTGGTTTGAGCTCAAAATTGTTGGCCTGAATGGGTGGTTTCTGGATGCTGCTACCACAATTCCCAGAGGTTGGGTTTATGTATGAACTAAGAACCCTCCTCTCAGGAATGGCATTGTTTTCATCAGCTCTCTCATGGTTGTGAACTTCTCTATCCATGTTGAGATCCAAAGCTTCCTCAAAATTGTCCTCAGATTCTCCTTCAGATTCCTCTTCTCCCAGTACTCTCTTCCCTCTTGCTTCCCTTCTCAGTCTATGAAGGGTCCTCTCTGGTTCGGTATATGGAGGAGTTGATGTCTCTCCTCTCCTACCTGTCATACAAGAACACAGCACAGGCAACAAACAAGTGAACTACTCTTGGTTAATGGAAGAGTATGGTTAGAGCAGTTGAGGAATTAATTCAAACAGTTAGTGAGTCAGTGAGTTAGTTGCTTGAATTTAAAGGCATAAAGAAAGAAAGCATGTAACAGAGTGCAGAAATTGAAATTCAACAAGTAACGTGTACTGAATTAATCAAAACAAAAAAAAATGCTCAATCTAGTTAACTTCCAATTTGAGAATTGTCAATCGAAAACCAATCCCCGGCAACGGCGCCATAAACTTGATGCGCATAAACTTGTTATGCTACGATTTAGGAAATTGCACGATCGGCAAAATTCCTTCCGGCAAGTGCACCGGTTATCGTCAAGTAAAAACTCACAATAGAGTGAGGTCGAATCCCACAAGGATTGGTTGAGTGAGCAATTCGGATTAGAAGTGTGTTCTAGTTGAGCGGAATCAAGATTTAGATGAGAATTGCGGAATGTAAAATTGGCGGGAAACGTAAATGACAAGAAATTGAAATGGCGGAATCTTAAATTGCATGAATTAAAGAGCAGAAGCTAAATTGCTGAAATTAAAAGGGAATGGGGTGATTGCATGAATTTAATTGCAGAATGTAAAGAGAAAGTGGTAATCAGAAATGGGGAATTCATTGGGTTATAGGAGATATTGAGATCTCCGAATCAAAACATGTTTATCTCTTCCTCAACCAATGCGTTCATTAAATTTTGCTTGGCAATCTTATATGATTGGATCCCAATCCCTTGGCTCACCAATTCTCTCTAAAAACAAACAGATTCCCAATCCCTTGGTTTAAATGTTCATAAGAAGAGATGATGCTCGATCACTGATTATACCACACAGTTTCATGAACCACAATTTGGTAGGATTACATGTCACAATATCCATCCAAACCCCAATCCAATTCACTGTGAGAAAGCTTCTCTAGCATGAATCCTCCATTCCTTTCCCAAGGTTCCGAAGGATTCCAATTATGGGTAGTTTCTTTCCCAAGACAACTACCCAATGGAATTAGATCGAGAAGCTTTCTAACAAAATTCAAGAGAAAAGATTGAAGAAGAAGATAAACTATTATTGATTCATTGAATTACAATAGAGCTCCCTAACCCAATGAAAGGGGGTTTAGTGAGTCATAGCTCTGAATTCAATTACAAAGATATGAAAACTAGCTAAATGAAAAGGTAAAAGTCCTCCTTAACTTAAATTCTATCCTATTTATACACTTTCTATATTGAGCTTCTGTTGTGTTTCTTGGGCTTTGAGGCCTCTCCCTGCTTTCCTTTTTCCTTGGGTTTATGATCCATAATCTTGATGAGGCTGTTGATCCAAATTCTGTAACATTCATTGAGCCAACTTAGTGATAATCAAATAATGACACATGACTCAATAAAGTGAAATTTCAGACTCATCAATCCTTCAGGCCCAATCCCATAAACCATGATATTCAATTGGGTTTCATACCAGAGTAAGTTTAAGTTAATGTTTGTGCTCAAATACTAACTTAAACCGCAATATTGTTGGCCCAGAAACCTTTTCCAAGAGTGACGTTTAAGTTGCAGTTTAAGCTTAAACTGTAGCTTAAACGCCAGACACTTCCAGTGATGCCTTTTGTGGAAGCACGTTTAAGCTTCAGTTTAAGGTTAAACTGAAGCTTAAACGTGGAAATGGAAGAAGGCAGCCCTGGAGGGTAACTTAGTCGAACACGTTTAAGCTTCAGTTTAAGGTTAAACTGAAGCTTAAACGTGGAGATAGAAAAGGCAGCCCTGGAGGTCGAACACGTTTAAGCTCCAGTTTAAGGTTAAACTGGAGCTTAAACGTGGAAATGGAAGAAGGCATCCTGGAGGTCGAACACGTTTAAGCTCCAGTTTAAGGTTAAACTGGAGCTTAAACGTGGAAGCTGAGAAAGGTAGCCCTGGAGGTGTCGAACACGTTTAAGCTCCAGTTTAAGGTTAAACTGGAGCTTAAACGTGGAAATGGAGAAAGCAACCCTGGAGGAGAAAACTTGGTCGAACACGTTTAAGCTCCAGTTTAAGGTTAAACTGGAGCTTAAACGTGGAAATGGCTCCCTGGTGCACTTCCCATTTCTGGCGTTTAACCTCCAGTTTAAGGTTAAACTGGAGGTTAAACGTGGAAATGCTTCCTGAGTGGCATCCTCATTCTGGCGTTTAACCTCCAGTTTAAGGTTAAACTGGAGGTTAAACGTGGAAATGCTTCTTTGGTGAGACTTTCATTCTGGCGTTTAACCTCCAGTTTAAGGTTAAACTGGAGGTTAAACTTCAGTTTCAGCATTTCTTAGCCTTCATGATTCTGGCGTTTAAGCTCCAGTTTAGGCTTAAACTGGAACTTAAACTCCACATGTGATATTCAAGCTTCCTTTATTGACTTTGTTGCTTCCTTGCCTAGCCTCTTCTTCCCTGAAATCATCTAAACAATTGCATCAAAGTCTTGCAAAATTTCATGAGAAATCTTCCATTCATAGCATTCAAGTAATATAACTAAAAACTCATGGAATTTGCATCAAAATCATACTGTTTGGATGGTTCATTGCTTTGTTCTTATTTTAACCATTCTTGGTTACTTTAAGCTCAAGAAAATGCATAAAACAACTAAAACTATCAAAACAATGCTAGTGAAACTAGCCTAAGATGCCTTGGCATCAATGGTCAACTTAGATATATTTGTGGCTTTAAGAGCAAAAGGGAGATGGTTAGTGGTTGGAAATATCACTCTAGGTTCATGATGGCTACACGTTCAAAGCTTAATTACAATGGTTGGTGTAGAACTAGATTGCTTGGGTCTAGGATATTGTTTGATTGCTTAATTGAGAATTCCAAGATTATGCCACCCAAATAGAATAATGATAATCAACTCAAAGATGGGTGTGGCAACAAGATATGGGATCCCAGCATACATAAGGATTAACTTTGGGAGCCCATAGTCTATGAAGAACTCCATCAAATCTTGGGAGAATTGAACTTGAAGAGTGGAGCTCTGATAAACCCCAATTTTGTGGTTTATCTTGTGCTTATTTTGGGGAATTTTATCACCTTTTCCCACATTTATTCAATGAAATAGCATAATTTTGCAATTCTCCCTTGATTTGTGCTTAAATGTGAAAACATGCTTTTTAGGCCCTAAAATTGGTGATTTTAATTCACTTTAATTCCATTCGATACCTTGATGTGTTTTTTGAGTGATTTCAGGTTCATAACGCAAGTATTGGATGGAAGAAGTGAGGAGAGAAGCACGCAAAGTGGGAGAACTCATGAAGAAATGAAGGAACCATAAATCTGTCAAGCCTGACCTCTTCGCACTCAATCGACCATAACTTGAGCTACAGAGGTTCAAATGAGGTGGTTCCAGTTGAGTTGGAAAGCTAACATCCAGGGCTTCTAAACGATATAAAATTTTTTATATGTTACTTCACATTCAGGGGCGCGCACGCGCCATGTACGCGCGCGCGCCGATGCTGCCCATGGCCCACTAAAAGTAAAATCGCCCCTAGCAATTTCTGAAGCATTTTGGGCCCAATCCAACTCATTTCTTATGCTATTGAACCCAAGGATTGAAGGGGAGAATGAACTAAGTAGTCATAGTTTAGTTTTCATCATGTTTTAGAGTAGAATTCTAGAGAGAGAGGCTCTCTCCTCTCTCTAGATTTAGGATAGAAATTAGGGTAACATTAGGTTAATCACTCTCAAATTTCTCTTTCAATTCTTGTTTTAATTTCAATTCTCTTTATATTTTAGTGTTCTATTGTCTTAATCTTCTTAGTTTCTCTTGTTAATTTCTTGTTTTGCTCTATTTTATGTTGATGAACCATTGTTGGATCTTAATTTTCTTTAATGCAATTTTATGTTTTCATACTCTCTCATGTTGATCTTGATTGTTATTATTGATTTCTTGCTTATGTTAGTTGTGGGTTTCTTTTAATTCTTGCATTTTATGATGTTTAATTTTCTTGCACACTAAGTGTTTGATAGAATGTTTTCTTTAGTTTTTGAGTAGTTCTCTTGACTCTTGGCCTAGGCCAAGGGAATTGAGTGACCTTGAGTCATTGGGTCTCATTGAATTGGTGATTTGAGAACCCTTGGTGATCATTTGATACTCATTGACGACAACCCACTACTAATCTAATTAGTAGGTAGGTTGGGACTTATGGGTTGATGTGATCAAAGCCATTTGACGTACTTCAAGTCTAGGAGTAGATATTACGTACTTAAGACTCTTGGAAGTAGACTTAATGAGCTTGGCCTCTCATAATTATCAATATATGGTTTGTTGACAAGGATGATGATCTCAATTACCTATGTCTAGCCAAGAGTACTTTTCATTTCTTTTATTTAGTTAATTGCTCATTTACTTTTCTTGCCATTTATATTTTCTTGTCAAATATCAAAACGAACCCCATTACCCCTTTATAACCAATAATTGAGTACTTCATTGCAATTCCTTGTGAGACGATCCGGAGTTTAAATACTCCGGTTAATTTTCATTGGGGTTTGTACATGTGACAAAACCATATTTTAAGTTGATGTGAGAGTTGTTTGTTGTTTTAGAGCTATGCTTACAACGAAGTAAATTCCTTTCTTTAGGAAGAAAATCTAGACCGACGACAGTTTTTGCGCATCAAATTAATGGCGCCGTTACCGGGAAGTTGCAATGGTGTTATGTTATTGGCTATTGTATATATGTTAATATGCTTCTTTGCTAGTTTTTGCTTGTTTTAGGAGTTAGTTTTTATTGGTTCTTACTAGTATTTGTTTTTATTTTCTCTTGTTACTATGAATTCTCATCTTCACTTTGGCTATGAGTTTGGCTCAAATTATGTTTTAGGGAATGGGAACTATAATGACAATATGCATCAAGGATAGAACAATCAAAGATGGGAGGAGCCTCAAGGGATTGATCAACCTTCTTGGCAACAACCTCTTCCGGTCTCTTATAGGTATAATTCCAATCCTAATGCATCTAACGGATGTGGTGACCCTTATTGTAATTGTCAACAACCACCACCACATGCCTATGAACCACCCCCTCAACATGATTTTGAACCACCTTACTCACAAGCCCCCTACCACCAAACACCTCATTATGACCCTAATTCTTATCCACCATACCAACCACCTTATGAACCATATGAACCACACATGGAACCACCACTATTCTAACACAATTACTCTCAAGAACCACCTCAATATATACCACCTCCATACCCTTACCAAGATGAACCAACTTTTAATTATGAAACTTCCTTCCCAAACAATGAACCTTCTTTTTCCACACCACCTCCAATGGATGATTCTCTTCAAGAATGTGTTAGTTCTTATATTCAAAGGCAATAAGAGAACCAAAAGGAGTTCTAGGAGTTAGAAGCCAAGATGGCTACCTTAGCGAAAGCCATTAGCAATATGGTCTCCTTCCGCCTAAGCCTATGCGATCAAGGAACTCCCATTGTTGAATGTGGAGTAGCAATCAAGGAGCATAGTGAGGGAGTGGGCTTAGAGCTTCAAGGTGAAGAAGAGGAGTTAAAGCAAGAATTGTCACAAGGGGAAGAAGTTGAGATAAATGAGCCGGAAGAAGTTGTTGAAAACATAGGAGATGTTGGAAGTCTATGGGAATGTAGAATTAGAGAGTCCTCTTCTAAGATGCTTGATGTTGATGTTGAGGAGGGTGTACAACCTCCAAAGCATATCATGATTGAAGACTTTGAAGAGGTTGATCAAGAAATGGATTAATCATTGAGGAGTTCCTATCTACAATTGAATCCTCTCCCATTGGGCTTGAAATTGAGATCAAAGAAGAAGATGGACAACCTCCCATGCCCTTGGTAAGCAATGAAGAAGAGATTGAATTGGAAGAGAGCTACCAAGAGGAAGAGGTTGAAATTGAAGAAGCTTGTGAAGAGGTGGAGGTAGTCGAAGAAGAGCACAAGGGAGTGGAACTTGCAAGATCATTAGGACCACCCCTCTCTAAGTCACCATCCAACACAACATTCAAGTGGGTAAAATTCTTATCCTTAAGCTTTACTTTCTCACTTGAATATGGTTTGATTGAAAATGATGGTCAACTTAAAGCTCTTTGTGGAGTTAAGAGTAAGCGAGAGTTGTGTAGTGGTTGGAAACATCATTCTAGGTTCATTATGGTTACTTGCTCAAAGTTTAATTGCAAGGTTTGGTGTGGAGCTAAATTGTATGGGTCTAGGAAGTTGTTTGGAGGCTTCTTTGAGAATTCCAAAGCTAAACCACCCAAGTGGAATCATGATGATCACTTTGAAGATGGGTGTCAAAACAAAGTGTGGGATCCCGAATCGCACAAGGAAAATCAACTTTGGGAGCTCATGGTTTGTGAAGAACTCCATCAAAGCTTGAAAATATTAACATTGAATAAAATGGAGCTTATTGGAGATTCAAGCATTGGTGGATGTTCCAAGATGGTTACAAGCACAAGCCACCTTAAGAGGAGCTCCCCGTAAGTCCAACTTAAGGACAATAAACAAAAGTGCTAGGTGGGAGACACCCCACCATGGTAAACTCTTTCCACTCTCTTTTAGATTTGGTTAATAAGTGATTGGAGTTGCCATTATAGGTAGTTTTCTTCTTTTCTATACTCTTATACATTTTGTTTCGATGATAGGTTGTAGTAGTGTGTTTTGATTAGTTTAGATTGTTGTTAAAGTAGGTTGCTTGAAGTACAAGTTTTGTTTGTTTTGTCTTTGAAAATTTTTCGAAAAGTTAAAGATTTTTGTTAAATTTGAATTTTGGTTGCTTTAGAATGTTTATAGGTTAGGAGAGTGTTAAATTCTGTTTTTATGTTTCTAAAAAAAAAAACGGGCATCGGCGCCCAAGCGCGCAGTGCGCGCGCGCGCCGCTGTGGTTTCACAACTCCTAGTACTAAAACCCGAGAGTTGTGCCTACTTTGTGCCAGGCAATCCGCGCGTAAGCACGCATGGCGCGCGCGTGCCGATTGTCCCTGCCGCATCCGCGCATAAGCACGCATGGCGCGCGCGCGCGCAGATTGTTTTTGCTGCATCCGTGCCCAAGAACGCATGGCGCGCGCGGGGATTGTTCCTGCTGCATCCGTGCCTAAGCACGCATGGGCAATATGCACGGATTTGCACCCTATTTTTCTCCTTTCTCCTTCTTTCTTCTTTTCTTCTTCTTTCTTTATACTTTTTTTTCTTTTTTCTTCTTCTTCCTCTCTTGAAAAATTCTTTTTTTTTTCATTAAAAAAAATAAAAAAAAAATTATTATTAATTAAAAAAAATTTCTTTTCTTCCATCATCTTTTATTGCATTTGCTTGTTTTCATTCATTGCATTTTAATTTTATTTTTGTAACTTGTTTTCCCTTTTATTTTCTAAGTATCTTATTTTAATAATGGTGTTGAATTCTCTTACTCAATTGTTGAGACTTTCTTGGTCAGTATTGGTGCTCTGTGACTTGTTGCATTAATTGTAACATTTGCTCTACACACAAGATTAGTGCTTTAGTCCGTCCTGACTCATGATCCCTTGTTTTTGTACCTCATCATCATTGAGTTAGGATGGGACCAATTGCTCTCATGCTTATCATTAATCTTGTTTGTGTCAATTATTGATTAAGCTTGATGCAACATGCTCTTCATGTCATTTGCCTATGCTTTGACTTTATTCTTGCATCAAGTATTAGTTGATTTGCCCTTAGCTTATATTGTTTTCTCACTTATATGTTGTAGTTACCATGTATTTGAGAACCATACTTTTATTTGGCATTAGCCCCCGCTTATGTTCTAATTGCTTTCATATATTTGTTGTAGGCTTAATTTTCTTCCTTTTTCTTTCCTTTTAGGTCGGCCACCGAAAGAGGAAAAGGAAAAGCTTCTAAATGGGGGCAACAAATAAGTCCTTCCGCACAACCTTTTGGAGGAACTCGTCAATTGTAACAACCCATCCACCTTGCTCTTCTTTGCATGCACCGAGGACGGTGCAAATTTCTAAGTGTGGGGAGGTCGTCCGACCGACCTCTATGGGTAACAACTTCCTTTTTCAACACCAATTTTTTTTTTAATTTTTGTCTTTATTAGATTAGTTGTTGCATTGCATGATAGGTTGTATGTTAGTTAGAATTCGTACATATTCTATCACTTCTTTTTATGTTAGGACTACTTGGTTAGCGTGATGACTTCTTTTCCAAGAAAAATTATTTTTAGGGCACCTTACCAATTTGAAAAAAAAAATTTTGTTGAACTTGCTTGAAGAATTTATTTTGAAACATGGTTTTTGAGCTAAGAACACAAGCATGTGAGTTTTGAGCCCAATGGTGTGGTTACATCTTATAACCACTTATTTTCATTCTTGTGTACATCATTCTCTTTCTATGATTGTAATCTTTGATTTGTTTGATTCTTTATGTCTATTATTCTATGTATACATGCATTTATATGATTGAGGCCATCATTTCATTTAGCTCACTTACCCAAATAGCCTACCTTTCATCAACCATTGTTAGCCAATTTTGAGCCTATTGAATCTCTTTTGTTCTTAATTATAGCACATCACTACCCCTAAGTGAAAAATAATAAATGTCCTTAATTTAGATCTTTGATTAGCTTAGGCTAGTGAGGGTGTGTATCATTTGGGTATGGGGAACTTGGGACATTGGTTGAGGTAAAAGTGCAATTTTTATTTTTGTTAAAAATTTTGGAAATTGGGTACATATTCATGCACTATATGTAAAATCATATGCATTGATACGTTTGTATATACTTTAGAAAAAAAATGATAAAGCAAAAAAAAATATACAAATAAAAGAAAAAAATAGAAAAAAATAGAGAAAAAGAAATAAAAAGGGGACAAAAATACCCCAAAGTAAAGTTCAATAAAAATCAATGCATATGGAATGTGAATTTCAATGAATGCATGAGTATGTGAAAAAGTGGGAATCATGGGTAGCTAGGTTGTGAATTAGAATTGTATAGGTTGTTATATGTGTTAGGTGAGAGCTTAAGCTAATCAAAGATACAAATTTCAAGCTCACTTGACCATATGCATCCTACCTTTACCCTAGCCCCATTACAACCTATGAATAAGACCTCATGATGAATGTATGCATGCATTGAATAATTGTTGATTGTTAGATGAAGGACAAATCTTAGAAAGCATGAGCAGAAGAGGATTGAGTGAATCGACCCTATACACTTGAGCGACTAGAGCGGATACACTTCTGGTGAGGGTTCGATGCTCAATTCCTTGTTCCCGGCTTTCATGAGCTTTTCTTCTTGCAAGTTTATTTGTGCTTCATTTTGATATTTGAATTGGTAGAGTTTGTGAGTCGTCATATGACCTTTACCCTACTTGCTTATATATGTTCTTGGAGATTGATTTAATTTTAACCAAGTAGGTAGAATCATTTTGCATTTAGTTACATTTATATAGATAGATACATATAGTTTATTTGCATTGAATAAATGTTCATAACCCTTTTCTTGTCCTTCTTTATTCTTAGCATGAGGATATGCTTGGTTTAAGTGTGGGGAGATTTGATAAACCCCAATTTTGTGGTTTATCTTGTGCTTATTTTGGGGGATTTTATCACATTTTCCCATATTTATTCAATGAAATAGCATCGTTTTGCAATTCTCCCTTGATTTGTGCTTAAATGTGAAAACATGCTTTTTAGGCCCTAAAATTGGTGATTTTAATTCACTTTAATTCCATTCAATGCATTGATGTGTTTGTTGAGTGATTTCAGGTTTATAAGGCAAGTATTGGATGGAAGAAGTGAGGAGAGAAGCATGCAAAGTGGGAGAACTCATCAAGAAATGAAGGAACTATAAAGCTGTCAAGCTTGACCTCTTCACACTCAATCGACCATAACTTGAGCTACAAAGATCCAAATGAGGCGGTTCCAGTTGCGTTGGAAAGCTAACATCCGGGGCTTCGAAATAATATAAAATTTGCCATATGTTACTTCGCATTCAGGGGCGCGCACGCGCCATGTACACGTGCGCGCCGATGCTGCCCATGGCCCACGAAAAGTAAAATCGCCCCCAGCGATTTCTGAAGCATTTTGGGCCCAATCCAACTCATTTCTGATGCTATTGAACCCAAGGATTGAAGGAGGGAATGAACCAAGTAATCATAGTTTAGTTTTCATCATGTTTTCATCATGTGTTTGTTATTATTAATTTCTTGCTTATGTTAGTTGTGGGTTTCTTTTTGGTAAAACGGCGGTTTTTTTGTATTTATGGCGGTTTGAACTGCCATTATTACCAATAATGGCGGTTTCGTAAAGCGACATAATTCTGGGCGCCATTCTGGTTATTACGGCGGTTTTCTGAAAACCGTCACAATTCCCTGGGTTAAAACGGTGGTTTTTGAATAGGTTAAAACAGCGGTTGTTATTTTCAGGGTTAAAATGGCGGTTCTTGGATAGGTTAAAATGGCGGTTTGAACCGCCATTATTACCCTGACAGAGCGGCGTTTGGTTGGTTAAAACGGCAGTTCAAACCGCCGTTATTTCCATGGTTAAAATGGCGATTTTTGGATAGGTTAAAACGGCGGTTTGAACCGCCATTATTACCCTGACAGAGTGGCGTTTTGGTTGGTTAAACGGCATTTTTGAACTGCCATTTTTACCCTGACAGAGTGACGTTTTGGTTGGTTAAAATGGTATTTTTGAACCGCCATTTTACCGTGACAGTAACATTTTTTATCGTTTAAAAAAAATTTTTACTGTTACTTTTATCGCGTTAAATAAATAATTTTGTGATTAAAATTTCACAATAGCAAAAAATCATAATCCATAAATGAAATATTATATAACTCTTAAACAAAATATTAATATAATATATAATAAACATTATATAACTCTTAAACAAAATATTAATATAATATATAATTATTTATTATTGAAAATCAAAAGTAATAACTCCTATACAAAACCTTGTCTTACTAAACTTACCAAAATACAAGCATTGCAAATTTGCAATAAATACTAATTAGTCAAATCTACCATCCAGTTCCCTAAACTATGTTAACATCTAATAATGTATTTAAATCATCTAATAAATGCTATTTTTACTACTTAGAATATGAATATACAAGACAAGTAGCTTAGCTTAGCTAAGTGATGATGAATAAGATTTGGAGGCCAAAAGTTTCCTCCTTTTGTAATTAACTTTAAAACAAGCCTACCTTAGTTTCTTGGTCTCTTGTGTGAGTTTCATCCCGAGAACTTGTTCCAACATCTTTGTTTCTTGCTCCATCTTGTAAGGAGAATCTGAGATAGAAAATGACTCAAGTTCAGAAAATGATCATATACTAAGTGTATATGTATACAAAACAAGTTTTAATTCACTCACATTGCACATCAAGGCATTCGTACCAAGCTTTGTCATATCTCACCCTGTCAATCCGAGGAAACCTCAGGCTGTATGGTGCAGCAAATACCTACAAACAAAACCACTCATATAAAAGTTGAACAGCTCGGGATAAGATTTAGATGCTGCATTTTTAAAAAATATATGTATTTTTTGCTAAGAAAAGACCCCAAAATAAATGAGAAGAATTCCTACTCTCCTAATTCCTACTTTCCTAAGTCCATTTTTGCTAACCTGTTCTCTATAGTTTCTTTGAAAAATTTCTCAACTTCATCCACATTATGAGCAATGAATGACCAACATGGTTCACCTGCAAAACAACATGGGAAAGAGGACTGATTAGTGAAAGCGTATAAAAAGTTATATGAATTACCAAGTACCAAAAAAACATTGCAACCATAAACAGGGAATCAATTACAATTTGATAAAAGGATACTATGTTTATTTAAGTATCAATGATGTGTATAGCTAGTAGTAACATTGAGGCTCACAAGTGTGAGATATGAACACGTGAGGGGAAGGTGCTTCTTTGAGAAAGGGTGGGAAAGCTACAGAGGACAACATTAGTGAGTGAATGTAGATCAATCTGATACTTAATAAACATATCTAAGAATTATGATTTCGAGTTACATAACTAGTACAACAGTGAATTAATGAAGCCAATGGAAAGAAGATTTGGCACTAACCACTTCTCGAGAACACAATTGGGATCACAACCATGGTTTAAGAAGTGAGCCATATTTCCTTTGAAGGTTGCATCTATAGTAAAATCTTTACGAATCTCACACATGTAAAAATTCTGTGCACCCCCGTATTTCATGTCCCAAATTCTTTTTTCACATAAAGCATCATCAATGAATGCAATAGAAAATATTTCGGTTAATGGTGGAAAGGCACACTTGAAAGATAAAAAAGGTTTTTAACAATATAAGCCAAAAGAAACGAGAGCTACCTTCTCTAATATACTCAATTATGAATTCGTCTTTGTTGATGGTTTCAGCTACCTTTACACCCCATCCACAATGTTCAGTCTGAATCAGAAGCATATGGTTGCAAAAATTTAGAATTTTTCACCCCAAACAAAATTCAATCCCGAATATACACATTGAGATTAAAGGAGAAACGAATGTTTCTCAAATCTCGTTTCAGGACAAAAAATTAATAAAATCTAAAAGCCATATAGATAAGCTACAAGCTTTCAACCTAATAATTCATAAATTATAGATCAAAGAATAAAAGAACAGAATGTACTTGCCATTATTTATCACGACTTTAGAAATCACTTTATCACTGATGTGCCTTTGCACTTTGGCTCTCATGCTTCAAAGGGGTAAACATGAAATTTCCTAAAAATAATGCTTCTTCATCTACCAATTCAAAAGATTCACATCTTGGTTAAACTCAAAAACTGAAACTCAAAAAGAAATATAAATATCTCCACCAGATCCTTAGAATGCTTCCAAAATCATTTCTTTCATGGTTTCAAGCATTCTAACAGTACGAAGACATGTAACAACCAAGGATAACCCAAGTTTAAAATTCAAAATAACTTTCTTCAGGAATTCACAAGTGGCACAAAGGGAGCATTGGGTAAATATTTAATGACTTGATTGAGATTCTATTTAGTTTATAATTCAGATAATTGCAGACTCAAGGAAGAGATTGGTGTATGACTATATCTTGGAAGTATTTTAGTGAAAAAAGGGACTGATACTAAGTATAAGAAAAAGAACGGATAGGGTAGAAGTTTAAAATATATAGATAAGTAGGATATTCTGCATATATATATATATATATATATATATATATATATATATATATATATATATATATATATATATATATATATATATATATATATATATAGCGAGAGAGACCTTTGCAGAGTGGTAGGGATAACTTCAACTCACTATAGTTTACAATGTAGTTAGTATACAATGCACATCAATAATTAAACAAAAGAAAATTCCATGCTAAGATCAACAAAGTATTAATTAGAGAAAACTGGATTTTAGTTTCAACATGTAGCAACCACGTTATACACTCTAAGTTAGATATATAAGCTTTTTATAATCTATGCTCTAGCATCATATTCAACAAAAATTCATCCCAAACTAATCAGACTAATTTAAACTATAAAATAAATTACAGCCCAATGAATTACGGGATGCAATTTCAGCCATGAATAGTAACTGTTCTGCATTTTTGCCTTAATGACCAAGACCATCAAAGATATTGCAAGAAAAATTTGGATCAGTCAAGATAAGCCATGAACAAGAGCTGACATTTTCTTGAGAGGAAGACTTGATGAAGTCTTGGTCAATTTCTCAACAAGAAGACTCATCCTAAACATCATATGAGAGTATAGTCAAACTATCTAAAGTTCTAAACATCGAGGAACAGTAATAAGTTACCTGATAAAGAATCATAAGTATCACAAGAATGATCCCAACTGCCATTGCGCTGCTATAATAAAATGCTAACGATTTGCTTAAGGAGGATGCCAGTGTTGAGCTAGCAGTCCTTATATCTAAGAGCTTGTGGTCAAAAAGAGACATTGATCGAATCCAAGAACCCTTGGTAACTTTTTCCCATTGGCCTTGTGAGCACATTCCTATAGCAAGAGATGCATTCCTGAACAAGACACACAAAATTGCCCTAATAAATTAGATATACCATTTTACAAATTCTAGTTCAATTTAATACACGAAAACTGTGAGTTATAAAGGGAATAATATTGCATAGTCAAATTGAGACTTGAGGTATAAGCCTAGTCCTAGAGAAAATGGTGTGCACCATGTTCACTCAACAAGACAACAGATCACTAGAACCAACCTCATTGATCAAATACATATTCATACCGTGCACAAAGAGATTCTTCAAAAGCAGATAGGCTACACAAATACACACCTATGGAAACAGATCTCTATGTTTGGAATGCGAATATTTGGATCTGCAGGCAACACCTTCACTTTCATGGAGTGTGCGAATTTATTCAGGTTTCTAAACCTTGACAGTCCGCGTATCCTAACTCTTTCGACAACCACAGCAACACCAGGATTAGAACCAAGAGATTTCCCCACATGAAAGCCACATGATAGCTGTAGTGTCGAATTCTGGTTAAGACCTGCAAAAAGAAAAAGCCAAATTTCAGGTTATATATCTTTTGATTTCCTTTGAAGCCATGAGGTCCTTATGCATCCATCTAGATTGCTGAAAGGCTTTATGTTGCAGCTCTCTGCAGCATCATCTTTCGCTTTCTGCCTTTTGCATCTCTCCCTTCAATATCTTTTCTTCTCCACCAGTAATTTGAGCTTATTGACCGTTCTGAGCAGCTCCCTTATTATATTCAATGGCATCACCCACCACAGAGGCTCTATCCATCTGTTAATAGCAGACTCAACCTATTAGTTTGATTTGTAAAAATTGGTAAACAAGTTTATAAGTGTTTTATACCTTTGTGGGGCTTGGGATAAAACTCCTTAGAATTTTGTATTTGCCATTCAGTTGCTCTCTTCTTTGTTTCTCAGTTGCTATGGTTCAAGATGAAAATCAAGATTTAACTGAGTACAAAATGAAAAGAGAGAATAAATGAAAAGCGCAACAAGCTACTGAGAAACTATCCATAAATAACTGATAGAGAAATCAACGCTTACAAGTGAACAAAAAATGAATAATGAAAATTACATTATTGTGCTTATTATCCTTCCCTTACCAAAACAAGAAGATTATAGTGCCACTTTAAAAGTCTCAAACTTCATCTAATTGGCTTGGCTAAAAGAGATTAGAACAGAACCAATAGGAACATATGTGACATGTAACAATGAATCAAAGAAAAATTCTCCTTATAATTTATATTTATATTGCATTTGAAGAGGCATAGCTTTCTAGTGATAAGGATTAATCCCCTCACCAAAGACTAATAAAAGCCTTTCTAATTTTATACATGAATAAAAGATCAATTTTATACCTGATTGACATAAATTACCACAGGAAAAGGATAATTATCTTACTCTCCTTCTTGGTTTCTTTTGATAGTTGTTAACAGAGAAGAGCTTCTTCAAGACCTTCACATTCACCACCATGCTAGGCCTATTGATATTCTTAGTTGCTGGAACAAGTGCATCATTATTATTGTTATTATTGGCAAATCTTGATGAAGTTGAAGTAGCACATCTGAAATCAACAAATCTTCTATTATCACAAAACTTAATAATACTTTATCAAGGAAATTAAATTCCTAATTCGACAGTGAGCAAAAACAAACAACCATTGATAGAAAATTAGGAATTCAAAAACCCTAAATTTCAGAAAAAAAGTGAAAAGAAGAAAGAAAGACCTAATGTGGCGCTGGCAAATGAGGACCATGGCGTGGTGGATTGACTTGGCCACGCTGAACTTGAAGACGAGAGTCTGGAGGCGGTGCTCAAGGAAGTTCTCGATGGTGAGAGCGAGGACGTAATCGCAAAGGTGACAGAGAAGGCGGCACCAAATCGCAAAAGCTCGCTAATGGCAGTAACAATGTTGCCTGCAGCGGCGATGTGATAAACAAAGTAGCAAGAGATGATAGGCGATGGCTAACCTTCAGATCAAAGCCAGAACAAGATCGTAGAAGCTCATTGAAGGCAACGACACGATGTTGATAGGTGTCACGAGGGGATGAGCAGCGACAGGGAGATTAACGATGGCGGAAAATTAAGCGGCAGCAACAAATATTCAGATCGAAGCCAGATCGATAACCAGATAGAAGCTCGATGAAGGCAGCAACAATAGTGTTTCTTGCAGCAGCGAGGAGATGAAAAGCGATGAGGGGATGAATGCTAGCGAGGAAATAATTGGTAGCAACGTGAGGTGAAGGACAATGGCGTGAGATGAACAATGGAAAAAAATTAGGGTTCGTCATTTACATTACCCACAAACTTCTCATATATGCAGCAATACATCATCCGAATTAAAAGAGAATCGGAAAATGATAGGGGCGGTTTTAAACCGCCAAAATCAACTAAAACCGCCACAAAAATATAAAAATTCTGGCAGAGACCAAAAACGCCGAAAATGGCAAAAAAAATGGCAATTTTGTGCAACTGCCATAAAACTATTGCCATTTTAATCCACTTTTTTTGTAGTGTACATGTTTCCACCTATGATAATTTCTTCATGCAAGTTTGTAAAAATATTTAATAACTTAATTCAATTGTGGACTATACTTGCTAGTCCTTAGCCCTTGTGCATATATGCTTCTTGGGTATTGATTTATTTTGACCAAGCAATTGCATTCATGTAGATAGTTGCATTTAGGTAGATTGCATTTAGTTAGACTTCATTGAATAAATGTTGATACCTCTTGTTTCTCTCTTGGTTTAAGCATGAGGACATGCTTGGTTTAAGTGTGGGGAGGTTGATAAACCCCATTTGTAGGATTTATCTTGTGTTGAATTTAGAGGGTTTTATCATCTTTTCCCACATTTACTCAATGAAATAGCATGGTTTTGTAAATTCTCCTTTAATTGTGCTTAAGAGTGAAAGCATGCTTTTAGAACTTACAATAGCTAAATTTAATTTATCTTAATTTCATTAGATGCCTTGATATGTTTGTTAAGTGATTTCAGGTTTAGGAGGCAAAGATTGGATCAAGGGAATGAAGGAAAAGCATGTAAAAGTGGAGAACTCATGAAGAAATGAAGGAATCGCAAAAGCTGTCAAGCCAACCTCTTTGCACTTAATCGACCATAAATTGAGCTACAGAGGTCCAAATGATGCGGTTCTAGTTGTGTTGGAAAGCTAACATCCGGAGCTTCAAAATGATATAAGATTTGCTATAGTTGCATCATGTTTAGGGGGCGCGCATGCGCCAATTTGCACGTGATTCATTAAAAGCAAATTAGTGGCTAGCGAATTCTAAAGCCTTGTGGGCCAAATCCAACTCATTTCTAATGCTATTTAACCCAAGGATTGAAGAGGGATGGGACATCTAGTCATTAGTTGAGTTTTATTTTATTTTTCACATGCTTTAGTTAGTTTCTAGAGAGAGAAGCTCTCTCTTCTCTCTAGGATTAGGAGTAGGTTAGATCTAGATTAGGAATTCTTAGATCTATGTTAATTTCATGCTTTGATTTACTTTTCCTTTTGCAATTCTTCTTCTTCTACCTTTCCTCTCTCTAGGTTTGCTTTTAATTCATGTAATTCTCTACTTTTATGTTGATGTATCTTTGTTCTTCCATTTTCATTTTAATGCAATTTATGTTTTCATGTTCCTTTATTGTTCATTTGATTTGTTGTTGTTTAATTTCTTGCAATTGAGTAGTGTAGATTTAATTTCCTTGCACTCTTTACTATGCTTTTCTTTTGTGCCTTCCAACTGTTTGATAAAATGCTTGGTTGGATTTTAGAGTAGATTTTAGTGCTCTTGGTTTGGGAAGGTAACTTAGGAACTCTTGAGTTACTAATGTCCAAGTGATTGACGATTGGGAGCCATTAACTCTAGATCTCACTAATTGATTTGGTGGAGAACTATGACTTATGGACTTGGATTGACATAGCTCACTTGACTTTCCTCTACTATTAGTTAGGGGTTAACTTAGTGGGGTTGGTCCTTGCCAATTCTCATGTTGTGGTTAGTGATTAGGATAGAGATCCTTGACCACCAAACCTTGCCAAGGTCTTTTTAGTTATTAGTTTATTTTCATTTCCATTTACATTTCATGTCTCTTATCCCAAGAAACCCAAATATACTTCATAACCAATAACAAGGACACTTTATTGCAATTCCTAGGGAGAACGACCCGAGGTTCAATACTTTGGTTTATAAATTTAGGGGTTTGTTACTTGTGACAAACAATCTTTTGTATGAAAGAACTATTGTTGGTTTATAAACTATATTTCAACGAGCTTTTATTTGTGAATTCTAAACCACATAAAAGTCCTCTCATCACCCGCTTAAATAGTCGCCTTGAGACAAAACATTAAGAAGTCCAAAGAGCCTCTAGGCATCAATGTCTAGATCAATAAAAACCCTAATTATGTGCTTGTAGTGTGATTGTGTCAAGAAAAGGCTTGGGTAAGTAGATCTTAGGGGTGCTTTATCACCCGGTAACTTGTGCTAACTGGTCCGGAATTATCAATTGAAATATGCAAGAATTGAGGCCTTTTTAGCAAGAAAAACCAAAATTGGTTCAAGAACGGGTCAACCGGACCCAAAGAGCATGTGAACTGGATGCCCAGCCTTCAGTATGGACGCCCGGTATCCACACACACGTGCTCGATTGAAGGTTAGGTGCTCAATTTGGTTTTAGGATTAACATTGTAAGTGTTTCTTTTATTTTAATTCATGCTTCCTTACATTTTCAAGGTTGAGTTTTGTTCTTTATCAATACGGGATAAAACTATTGGAAAATATTTTAATCTGTCTTGAATTTAAATTTTATATTTGAAAAAATTAATTTTAAAATTAGCTTAAAACTCATCTCAGAATCTTCACTTATCTAGATCTTAGTTCGAATACATGACATATAATTCGGCTAGTTTTGAAGGTTGTGAGGCTTAAAATCGAAATCGTTCATCACCTCTTCTCTCGATTAATTGACCAAGGGATTGACGATTAATTGAGTTTAGAGAAATTAAATCACTAAGGGGTTGAAGTTTAGTTATAAATGATTTGCTGTGAAAAGATTTTTGCATGAATTAAATAAGAAAGCATAAGCATTGTTCTTCGAAGAATCAAACATCTCCAAAGCCTTCAAAATTCTCATCTATTGATTTCTCTCAACTTCAAGTATTTTTCCGATTCTCTTCTTCTGTCTCTTCTTTTATTCAAGACCCACAGCCCAAAGTCCAAGATTTAATTGATCTGCTTGCATCAATCTGTTAATCCTTGTGAGAATGATATCTACTCACCGTGATATTATTTGAACGATCTAGTGAACTTGTCGGTATCCGTGAACTTTAATTTTCACTCATCAATAAGATATAAATTTCAAAATAAAATAATAGTTAAAATATGATATGATTAAAAAAATGGTAAAAGTTTTTCCTTTAAATATAAGTTTAGGAAAAAATATTTTTTTTATGAAAAAACATTTAAGATATGTAATGTGATTATCAAAACATAAAAATGCTAAGTTATTATTATTTTTTTATATAATAATATGAATATTAAATATGTTAATATTTTTAAATTTATTAAAAATCAAACATATTTATAAAAAATGAATATAGAGAAATATATATAGAAACTAATTTAAAATATACAAAAACAATTTATGATATTAAATTGTTTAAATAAAAATATTAATAATAAGCAAAATAATTATGACTTAAATACATCACATAATAAAAAATAATCATATATAAAGCTACTATATCACATAAGATTTTTTATTTTCTTAGGCACACTTATCATATATAAAGATATAATTCGGGACTAACCGTCCCTGTATATAACTTATTCCTGATTGTTCTCTTTAAATTTTATGTGAAAAGAAACGGTTTTATTTTACTAGAAGAATATCTGAGTAATTTTTTTTATTTTCGATGATCAACAACGTCACCGTTGAAATTTCTCATCGTAAAGTCAACATAAAATTACCACATTTTCTTTCTCACAAATTTGGTCGACGATCTAACGACAATAAATTACCAACCATATATGTGAAACTAAATCCGAGAGTAATACCTATAAATATTATTGAGTGAATACTTATTCTGGCGGCTCTTGGCAATTTTTTTAAAGGATTACAAAGTCTAAAATATTTATTTTAGTTTTTGATATTTAATTTTGTGAGACTCGTTAATTCTTTTGTCAATAATTTTTCTAGAACATATTTATATGGCATATATTAATATATTTTATATTTAATTTTTATAAATAAAAATAATTTAAAAATTACTAATATTTTTTAGTTTTACACAACAAATTTAATCAACATATTTAAAAAAAATAACAAAGAAATAAAATAAAAAATTAAACAACCCTAACAATTATTTCTAAAAGATAAGGAAACTCATGACAAAAAATAATTTGTCAATTCTAGTTAATTCTTAATAGATTAATCAATAGTTTAATATGCCATGTAGACTTATTCTATTAATATAGAAAAAAAAAATATTGAGAGATAAACTAATCAATTTTATAGAATAAAGTTCCAAGGTCAAAAATAGTATTTTTTCTTTTTGTTAAAGATCTCATTGTCTTTTGAAGTAATTATCATGAAAGTTTTTTTTTTCAATATTATTTAATTGTGTAGCAAATTCTAACCATAAATTCATCATATTAAATGATCATTATATATGTTTATTTCGGAACATATATTTTACTTTTAATAAATTAAACAAAATTAACCATCTCTATGAATTAAGCAATTAACACGTCAGGAGTATATTTTGAGTTTGTATTTATTTACTGTGGAATGATGCTAAACACATAACATATATAGTTATGATCAGATCTTTTTATTATTAATAGACCAAATAAAACTCAAAAACCACTCTGTCAGCGAAAAGGTCCTGTGAATATAAAACTTAGATTTTTATTTGATAAATATATAGATATAACAATAAAAATAAAATTATTATTTCAAAAAATGGAAAAAAAGAGGGATATATAAATTATAACACAACGCATACTTTATTATTCTTTGAAGATAAATTGATAAATAATAGAATCATAACTCCACTGAAAAGGAGGAGAATATAGTGTGTGTATGTGATGGGACACATACACATCCCATAACAAATTAATTAACTAGCTTGGGGAGGGGCACATCCCATACAAGGACATTCTGGATGTGGATTTGGATACGTACATATGCATTGACCAGAGCTGTTACATTTAGATGCCTCTACATCTGCGAATTTATTAAAAAAGAGGCAAGCAGCAAGACATGGATCAACATTTGGTCTTCGAGGATCCCTATGACAAAGAGTTCTGTCGGCTAAAGGATTTTGGCAAATTAATGCTGCTTCTGTTCCCTGCAATTGGTTATTTCCTACAAATAATTCGGACACAAAATACACCATTATTAGCCAACAAAGTAAAATCATCACAACAATTATTGAAAACAAAATATATTGAATGCTATGAATGTTGCACATACCAAAACCGATGGAGAGAACAAGTACTAAGAGAATGGGAAAATATAAAAGGCTTTTCATATTGTTTGGAGTGGAAATTTTATTTTCACCTTGCTTTCAATGGTTAGGATGCATGTAAAAAGACAGGCTCTTTGGTATATATAGGCACTCAATCGTAAACAAAACAATGCTATAAACATTCTTATTGCATTGATTATTTAAAGTAGTTTTATATAATATAATATACTATATTACCTTTTACAACATTATTCCGTTCCCAGCTCAACGATTTTATTTACTTTCGTTTTATTCCCACAATTTATGGTCATTTATGTGTATTTGTTATTACGATAAATAAAAATTCATTTATATTTTAGAAAGAACAAGAATGGATTCTCAAAGCAAAACAATTTTATAAACTTTCCTATATTACAGAATTTAACAATTTTATAAACTTTCTTATATTACAGAATTTACGATTTGAATTAGTTTAAATAAGGTAATATTATATTTTACCTTTTAATTATAAGATCTTATTCCGTTTCTATGATCAATGCTTTTATTTACTTTCCTTCTATTCTCACAATTTTTGGTAATTGTGTATACTTATTACTATAAATAAAAATTCACTTTTCTCCTGTCATCTATTTTACACCTATAAAAGTTTGGTACTTTGGTGCATAGCAAAACCAACGGAAATAACAAGGAAGGATTTTCAAAACAAAAAAAAAAAAAAATTATAAACTTCTTATATTACTGAATTGATAATTTGAATCAGTTCAAATAATATTACATTAACATTTTTATTATTATTCAGTGTACATGTAATGCTTTTATTGACTTTTTCGTCTATTATAAAAAACGTTGTTCTTTATCTATATTTTTTTTTATAGTTCAGAAACTCACCAAGAGCCAAATAAAGTGTGTGAGTAGATTAAAACAATATATATCAAGGACTACAATACAAACCATAGACACAGCATGGAATAATAAACAAACAGGCCATAAACACATACTCAAAAGAAGATATATCCCAATAAAACATCATCATCATAAGTAAAGATTATATAAACTAGTCACCCCTTATTGAGTAACAAGGTTTCTTTTATCAATACAAAAAAATACTTATTTAGCCACACTTTTTTTAAGTTATATATATATAAAGCGCAGCTTACATTTTTTTATGTATTACCATCTTATAAGAGAATAGAAAACAGTGGCATTATTTGAAAAGTATATACTTAGACATTATAAAACTTACTTATAAAGCGTAATCTTATCTTAATATTTATAGTATACTTTTTTTACTAAAGAGAGAATTTTAAAGAGTAAGCTATGTGTTGTATTTTGGGTGCTCTTTAAAGGAAAGGAAAGTGAGTGAATTTTTATTTTTCTTAGATGTGTTTGGATGAAAGGAAAATAAGAAAGAAAGAAATGTTATAAAAAGACAATTTTTCCTTTATATTATAAAAGATATTGAAAAAAGTAAAGGATTAATATTGGAAGTAGAGAGAGAATTAGTTTTCTCTCTATTTTCTTTCCAATGTTAGAAAAAAAATAATTAGTGGGTCCTACCAATTTTTTTCCATCACTTTTCCTTTCTTTCCCGTTTCTCTCCTCAACCAAACAATGAAAAATAATTATTTTCTTTTTCATTTACTTTCCTCCCATTTTTTTCTTTCAATTTCTCCTTCAAACAAACATAGCCTAAAAGTATTACCTAATGTGTCTATGGCCAATACACCAACACTGGGTAATTTTTTTTCTTTTCACAAAATACACTAACGTAATTAACACATAGTAACCTTCACCAAGTCGCCCTCACGCCATAACCTTCAATAAATCCCTTATCTAACTTGTTCGTGCCACTCACCCTCACCGAATCACACCGTCACCTTCACTAAATCACCTTCACGCTATCGCCACTACTTCGCCGTCACCATTACATGAAAAAAAGTTTTTAGCGAAAAACTTTAGTGGCAATAGTATTATTGCCCTAATTTTTCTTAAAATAATTTTTTAACAACAATTATATATTTGTCATTAACACTATAACTTATAAATTCCATTTAAACTATTGTCACTAAAAAAATACTAAAAAAATAACAAAGACAACTGAACCGTAAAACTGTGAAACATCTCCCTCTCTTAGTGCCATATTGATCTTATAACACCCCGAGTTTTTGAAAAATTGAATAATGAGTTATTCATGATTTATTATTTTATTTAAAGAAAATTATTCTCCTAAAAGTAATTAAACTAAATTTTATGATATTTTGAGTTTAAAATCTATTAAAATTTTTAAATTATTTCTTATTATAATGAGATATTTCAAACAATTATATATATATATATATATATATATATATATATATATATATAATTTTTTTAATGGTTTATCAGTGGCTAAGAGAAGGGGGTTGAATCTTAGCCCCTTTTCTTGCTGAATAACACTTGCTGCCTTTTAAAATGCTTTAGGAGATATTTCTACTTTTTGTCTCGTCACTAGTTGGTATGCGAAATTGTTACTCTGAGGTTGTAAAATTTGTTGTTCGTTTTCTCCCTGGTAATGGCGCCAACAAACTGGTGCATAATACCATGGTCCAAGCATAACTTCACAACTTCGCACAACTAACCAGCAAGTGCACTGGGTCGTCCAAGTAATAAAACCTTACGTGAGTAAGGGTCGATCCCACGGAGATTGTCGGCTTGAAGCAAGCTATGGTCACCTTGTAAATCTCAGTCAGGCGGATATCAAATGGTTATGGAGTTTTCGAATAATAATAAATAAATAGAAAAGATAGAAATACTTATGTAAATCATTGGTGAGACTTTCAGACAAGCGTATAGAGATGCGTTTGTTCATCTGAACCTCTGCTTTCCTGCTGTCTTCATCCAATCAATCCTACTCCTTTCCATGGCTAGCTTTATGTAAGGGCATCACCGTTGTCAATGGCTACATCTCATCCTCTCTGTGAAAATGGTCCGATGCACTGTCACTGCATGGCTAATCATCTGGAGGCATCACCGTTGTCAATGGCTACATCCCATCCTCTCTGTGAAAATGGTCCGATGCGCTTTCACTGCATGGCTAACCATCTGGAGGTTCTCGATCATACTGGAATAGGATTTACTATCCTTTTGCGTCTGTCACTACGCCCAGCACTCGCGAGTTTGAAGTTCGTCACAGTCATTCAATCCCTGAATCCTACTCGGAATACTATAGACAAGGTTTAGACTTTTCGGATTCTCATGAATGCCGCCATCAATCTAGCTTATACCACGAAGATTCTGATTAAGAGATCCATGAGATATTCATTCAATCTAAGGTAGAACGGAAGTGGTTGTCAGGCACGCGTTCATAGGGAATGATGATGATTGTCACGTTCATCACATTCATGTTGAAGTGCGACTGAATATCTTAAAAGCGGAATAAGTTGAATTGAATAGAAAAACAGTAGTACTTTGCATTAATTCATGAGGAACAGCAGAGCTCCACACCTTAATCTATGGAGTGCAGAAACTCTACTGTTGAAAATACATAAGTGATGAAGGTTCAGGCATGGCCGAATGGCCAGCCCCCATACGTGATCAATATGATCCAAAGGTGAACTAAAAAATCATAAGATGTCTAATACAATAGTAAAAAGTCCTATTTATACTAAACTAGTTACTAGGGTTTACAGAAGTAAGTAATTGATGCATAAATCCACTTTCGGGGCCCACTTGGTGTGTGCTTGGGCTGAGCTTGAAGTTTACACGTGGAGAGGTCATTCTTGGAGTTGAACGCCAGTTTGTAACGTGTTTCTGGCGTTCAACTCTGGTTCATGACGTGTTTCTGGCGTTTAACTCTAGACTGCAGCGTAGAACTGGCGTTCAACGCCCTTTTGCGTCATCTAAACTCGGCCAAAGTATGGACTATTATATATTGCTGGAAAGCCCTGGATGTCTACTTTCCAACGCAATTGGAAGTGCGCCATTTTGAGTTCTGTAGCTCCAGAAAATCTACTTTGAGTGCAGGGAGGTCAGAATCCAACAACATTAGCAGTCCTTCTTCAACCTCTGAATCTGATTTTTGCTCAAGTCCCTCAATTTCAGCCAGAAAATACCTGAAATCACAAAAATCATAGTAAAGTCCAGAAATGTGAATTTAACATAAAAACTAATAAAAACATCCCTAAAAGTAACTAGATCCTACTAAAAACATACTAAAAACAATGCCAAAAAGCGTATAAATTATCCGCTCATCACTAGTTAAGAGACATTTTCTTTTTGTCTCGTAACCAATGAGGAGATATTTTTCATTTTTGTCTCCTACGAACAGAACCAGAAATTGAGTAGAAGAGAGAGAGAGAGAATCACACCCAGAAGTATCCTGGTTTAGCTGCTAAGTGCAGTGCAGCCTACTTCCAGTCTCCATCACAACAATGATGGAATTTTACTATAATCTTCATGATTACATACACTAATTCTCCCTAGGAACTACCCTTCCTATTTGGGACAAGTCCAGAATCTAACCCCAATCCTGAACTTGACTTGGTCACCTACCAAGGTTTCAACCGGTAAGTGCTAACCCAACTTGCAAGGGGATTCCCACAGAATCATGAAACACAACACAGATGTACAAAGGACCTCTAGAACATCTATGGCTTTTTCTTTTAATTTTATATACTCTGCCTTTTTCCACTCTATGGCTTTTTCATACAAACTTCACAGTTTGCCTTTTTCCATAAGACTCAAGACAGACAAAACTAAACAGAAAAATTACAAAATGAAGAACATTGAAGGAGAAGAACTTCTATTAGCTTGGGCAGCTATGAAAACTCTATGCTTTGCACTCTTAACTCCTTGCTTCAAGCCCTGACTGTTCTCCCTTATTTATAGAAGGGGAAGCCTCCAAGGTTGAAACTGTTGAACCGAGCCAACTTCTTCTTCTTCATGCAAAAACCGGTTCGGCCAGAGAGAGAAGATAGGAAACTGAATGCTTAAACCAACATCCAATTACCTCTGGGTCTTCCCTTCTCACCAACCTTCATCAATCCGGGCCTTCCATCTTGACTTGCTCCCCAAGAAGGATTCCTAGCCCTTGATGAGTCCTTGATGGTTGACAGCTTCTCCTGCCCTTATCCTCTGCCTCATCCTCCACGTAGCTACAGTAGCTACCTCCTGTAGTGGTTGAGCAAAGGTAGAGACGAGCCATGCTTCCAAGGGATCTTCTTCCTCTGACCGAATGGATCTCCTCCATTTTCGGGTATGGAAGACTTGAGGCTTCCTCACCACTTCTTACCATAAGTGGCAAAGATCTCAACCACACCAAACTGTAGATTTTCTTTTTCTTAACGCCATCATCACAATGGCCTCTTACTTGTAACTAGCTTCTCTGAGATTTTACTGATAGCCTGCTTCATCCCTCCTTTCCTGCTAGACAAGATCGAAAGAGAGAGGAGAGAGAACAGAGAGAAACTTGCAATGTAATTAAAAAAGAAAATGAAAATGAGTTAAGCTTACTTAGTCATTCCTAGCCTCTGCTTTCTTCTTCTGATTTCTTGCTTCTACCATTTTCTTCTCTGACAGTGAGGTGACCGAATCTGAAGAGAGAGAAGAGAGAGTAGAAAAAAGAAAAGCTCTAGAAGTAATGTGTGATATCAATTATAATCAATTAAAATCAATTAAAACCCACTTCCCATGCTTTTTCCTTGTAATGTGCATAATTTCATTAAATGCCATCAAATTAATTTCAGATTTTCACTTTCCATTTACCAAGGCATTTAAAGTTAATTCATAAAATTTGAATTCCATCACAAGTGAGAGTGAGGTAACCGAAACAAGCACTACCCCATTCCTTTCAATTTCAATTCGGACCAAGCTAGTTGGTCATTCACCAAAAATCAGATTTGGGCTTGCACAATGAATTTTGGCCCAGCTATCATAACAATAATTCAGCCAATAAATTTAAACATATTTGCACAAGGCTGAAAATTCACTTTTCATTGGGTTTGCTATTTTTTTGTTTGGCCTAAGCTAAAATCTGCACATTACAAAATTATTAATTAACAAATGTTAATTAAAGATCAAATTAATAGTTTTGTAATTAATTATTTTAATAATGTTTGATCATCATCAATTTAATTTGGAGTTTTCCAAACTCATCAATCTCCCCCTTGATGACAAATATTATTAAAAATTGAAATGGAAAGAGTAAGGATTAAAAGTACTCCCATTGAAGATAAGGATTCCTCCCCCTTTCCAACTGTTACATGGCTCCCCCTAAATATATGAGATTTTACCAAGGGAAGCAATACCTGTAACATTCAAAATCAAGCTGATAGCCACCATGTATTCAAAATCAATCTGATTTTGCCAGGGCATCTTGGCCAGTTTCACTGACCTTTTCTTTACTGTTTTTAGGATAGTTTCATGCATTTCTTTAGGAAATAAGCTAGTTTTGGGTAGATATTCACCTACACCTTGATTCAAGCATACATTGTGTATTTTACATTATTTTATGAGAATTTTGCATGAATTTAATGATAAATTGTATGCTGCATTACCCATGACTTGGACTAGAACTTTGATGCACTCTGTTGCTTGATTTCAGGACCAAAGGAAGCAAGGAAAGGGAGGTAACTTGCAAGGTTAATGAGAAAAGTGATTGCCAATAACACTCTCAAAGCCATGATTGCCACGTTAAGAGTCACGTTAACTTAGTTAACGTGCACTCTAACGTGGAGAAGGGAAGTTGAGCCAACGTTAGTGACACTTAACATTGTCACTAACGTTGGCAAACACTCATGAGCGGCCACGTTAGAGCCCACGTTAACCTAGTTAACGTGGCCTCTAACGTTAAAGGGGGAAGAGAAGCCAACGTTAGTGACATTCAACATTGTCACTAACGTTGGCCTAAGGATGCAACACACCACGTTAACTCCCACGTTAACTTGGTTAACGTGGGAGCTAACGTAAGAAGTGAGAGTTGTCGACAACGTTAGTGACACTCAACATCGTCACTAACGTTGGAAGCAACCACACAACCCCCCAAGGAGCCACGTTAACTTCCACGTTAACTTAGTTAACGTGGAAGCTAACGATGAGGAATGAATGATGAGCCAACGTTAGTGACACTCAACATTGTCACTAACGTTGGGATGGCTAAGAATGGCCACCTTAGAAGCCACGTTAACCTAGTTAACGTGGACTCTAACGTGAGATCTAGGGGCACATTGGAACGTTAGTGACAATGTTGAGTGTCACTAACGTTCTCGAATTTGGCAAGCCCACGTTAGAAGCCACGTTAACCTAGTTAACGTGGGCTTTAACGTGAAGCAAAAAGGGGCACACTGGAACGTTAGTGCAAATGTTGAGTGTCACTAACGTTCTCGAAGGTTGGCAAGGCCACGTTAGAAGCCACGTTAACCTAGTTAACGTAGGCTCTAACGTGAGGCAAAGGGGTACATTGGAACGTTAGTGAAAATGTTAAGTGTCACTAACGTTCTTGAACTTATACTTTCACTAAATGTTAACACCCTTAACGCCCTGAGCTAAAGTCTCTGCCCACTTAGCACTTTCTCTCTGCAAGTAAAGCCAAGCCCAAATGAAGAAAAGAACTGCTTCAAACTCAATATCCAAAGGCCCAAGACTTGAAGAGCAAAACTAGAAGCTGAGAAGAGTAGTATATATAGGAGTAGCTTTGAATTGATAAAGGAGTTCTGGAGGCTGGAAAAAGAGAACTACTCTCTGTATTTTACTTTCTCTGCAATTTCTTGTTCTATGATGTATTCTCCATCTTTATTTTCATTTTCAAGAGCTATGAACAACTAAACCCCTTTCATTGGGTTAGGGAGCTCTGTTGTAATTTGATGGATCAATACTAATTTTCATTATTCTTCTTCTATCTTTTCTCTTGATTTTACTTGAAAGCTTTCGATCTTCATCCAATTGAGTAATTATCTTGGAAGAGAAGCTATTCAAACTTGGATCTCTTTTGAACCTTGAAAGAGGAATGAAGAGATCAAGCTAGAATTGCTTTCTCATGCTGGACCAAATTGGGTTTGGATGGGTATGTGACTATAACCCTCTCAATACTTGATTTGGGAAATGCATGTGGTATAATCAGTGACCATACTTCATCTCTTCTCATGAGCAATTGACCAAGGAATTGGCTATTGATCAATATTTGAGAGATTGAATTGCAAGAAATTGTAATTCAATCACTTAAGATTGCCAAGGAGATCAATGAGTGCATTGATTGAGGAAGAGATGAAAATGAACTTGATCCGGAGAATTGCAACATCTCCTAAGCCCAATGAACTCCCCATCTCTGATCTACCCATTCTCTTTAATTTCTGCCATTTACTTTTATGAGCAAATCTCCCATTCCCATTTACAATTTTGTAATTTATTTTCAGTCATTTACTTCTAGTCCTTTAATTCTAGCATTTACTTTTCTGTTATTTACATTCCCGCCATTTTATTTTCTGCAACTCTCAACCCAAATTCTGGATTCGCTTAACTAGAACATTCTTCTAATTAAAGTTTCTTGATCAATCAATCCCTGTGGGATTCGACCTCACTCTATTGTGAGTTTTTACTTGACGACAAATTCGGTACACTTGCCGAAAGGAGATTTGTTGAGAGACAAGTTTTCACCCGCATCAAGTTTATGGCGCCGTTGCCGGGGATTGATTGTGCATCAACAATGATTAAATTGGAAGATCACTAGATTGAGCATTTTTATTTTTGTGAATTTCATTTTCTGTTTGAGTGATTTACTTTTTGTTTTAGTTAAACTTCTTCCCTCCCCCCTCTACTCTTTTGTTTTTCTTTGTTATTTTCAATTCTGTTTGCTAACCCACTAACTGTTTGATATATTGCATCACCCACAACTAACAGTAATTCTGACACAAATACTTTCTGCACATATCTTTTCTTGCTTGCACTTGATAGTTGTATGACAGGGAGAAGAAGCGGGGCTTCAACTTCCTTCGATTCTAAACCTGAGAGGACCTTCCTTAGATTAAGGAGGGAGGCAAGAGGAAAGAAAGTGGTTGGTGCTGAGGAAGAAGAGGAATTCTTTGAAACAAACATGGAAGACAACATGGAAAACCATCATGAAGAAGAGGATCACAACCATGGGGGAGGAGGTAGAGCAAATCATGCTGGGGAGGATAGAAGAGTTTTGGGCTCTTACATCAATCCAAACCCAGGCAATTGTGGAAGTAGCATCCAAAAGCCAACAACCCATGCCAACAACTTTGAACTTAAACCACAACTCATCACCCTTGTTCAGAACAACTGTTCGTTTGGAGGAGGTGTTCAAGAAGACCCCAATCAACATTTGACCACCTTCCTGAGAATATGTGACACAGTGAAGTCTAATGGTGTTCACCCTGACGCCT
The DNA here is from genome assembly GCF_003086295.3 of Arachis hypogaea. NCBI lineage: Eukaryota > Viridiplantae > Streptophyta > Magnoliopsida > Fabales > Fabaceae > Arachis > Arachis hypogaea. The sequence continues at coordinate 47,116,170 of NC_092053.1, forward strand.
ATAGACTGCTCCTATTTGCATTCTCACTTAGGGACAAAGCAGCCAAGTGGCTGGAATCTTTCCCAAGGGAAAGCTTGACAACTTGGGAAGACGTGGTGAACAAATTCTTAGCAAGATTTACCATCCTCAACGAATCAATAGGCTGAGAGCTGAGGTCCAAACTTTCAGGCAACAAGATGGTGAAACTCTATATGAAGCATGGGAGAAGTTTAAAGAGCTAACAAGGAGGTGCCCACCAGATATGTTCAACGAATGGGTGCAGCTGCACATTTTCTATGAAGGACTCTCTTATGAGTCAAAGAAGGCTGTAGACCATTCATTCGGAGGATCTTTGAACAAGAAGAAGACTATTAAGGAAGCCATAGATGTTATTGAAACAGTAGCAGAGAACGACTACTTCTATGCTTTCGAAAGAGGGAACACAAGAGGAGTAATGGAGCTAAACAATGTAGATGCTCTGTTGGCCCAAAACAAGCTCATTACCCAGCAGCTGGCTGACCTCACCAAGAAGATGGAGATGAACCAAGTAGCAGCAATCTCCACTTCATCAACAACCCAAGAAGGAGTGAATGAAGAAGCAGAGGTGAGTCAGGAGCAAACCAACTACATTGGGAATTCACCAAGGAAAAACTATGATCTATACTCCAAGACCTACAACCCTGGATGGAGAAACCACCCAAACTTTGGGTGGGGAAGTGAGCAAGTTCAAAACCAAGACCAGAGACGTTACAACTCCAACAACAATGCAGCTCACCAGCAATTCACACAGAGGACATCTCAACACCCCTACAACAACACTTCTCCACACGCCTATCAAAACCAAAACAACACATCTACTCCGAATCACTCATCAATTGATGACAAGCTCTCTAAGATTGAAGCCTTACTTGAAGGAATATGCCAAGAGATTCAAGAAAATAAGGTGTTCAAAGAGGAGGTGCGAGCCAATATTAAGAACCAGGGAGAGACCATCAGGAAGCTGGAATTCCAGGTGGGATATTTAGCTGAGAAGATTCCCAAACCTACTGATAGCTTCCCAAGTGACACGGAGAAAAACCCCAAAGGAGAAGCAAAGAAAGTAAGATGGGAAGATTGCAAAATGGTCACTGCGAGTGATCAAGAGACTGAAGACAAGCAAGGCAAACTTTGCAAACAACCCGAAGACAACTCAACAAAGGAGGAGGATAGAGATCACCAAGAACCAGAAATCTCACAACAAGAGCTGCTGAAGCTCTATGCACCCTTCCCTCAACTGCTCAATGGTGCTGTGGGAAAGAGAATATACTCAAGGTTCCTAGACTTGTTTGCATCTCTGCATGTAAACATACCATTCATCAAGGCAATTCAACAAATGCCTGCATTCATCAAGTATATGAAGGAACTTCTTCTCAGGAAAAGCTCACTCAAAGGAGGCCAGACTATAGTAATGAACAAGGAATGTAGTGCCCTTATTCAACCTGAGTTGCCTACAAAAAGAAGAGACCTAGGGAGTTTTCACATCCCTTGTGCCATAGGTGAAACTATGGTCGATAGAGCACTATGTGATTTGGGGGCCAGCATCAATTTACTGCCCTTATCCCTGGTGAAGAGGTTGCAGATCAATGAGATAATACCCACAGATGTAATCATCAGACTGGCTGACAAAACTCAAAAGCAAGCAATAGGAGTGGTGGAAAATGTGTTGCTAAAGGTTGGGAAATACTTTCTCCCAACAGACTTTGTCATCCTGGACATGGAAGAGAGTCACACTCATTCAATCATATTGGGAAGACCATTCCTAGCTACGGCCAGAGCACTTATCGATGTAGAGAAAGGGGAGCTAATATTGAGAATCCATGATGAACGACTCAGCTTCAATGTTTTCAAACTCTCACAAGAAACAGATCAAGAGGACAAGGAAACAAGCACTAAAGCACATCCATTTCATTCTGAGATCCCCTTAATAGATAAACAAGGAAAACAACAATTGCCACAGCTCAAGGAAAAGTTAGAGGAACCTAAACCTCTAGAGGCAGGTGAAGACAGCATCACAACTCCTTGGAAAAAAGAGGTCACCAAGGGGAAGGCAACCTCAAAAGAAACAAAGAAGAAGGTACCAAGGAGATGGAGGAACAAGAAGATCCCTACGGAAGACTTCTCTCCAGGGGATAGAGTTGTCTCAGCTTACTTCCCAGATATTCCCCCTAATCTCCCTACTGTACCATCTCAGTTACCTAAGGTCTTCACTATCAACAGAGTTCTTTCCCTGGAACATGTGGAGATCATTGATCCAACCAATGGATATAAGTCCACAGCAAGAGGGGAGGACTTTAAGCACTACCAACCACCCTGATGAAGGAAAAACGTCAAGCTAGTGACGCTAAAGAAGCGCTTCATGGGAGGCAACCCATGTTTTATATGTTTTAAAATATTGAATAAATCAATGTTTATGAATTTCAACCCAAACTTGACAAACACTTGGTGAAATCTTTATCATGCAGTATATAGTGAAGAACAAGTTTGGTGTTCAAAGCAAACCAAGATGCATGCTAGTCTTGGGAGCTTTGAACAAAACTTTTCATCACATTGCTTCAAACTAAGTTTGGTGTCACCCCATGGTGCCACCAAAATGCATATAAGGACCCACCAATAGTTAGTTAGTTGGAATTCATAAATAAACAATCAAATCCTTTTTTCCCTTTTATTAATATTAGCCGTAAAGTTCATATGGTTGATGAGTATTTTGGTGGAAAAATGAATTTCTCCCAAAACACACAAATCTAACTGGCAAGTGCACCGGGTCGCATCAAGTAATAATAACTCACAGGAGTGAGGTCGATCCCACAGGGATTGATGGATCAAGCAACTTTAGTGGGTGATTAGTTTAGTCAAGCTAATATTGAGTGAATTGTGTGAAGTTGAGCAACAGAAGGTAAAAATTGCAGGGAAATTAAAGTTGCAGAATGTAAATGGGCAGAAGCTTAAAGAGTAAGAAATGTAAATTGCAGAAACTTAAATAGCAAGAAATGTAAATTGCATGAAATGTAAAGGGGAGAGGGTGCTGGAAATTAAAGAGAGCAATAGATCAAAGCTTAGATGAAATTTGACTTGCAAGAAAGAAAAGTGTAGCAGAGACTTGTAGAAACTGAGATTTCAGAAAACTGAATTCAAAATTAGAAAATGATAATTGCAGAAAAGTGTATCAAAGGGGACTTTCTATTCTACCCTACTCCTAATGCTCTAGCAGAGCCAGCCTCCTCACAAATATGAAAATGATGCCTTATATAGGCTTTACAAAATGGAAATGAAAATGAAATTAAAAACAAATTACAATTAAATGAAATTCCTATTGTATCTATTTCTTGTGCCTTTGAGTAATGATCATGGGCCCTTGCTCTTGATGGAATTGGGTTGATAGAGGCCTTGGTTGATTGCTCTTGGAGTTTGAGGAGGAACCGAAGTGAACCGGGTTTGAATTTGCAAAAGTTTGAGTAAAAGTTTGAGTAAAAGTTTGAGGCTAACTTTTACTCTAACTTTTACTATCAGCCTCCATGCTTTGCTGCTATCCACGTTGGGGCAAAAGTTAGGGGTCTAACTTTTGCTCCAACGTTGGCCTCCCTTATGCACATTTATGGTGCCAACTTTGTCCTCTTGTCATGTTGCCACTTTTATGCCTAATATAGACTATCATATATGGTTGGAAAGCTCTAAATGTCAGCTTTCTAACCCACTTGGAATCACTTCAATTGGACATCTACAACTCAAGTTATGATCATTTGAAGAGGTCATGGTTGCTGGCTTTGGTGTGCAGCGTTTGAGATAAAGTTTGCCTCAAACGTTGGCGAAAACGCCAGTTCTGGAGGCTCAAACGTATTGTCCACCCCATACTATTATACATTGTTGGAAAGCCCTGAATGTCTACTTTCCATTGTCGTTGGAAGCGCATCAATTGGAGCTCTACAGCTCGAGTTATACTCCGTTGAAGGTGCAGAGGTCAGTTGGCCTCACTGCAGGTTGCCACCATGTTCGTTTATGCACATTGTGGGGCAGTTTTCTCCCTCAATTTTAGTGTCCACCATGCAGTGCCATATATTCTTGGAAAGCTCTTGATTCCTACTTTCCAATGCTTCTTGAATCACCTCATTTGGAGCTCTGTAGCTCAAGTTATTCTTGTTGGAAGTATACCCCTTCAAGCTGTTGTGGTGTGTGGCGCCAACGTTAGCCCAAAAGTTAGAGGCTAACGTTGGCGCAAACTTTTTGCTCCCAGGGTGTGTTTTTCATGCGCCAACGTTAGCCAAAAAGTTAGGGGCTAACGTTGGCGCAAACTTTTGGTGCCCAGGGAGTAACTTTCATGTGCCAACGTTAGCCCAAAAGTTAGGGGCTAACGTTGGGGCTAACTTTTCACCCAAAAGTTTGTGCAAAAGTTTGAGGCTAACTTTTGGTCCAACTTTTTGCTTCCTGGTTCATTTTCACTTATTCCATTGTCCTCTCTTTACTCCTAGCCATTCCTTCTTGCTTCAACCTTTCTCCAAGCTTTCTTCACCTATCGTTAATCAACCAAACACATCAAAGCTATGCTCAAAATCATGAGATATTCATTCTTTCATAATATGTGATAATTATAGCATAAAACCTCATGAAATAGCATGAATTCACACATGGTTGATTAAATCAAAGGAAACATGAAAATCTACCCAATTGGCTTGCTTATGGCTCAAGAAAGTGCATAAAACCTATTGAAAACAAATGAAAAAGCATAGAAAAACATGACATGGTGACATGTCATCACAACACCAAACTTAAACCTTGCTTGTCCCCAAGCAAGAAAAGAATCATGCAATAAAGATTGACAATCCAAGGCAAGAAGAATAGCAACTCAATGTTCATGGTAAGCTAGTTTTCTAAGCATGCTACAATCACAAAAGAAATGTAAATGATTGATGTTTCCATCTAGCTCAATTTATGAAATCTTTTTCTTATATTTCTTCCTTGAAACAAGCTTTTGATTTTCTTATTAGCTTCTCCTTTTGGGTGCTTTGCCCCATGAGTTGATAACAAAGCTACGACTTCTAAATGCTTTGTTTTCAAGTATTACCACTTGATACATAAGCACCACAAGCATTTGATTAGAGGACTTCATTAAGCTCATTTTTCTTTTCTTTTCTTGACTCTCTAATCATTGATGCTTAGAGCCTTGAGCTTTGAGGGAGTGCTTTTGCACTTTGAGCCTAACCTTGACTTCTAAGTGTTTTGTTTTAAAGCATTTGGCTTGATACATAAACACCACAAGCACTTAACAAATAAATTGCCATTGGTACTCAGAGCCTTCAGCTTTCTCATTCTTTCCCTTTTTCTTTTCTTGCTCTATTTTGCTTTTTCTTTCAAGGTTTTCATGATTTTCAAAAGATTTCACCAAATGTACTAGATGAAAACTTCAATTAAATAAAATCCAATGCAATTGAGCAACAATTAATCATACTAGCTTTCCAACACTTGTATGCACATGCTAAACTCTTCTTTAATTCCTTGTTTGTTTATGATCATGATACTTTGTTGCTTTTGAATTCACAAAACTCAAGTTGGTAATCATAATGACACAGCACCATGTTACAAATCAAGATTCAAGCTATGCTTTATTCATACACACATGTAAACAGAAAGGATAAAGACAATCATGCAATTTAAGTGTTGGAAATAAATGAGAGGAGAAGGAACTCTACAACCTTGTAGTTAATCTTTCGTCATTATTGTTGTCCTTTTTCCTCTATTCTTCCTCTTTCCCTTGCCAAACTCAGAATGCTTGCTCATCCTCAAGCAACAATTAGAACAATGGCTATGGGGCTAAGATGAATCATGAATGTCTCACACAATGAAATGTTAGTAGTACATGTGTTTCAAGCAAGCAAAACTAAAGATAGTAATCAAGGCATAAGAGACAGAGACATTATGATTGCATAGATAAGAAGGTGTGCATGATACATTGCATAAAGATATAAGTGGCACACCAAACTTAGTGTGACACTTTCATTTGGAATTAATGCAAGTATCTTGTAAGAATTGGAACCAAATTTTGTTGCATAGCAACACCAAACTTAGAATGCAACCATATGTCAATTTATTTGAACTAAAACTAAACAAAAGAAACTGTTATATGTTAAATACAATCACCAAATAAAGAGTCTGTTATGAATAAGAATGTCTTGGTGATGTATTAACAAAAACAGTTAATGAAGGAAAGCATTAAAAACAAGTGATTAAATGAAACAAAGAGAAAACAAAAATTATCCAACTAAGAAGAAAAATAACACTGTAAAAGGCAATATGATTATGCAGACTAGTGATGTTGCTGGATTGATTTGCATAGAAAAATAGGTGGCACACCAAACTTAGAATCTTGGTGTGTCACTTTCATGTAAAATTGATGCAATCATCCATGAAGATGGAAAACAGTTTGTTGCAGGGCAACACCAAACTTAGAATGTGATCATATGCCAATTTATTGAAATTTAAACAAAGCAAGGAGAAGAAATGTACCTACTGTCTACCTGTTCTTTACTTTCTTCCTCTTCTTCCAATTTGTTAAGAGGAATGACTTCAAAGGAGGAGAAGTTTCAGCTAGTGCCCCTTGCCTTGGCCTTTCCTCAGCAAGCTTCCTTTTGCAAATGGCTTGATTGATCTTGCTTGCTGGATCAGGGACAGGATTGGTGCTCTTGTTAGTTGCCTTCACTTCTTTGAATCCAAGTCTTGGTTGCTGTGTGATTATTGGAGTTTTGTATTCATCCAGAGCCTTTTGAACTGATGGTTCCATGAACTCCTCCTTCATGTACTTCTCTGCCTCACTTGAAGTTGGAATGACTTCTTCACTTTCTTGCTCCTCCACTTCCTCTTTTACACTCAACATTTATTTTAATAGCTCTTTTATGGAGGAGGTTTGTTGATCTTCCCAAGCTTTCTTCATCTCCTCTTCATACCTTTCAATCATGGATTCAAATGTTGAGGCGTTTTGGTCCAAGGAAGTTTGTGAGGGTTGTGAATGTTCATGTTCCTTTATCACCTCAAGAGCAGTTTCAGGTTCCACTACTTTCACCACCTCTTCTTTTTTTGTAATTTCACTTGACACAGGGACCTTGCATTCTTGTTTTTCCATTTTCTCCTTCCTTGCATTCAACAATTGGCCTACCATCACTTCCATGTTTTTGAGGGAGTTTTCTAGTTCTTTATGGTATTTCTCTTCCTCCTCCGCAAATCTTTTGAGCATGGACTCAATCTTTGAGAGGCTTTGGTTCATGGAAGTTTGTGTGGTTGGTGAGTTTTGACAGAGGCTTTCTGTTGAAGCGTGGTCAAGTGATGATATCTTCGGATGAATATCATATGGAGCATTAGAATTCCCTTCCCAGCCACCATTAGAATCATGACTTGCATCATTTTGTGGTGGAGGGAAATATCCCATATGATTTTCTTTCTCATCTTGTGGTTCTGAAGCATGGCTCCATGAATTGGAGAGCCCAGAATTTGAAGTTTCTTGGTGATATTCCCATCCATCATTAGAGATTGGTGATGGTGGGTGATATCCCATAGAATTTGTTTGATCATAAGATGAGTTGAACTCCATTTGAGTTTTGTAAAACACACAACCAAGGAAAATTGAAATTACTCATATCAGAGATGAGAATTTCTTAGTGAGGCAAAAACACAAACACTTTGGTTTCACTTTGAAACAGAAAACAAAAATAAAGAAAATGCTTGATCTAGACTTCTCACCCACATAATCATTGTTGATCTAATCAATCCCCGGCAACGGCGCCAAAAACTTGATGAGTATTTTGGTGGAAAAATGAATTTCTCCCAAAACACACAAATCTAACCGGCAAGTGCACCGGGTCGCATAAAGTAATAATAACTCACGGGAGTGAGGTCGATCCCACAGGGATTTGAAGGATCAAGCAACTTTAGTGGGTGATTAGTTTAGTCAAGCTAATATTGAGTGAATTGTGTGAAGTTGAGCAACAGAAGGTAAAAATTGCAGGGAAATTAAAGTTGCAGAATGTAAATGGGCAGAAGCTTAAAGAGCAAGAAATGTAAATTGCAGAAACTTAAATAGCAAGAAATGTAAATTGCATGAAATGTAAAGGGGAGAGGGTGCTGGAAATTAAAGAGAGCAATAGATCAAAGCTTAGATGAAATTTGACTTGCAAGAAAGAAAAGTGTAGCAGAGACTTGTAGAAACTGAGATTTCAGAAAACTGAATTCAAAATTAGAAAATGATAATTGCAGAAAAGTGTATCAAAGGGGACTTTCTATTCTACCCTACTCCTAATGCTCTAGCAGAGCCAGCCTCCTCACAAATATGAAAATGATGCCTTATATAGGCTTTACAAAATGGAAATGAAAATGAAATTAAAAACAAATTACAATTAAATGAAATTCCTATTGTATCTATTTCTTGTGCCTTTGAGTAATGATCATGGGCCCTTGCTCTTGATGGAATTGGGTTGATAGAGGCCTTGGTTGATTGCTCTTGGAGTTTGAGGAGGAACCGAAGTGAACCGGGTTTGAATTTGCAAAAGTTTGAGTAAAAGTTTGAGGCTAACTTTTACTCTAACTTTTACTATCAGCCTCCATGCTTTGCCACGTTGGGGGCAAAAGTTAGGGGTCTAACTTTTGCTCCAACGTTGGCCTCCCTTATGCACATTTATGGGGCCAACTTTGTCCTCTTGTCATGTTGCCAATTTTATGCCCAATATAAACTATCATATATGGTTGGAAAGCTCTAAATGTCAGCTTTCTAACCCACTTGGAATCACTTCAATTGGACATCTACAACTCAAGTTATGATCATTTGAAGAGGTCATGGTTGCTGGCTTTGGTGTGCAGCGTTTGAGGTAAAGTTTGCCTCAAACGTTGGCGAAAACGCCAGTTCTGGAGGCTCAAACGTATTGTCCACCCCATACTATTATACATTGTTGGAAAGCCCTGAATGTCTACTTTCCATTGCCGTTGGAAGCGCATCAATTGGAGCTCTACAGCTCGAGTTATACTCCGTTGAAGGTGCAGAGGTCAGTTGGCCTCACTGCAGGTTGCCACCATGTTCATTTATGCACATTGCGGGGCAGTTTTCTCCCTCAATTTTAGTGTCCACTATGCAGTGCCATATATGCTTGGAAAGCTCTTGATTCCTACTTTCCAATGCTTCTTGAATCACCTCATTTGGAGCTCTGTAGCTCAAGTTATTCTTGTTGGAAGTATACCCCTTCAAGCTGTTGTGGTGTGTGGCGCCAACGTTAGCCCAAAAGTTAGAGGCTAACGTTGGCGCAAACTTTTTGCTCCCAGGGTGTGTTTTTCATGCGCCAACGTTAGCCAAAAAGTTAGGGGCTAACGTTGGCGCAAACTTTTGGTGCCCAGGGAGTAACTTTCATGTGCCAACGTTAGCCCAAAAGTTAGGGGCTAACGTTGGGGCTAACTTTTCACCCAAAAGTTTGTGCAAAAGTTTGAGACTAACTTTTGGTCCAACTTTTTGCTTCCTGGTTCATTTTCACTTATTCCATTGTCCTCTCTTTACTCCTAGCCGTTCCTTCTTGCTTCAACCTTTCTCCAAGCTTTCTTCACCTATCATTAATCAACCAAACACATCAAAGCTATGCTCAAAATCATGAGATATTCATTCTTTCATAATATGTGATAATTATAGCATAAAACCTCATGAAATAGCATGAATTCACACATGGTTGATTAAATCAAAGGAAACATGAAAATCTACCCAATTGGCTTGCTTATGGCTCAAGAAAGTGCATAAAACCTATTGAAAACAAATGAAAAAGCATAGAAAAGCATGACATGGTGACATGTCATCAATGGTCATTTTAATATTTTTTTTACTTTTCTTAGTTTGCCTTTATAGGAAAAGAAAAGGAGCATTAAAAGAGATAGATTGGACAACTAAACAAAGAAGGTTCGGACACCACAAAAGGAGGGGCTACACACTTGTTCTAAAAAGGGAATACATCAGAAAATGTTGCCATGCAACATTGAAAAAATGGCACCCCTAGAAGACCAAGCAATCCCCATCATAAAGTGATGATCCTTGTCTTCTAGCCATGCATAACCCCAACCGTCCATCAAGTGACCACTTCATCAATCTACACCCTCCATTCTCTCACAACTTCTCTATATAAACGACCCTTGTCTGTACCACCCTTCATTGTCATCACACACCCTTCACCACTCTTCCTTTCGGTACAAGACACCCTCTATCCGATTATAAACATTCCTCCCCTCAGTCTCTTTATTGCCATAAAACCCTAAACAACCAAAAGTCTCCACAACCTTACCACCTTCACATATTAACTATCATTCATGGCGTCTTCGGGTTCTAAAGGAAGGAAGGGAAAGGAACCCATGGAAGAACACCCATATGATGAAAGGAGATTTAGAAGCTTGCATCATGCATTGTAATACGGGTGGATGGTTGATAAGGAAATCATTTATGAGCTGGGATTTCAAGTTACAAAGACTGAGTGCCCCGAAATCACAGAGAAGATAGAAAGGAGAAGATGGGAGCTCCTCACTGAGCCGGTCATTAAGGTGAATGCAAATCTCATAAGAGAATTTTATGCAAATGCGGTTCGATATGATAAGAAGGATGAGTCTTACACAAGCTTTGTGAGAGGAAAGATGGTGGACTTTGGTCCCATGAGTGTCATGAGGGCATTGAAGCTACGGTCTATACAATTTGAAGAAGAAAGCTATCTCTCAAGATTGGACAACCCCAATTATGACCAGATTCTGCAAGATATTTGTGTACCAGGAGCTGACTGGGAAAGGGGTGCGGGAAATAACCCAAAGTTCATCAAGAGAACAGATCTCACTCCTGAAGCCAAGGGGTGGTTTGAGCTAGTGAGAAGGTCTATTCTCCCAGCTGCAAACAACTCGGAGGTGAATGTCAAGAGAGCCACAATGGTGCACTGTATACTGAAGGGAGGAGAAATCAAGGTTCATGAACTCATAGCTGAAGGTATTAGAAAGATGGCAGAGAAAAGCGACTCAAGAGGAACGTTAGGTTACCCCAGCACTATTAACCGAATATGCAAGAAAGCTGGGGTAGTTTTTGAAGATGAAAACCCCATGTGGATAAAGGAAGGCATCCCAATAACTGTACGAAGGATGAAAGCTGCAGCATCCCCTTTGCCTCAGCGGAAGCAAAGGAAGAAAATAGCCCCTCAAGTAGTGGAAGGGCAAGTCTTAGAGGGTCAAGCACAATAGACCTTGGACATGCACCAATTGCAGGAGGCCATTGATGGCTTGTCTAGACAATATTTGGAAAGCCAAGGAGCACAGAAAGAGCTTCAACTACAGATGATGGGACAGCAAGAGGAAATACTTTCAAGATGGATGACTCAGCAAGGTGAGTGGCAAAGGCAAATGATGGAACATCAACTAAGTCAAGGACAACAATGGGGAGAAACATTCAACAGGATGGAACAAAGGCAAAACGAGCAACAAGAATCCACCCAAAGGCTAATCAACATCCAAGCACATCAAGGGGTGCACATACATGAGATGCATCGAAGACAAATAGAACAAGCAGAACTATTGGACGAGCAAAGGGCATTCGCAGAAGGAGTTTACATGAGCGAAACAGGACATCATATAAACACTCAAGCCAGGCTCGGTTACTTAGTGGGACAGCTGCCAATATTGCATCCAGGAATAGCCAAGTATGACGAAATGAAGGATGAATTAGCACGAAAAGAAAGACAAAGGGTGGAAGAGAGTCATGAGTCAGTGAGGAAGGCACTTGAGGATTGGAAGCAAGCAAGATTGGCACGGATGCGTGGAGATGCAAGAGGAAACAAGGAGGACAAGCAAGAAAAAGAGCATGGACATCCACAACAGTAGAAGGTGGTGGAGTTCCTTCTTTGTTCCATCTTTCTCTATGTTTTAAATAAGGAAGATCTTGTATGAAATAGAACTTGCTTCCATGTTATGTTTAAACCTTTTTCAATTATGTCTTTTAAGTTTTTGGTATTGAAGAAAGTCTATGTGCACTAGTCTTTATGTCACTGCATCCTTACTTTACTTTCTTGTAAGCTTGTCCCTTTAAATCAAATGAAGAAGAGAATGTTTATGTTTTTAAAAGACCAGAGTAGAGTTCATAATGTGGAAGTGCATTCATGAATCTTTGGAGTAGTCATAAGTTAGCTAAGTTGGTTCAACCACAAGGCTAGGAGGACAACTATCTATCCTGAATACTTGACTTTGGATATACCCATGAGACTAAGTTAATAACAAGATCCTAATAAGAGAAAAGGGAAAGAACAATGGAAGTGAAAAATAAAAGAAAAAGAGTAAGCAATAAGGCTAGGCACCAATAGTTTGGACCTTAAGACAAGTGTCTGTGGTGTTCCTGTGTGAGGGATCTACTTGGATGAATAAGCTCTCAGGGGTGCTTTATCACCTGGTAACTTGGGTTAACTAACCCGGGATTATCAGCTGAAAGTCCATTATCAAGAGTAACCCTCACCACAGAGCATTTAGTAACCCAAAGAGGTGCTGGACACCAAGGTCTCAAGAAAGAAAATAAATGAACTATATGCCTGTGGTGTGTATGTATGGGGGAGAGACTTGAGGGAGTAAGTCCTTAGGGGTGCTTCAACACCTAGCACCTTGAACCAACTGGTTCGGGAGTATTGGCTGAAAGCTTATCTTAAAAAGTTGCCCCCTTACAGAGCACTTAGCCTAAGAACACCAATAAGCTCTGAAATGACAATAAAGGGATCAATGAATAAAAGTCTCACGGGATGTAAGCAAAGTGAGTGTTTTAAGACATGATAAAGGTCTGAAAGCTAGGAATGAACCTAAGTTGCTATGCATGAAATCACCATAAAATCAGTGATATGACTTCCACAAGAATGACTCATTCCTCTGGATATTCCATTCATCATTCTCTTGTTCCAGTACTTGCTTAGGGACAAGCAAGCTTTAAGTTTGGTGTTGTGATGCCAGGGCATCTTGGCCAGTTTCACTGACCTTTTCTTTACTGTTTTTAGGATAGTTTCATGCATTTCTTTAGGAAATAAGCTAGTTTTGGGTAGATATTCACCTACACATTGATTCAAGCATACATTGTGCATTTTACATTATTTCATGAGGATTTTGCATGAATTTAGTGACAAATTGTATGCTGCATTACCCATGACTTGGACTAGAACTTTGATGCACTCTGTTGCTTGATTTCAGGACCAAAGGAAGCAAGGAAAGGGAGGTAACTTGCAAGGTTAATGAGAAAAGTGATTGCCAATAACACTCTCAAAGCCATCATTGCCCACGTTAAGAGTCACGTTAACTAAGTTAACGTGCACTCTAACGTGGAGAAGGGAAGTTGAGCCAACATTAGTGACACTTAACATTGTCACTAACGTTGGCAAACACTCATGAGTGGCCACGTTAGAGCCCACGTTAACCTAGTTAACGTGGCCTCTAACGTTAAAGGGGGAAGAGAAGCCAACGTTAGTGACATTCAACATTGTCACTAACGTTGGCCTAAGGATGCAACACACCACGTTAACTCCCACGTTAACTTGGTTAACGTGGGAGCTAACGTAAGAAGTGAGAGTTGTCGACAACGTTAGTGACACTCAACATCGTCACTAACGTTGGAAGCAACCACACAACCCCCTAAGGAGCCACGTTAACTTCCACGTTAACTTAGTTAACGTGGAAGCTAATGATGAGGAATGAATGATGAGCCAACGCTAGTGACACTCAACATTGTCACTAACGTTGGGATGGCTAAGAATGGCCACATTAGAAGCCACGTTAACCTAGTTAACGTGGACTCTAACGTGAGATCTAGGGGCACATTGGAACGTTAGTGACAATGTTGAGTGTCACTAACGTTCTCGAAGTTTGGCAAGGCCACGTTAGAAGCCACGTTAACCTAGTTAACGTGGGCTTTAACGTGAAGCAAAAAGGGGCACACTGAAACGTTAGTGACAATGTTGAGTGTCACTAACGTTCTCGAAGGTTGGCAAGGCCACGTTAGAAGCCACGTTAACCTAGTTAACGTGGGCTCTAACGTGAGGCAAAGGGGTACATTGGAACGTTAGTGAAAATGTTAAGTGCCACTAACGTTCTCGAACTTATACTTTCACTAAATGTTAACACCCCTAACGCCCTGAGCTAAAGTCTCTGCCCACTTAGCACTTTCTCTCTGCAAGTAAAGCCAAGCCCAAATGAAGAAAAGAACTGCTTCAAACTCAAGATCCAAAGGCCCAAGACTTGAAGAGCAAAACTAGAAGCTGAGAAGAGTAGTATATATAGGAGTAGCTTTGAATTGATAAAGGAGTTCTGGAGGCTGGAAAAAGAGAACTACTCTTTGTATTTTACTTTCTCTGCAATTTCTTGTTCTATGATGTATTCTCCATCTTTATTTTCATTTTCAAGAGCTATGAAAAACTAAACCCCTTTCATTGGGTTAGGGAGCTCTGTTGTAATTTGATGGATCAATACTAATTTTCATTATTCTTCTTCTATCTTTTCTCTTGATTTTACTTGAAAGCTTTCGATCTTCATCCAATTGAGTAGTTATCTTGGAAGAGAAGCTATTCAAACTTGGATCTCTTTTGAACCTTGAAAGAGGAATGAAGAGATCAAGCTAGAATTGCTTTCTCATGCTGGACCAAATTGGGTTTGGATGGGTATGTGACTATAACCCTCTCAATACTTGATTTGGGAAATGCATGTGGTATAATCTGTGACCATACTTCATCTCTTCTCATGAGCAATTGACCAAGGAATTGGCTATTGATCAAGATTTGAGAGATTGAATTGCAAGAAATTGTAATTCAATCACTTAAGATTTCCAAGGAGATCAATGAGTGCATTGATTGAGGAAGAGATGAAAATGAACTTGATCCAGAGAATTGCAACATCTCCTAAGCCCAATGAACTCCCCATCTCTGATCTACCCATTCTCTTTAATTTCTGCCATTTACTTTTATGAGCAAATCCCCCATTCCCATTTACAATTCTGCAATTTATTTTCAGTCATTTACTTCCAGTCCTTTAATTCTAGCATTTACTTTTCTGTTATTTACATTCCCGCCATTTTATTTTCTGCAACTCTCAACCCAAATTCTGGATTCGCTCAACTAGAACATTCTTCTAATTAAAGTTGCTTGATCAATCAATCCCTGTGGGATTCGACCTCACTCTGTTGTGAGTTTTTACTTGACGACAAATTTGGTACGCTTGCCGAAAGGAGATTTGTTGAGAGACAAGTTTCCACCCGCATCAGTAATATAAGTTACGTTGAACAGCTTTGATTTATGAGCAGAAGTAAAATGATAAACAAAACTAATTTGTTATCATATAAATCACTTTCTACTCAATAACAAACAAAATGCTTGAGTACAGAGTACATAGCTACCAAAAACATATTAGATAATTCCCTAAAATTTGCTGCCAATTCATTTGATTAAATAGACAAAAATTTCCAGCAATCATATCAGAGCAAAAATATCAGATTTCATCAATTTATTCAACATAGCAAAAATTGTCAATCAAACTAAATTATCCAGCATTCATTCACATATTAGAGCTCAAGGGAATTATTAAAATATTTCTAAGTTCCAATAATGATAATGCAGCAGATATTTTAATAAATCAAATCATAAATCATAAAGTATGACCATTGGAACATAGAGCTTATACACAGGGGTAATCATGAATCAAAATGATTTCAGCCCCTATTTTTTTTTTTCAATTTTTCCAACTTTCCTCCCCCTTTTGTCATCAATGGGGAACCTGCAAAAAAATGAAGAAAAAGCAATATAGTCCATAATAATCAAGACAAATAAAAATAGTTCCACTGAGTCAAATACACAGAGAGCAGAATAATAGAGCATTCAGCAGCAGCAGCAACAGGGAGCAAACTTAGGCATCAGAATTTTCTTCATTAGATTCCAGAACATCATCTTCTTTCTCGAAAGGAGCTATGTCCTCATCAACTGAATCCAAATGCTTTAAGAGCAAGTTTACCCTTTCATGAGATTTTTAGCCAAGCCTTTTCATTTTGCAATGCAAGCTTTCTAGCTTCTTTGCTGGATTTTACCATTTGCTTAGACATGGTAGCAAACTCCAAGAGAACTTCTTTACCTTTAGCATGTTGTGATACATTACCACCTTTGATTGTGGGCACTTTATTCTCAACAGGCTCATTTCTCAAATCAACATTAAAATGCTCAATCAAGCAAGTCAAAAACATACCATATGACAAGTTACTCGTTTTATCACTTTTCACACAGTCCCGCATATGATGAATCATAAAGTAAGCTAAAGATATGTGGATGGAGTTCAAAATAGCGTAAAGAACAAGGGTATCACAAACAGCTACCCTCTGATATGATCCACTTTTAGGAGTAAAAGAACTATCATTAATGCTAGAAACAAACCTTCTCTTTTAAAGCAAAATTATTAATGAAAACGGTTTTTTTTTTAAATTAATTTGAATTTTTAAAACCATGAAAACTGAAAAGACAAGTCATGAGGAATGATAAAATATTAAAACTGTCATGACTTGAAATGGAATGGAGTGATGACATGTTGAAAAATTAATTTCAAAAAATTAAAGGAGTTTTATGATTTAAAAATAATGAGCTCATATCATGTGAACAAAGTTTGTCTTACATAGGCCCAAAAGGTGGTTACATCATGCTAGGCAATAGGGCACAGTTCTCCATGTTTAATCCACAAATTTTCTAGGCTTTATACAAGTCTTCCTTTAAAGATTTCACCACTTGCCCAGTTTTGTCTCCCTGCTATCTACGAGACAACCAAACAGAATCAGAAAAATCACAATTTATCAACAGAATTCAATTCTATCATTCCCAAACTGTTCCTCAAAGAGCAGAATCTCTCTTCACACAAGGGTTTAGTGAAAATATCAGCAAGTTATTCTTCGGATTTTACAAATTGAATATCAATACTTCCCTTTTGCACATGTTCTCTAATAAAATGATATCTTACTTCAATGTGCTTGGTTCTAGAGTGCAAAACAGGATTTTTGGAAATATTTATTGCACTCATATTATCAAAGAACAAAGGTATACTATTGATTTTCAATTTATAATCCTCTAACTGAGTTTTCAACCAAATTAATTGAGAACAACAAGCAGAGGCAGATAGGTATTCGACTTCAGTTGTGGATAGAGCTACAGTGGCTTGTTTCTTACTTGACCACATGTTTAGTGAGCTTCCTCAACACATGCCGGATGTGCTCCGTCTATCCACACGATCTCCCGCATAATCTAGATCACAAATTCCTACTGCACAAAAGTCATCAGATTTAGGATACCATAAGCCATAATCACATGTTCCCTTAATGTATCTAATGATTCTTTTTACGGCTGAAAGATGGGATTCTTTTGGGTGAGATTGAAATCTTGAACATACACCCACACTTTGAACAATATCCGGTCTAGAGGATGTAAGATACATGGGTGAGCCAATCATTCCTCTATACCGTGTTTCATCCACATCTTTACCATTTTCATCTTTTTCAAGTTTAGTATTTGGATGCATTGGAGTTCCCATAGGTTTGAAATTTTCTAGGCCAAATTTCTTGATTAATTCTTTAGCATATTTTCCTTGGTGAATGAAAATGCCACTAGGAGTTTGTTAAATTTGGAGACCAAGAAAGAATGTTAGTTCTCCTATTAAACTCATCTCAAACTCACTAGTCATGAGTTTTCCAAACTCTTCACACAAGGATTCATTGGCCAATCCAAACACTATATCATCCACATAAACTTGAACAAGAAGAATATCATCATTTGATACTTTTATAAAAAGAGTAGTATCGGTGGTTCCCCTTTGAAATTGGTTTTCCAACAAGAAGGCACTAAACCTTTCATACCAAGCTCTTGGAGCTTGCCTTAGGCCATAAAGAGCCTTTGAAAGCTAATAAACATGATTTGGAAATTCCTTTCTTTCAAACCGGGGGGTTGGGCCACAAATACTTCTCTATCTATAAATTCATTAAGGAAAGCACATTTGATATCCATTTGGAACATTTTAAACCCCTTGTGGACAGCATAGGCAAGAAGCAACCTAATTGCTTTCATTCTTGCTACCGGGACAAAAGACTCATCAAAATCTATACCCTCTTCTTAATCATAATCTTGGGCCACTAATCTAGCCTTGTTACGAACAACACTACCATCCTCTCCCAATTTATTTTTAAAAATCCACTTAGTACCCGTTACCTTCTTACCATTCGGATTAGGTACGAGTGTCCAAACCTCATTCTTTTCAAATTGGGAAAGCTCCTCTTCTATGGCTTTGACCCAAGATGGGCCTTCAAGAGCTTACTTTACATTGTGAGGCTCCATTTGGGACAAGAAAGCAACATTGCTTGGCTCGGCTTGCTTCTTGGATGAGGATCTTGTGGTTACTCCTTGGGAAGGGTCGCCTATGATAAAATCATGAGGATAACCCCTCATAGACTTCCACTCTCTTGGTTTTCGGAGTAAGGTTGAGCTTTGATGAGCTTCAGCAGATTGTTCTGTTCCAGATTCTCTTACTGGCTCAGGAGACAAAACAGAAATGTCTCCTCCATCCTGATGAGACAAATTTGGTCGGACAGATTCTTCATTTGGGATAATAGTTGGGATTTCTTGACTTGATTGATGGTTCATATCAGCTTCACTTCATGTATCATCATCTAAAAGAGCACTGGGAATTGAATTAGTTTCACAAAAAGAAACATGTATGGATTCCTCTATGGTCCTATGATCTTTGAGGTAAATTTTATACGCTTTACTAGTGGTGGAGTATCCAACAAACATTCCCTCATAGGCTTTTGGATCAAATTTACCAAGATTTTCTTTATTATTAAGCACAAAACATTTGCAACCAAAAATGTGGAAATACTTAAGATTAGGAGGGGTTCCTTTCCATAGCTCATAAGGAGTTTTCTTTAACCCTTTTCTAATGATAGTCCTATTCAAAATATAACAAGCTGTATTCACAACTTCAGCCCATAGAAATTTTGGAATCTCATTTTCACATAGCATAGCCCTAGCCATTTCTTGAAGGCTTCTATTCCTTCTTTTAACTACCCCCATTTTTTTGAGGTGTTCTAGGACAAGAAAAATTATGAGCAATTCCAAAATCATCACAGAATTTTTCAAAATCTTGATTTTTAAATTCTTTTTCGTGATCACTTCTTAAGTGGGCAATTTTCAAATCTTTTTCATTTTGAATTCTTTTGCAAAGGGTTGAGAAAGCATGGAAAGCATCATTCTTATGAGCAAGAAAAAGTACCCAACCGAATCTAGAGTAGTCATCCACCACTACCAATCCATAATGTTTACCTCCTAAACTTTGTGTTCTAGTTGGACCAAAAAGATCAATATACAATATTTCCAATGGCCTCTTGGTAGAAATTCCATCTTTTGGTTTAAAAGAGGATTTTACTTATTTGCCTAATTGACAAGCATCACAAGTAATATCCTTATCAAATTTAATATTTGGAATTCCTCTTACCAAGTTTTTCTTAATAAGCTTAGAAATTTGGTACATGCTTGCATGTCCCAATTTCTTATGCCAAAGCCATTTTTCAGATTCAAGTGATGTAAAACATGTTACTTTTTGATCTTTTAAATCCTCAAGAGTCAATCCATACACATTGTTACACCTTTTAGCTTCAAACAAAATTTCCCCAATTTTTTCACAAATAACTAAACAAACCAATTTCCTAAAAATGACTTAATATCCAAGATCACATAATTGGCTAACACTTAGTAAATTGTGTTTGAAACCATCAACAAGAAGAACATTATTTATTAAAGAAGAAAAACTTTTACCAACTTTTCCAATGGCCACTATTTTTCCTTTTCCATTATCACCGAATGTGACAAACCCTCCATCATATTCATCAAGCTTTATGAAGAAGGTTGCCTTTCCGGTCATATGCCTAGAGCATCCACTATCCATGTACCACATATTGTCCTTTCGCTTGGATGCTAGGCAAACCTACAAAATGAGCTCAAGTGACCTTAGGTATCCAAATCTTTTTGGATCCTTTCACGTTAAACCATCTTCTTTGTCCCAATCCATTATAATCAAAAACAATTTTACAAACTTTGTTTCCAATCATTCTTTCACCAAAGAAACATTGAATGGGAAAGTGGCCATTCCGGTTGCATAATCTACAAAATCTATGAGAAGATATTTTCACAAAGCTTGTTGGGTTTTGAAACCTTACATCATTTGAAGATGATGCTATATTTGCAAAACAAGGGGTTTCAACCGATTTTGATGCTTTATGGAATCCCAACCCAGCTTTGTCATAAAGTGGTTTTTGATTAGCCAATAGTTGATTTAAATTTTCTGAACTTTGTGCAAAATTGGCTAAGTCTTCCTTAAGCCTTTTTTATCTCTTTATGCAGCCACTCATTTTCTTCAAAATAATTCAAATTAGCAGTTACTGAATGGTGGTATTCACAGTTTTTAAGTTGAGCTTTCAACTGCTTGTTTTCTTCCACAAGTTCAACAGCAGTTTCAGCATCTCTCAATTTTTCTTTTAGAAAACCATTTTCAGCTTTAAGGATTTCAATTTGAGACTCAAGATTTTGGTTTTCAAGCAAGAAGCATCTAATTTTTTTTAGAAAGATGATCAATCATGAGATGAAGATTTTCAGTGTTAGGGTTATGAAATACTATCTGCTCAACACGATCAGCCATAAGACAGGTTTGAGACTTGGTTTATGATTCTTCATCTTCATCAGAATCGTTCCCCAAGTCTTCCCAAGAAGCCATGAGTCCCTTCTTCTGTCCCTTCTTCGGCTTCTCCTCTTTCTTTAACTTAGGGCAATCAGATTTGAAGTGCCCAGTCTCCTTGTAGTTGTAGCATATCACCTTGCTGGAATCTTTCCTTGGTTTTCTTGAACCACTTCCTTTGTTCCTTTCCTTGAGCTTCACCATTTTCCTAAATTTTTTTGCAAACAAAACAAATTCATTTTCAGAAGAATAATCACTGGATTCATCATTCAGGGGGTTAGCAACAGATATGAGAGCTATTCCTTTTCTTTTAGTATCTTTTTTCAAATATGTATTTTTAAATATAAGTAAGTTTCCTCTCAAATCATCATATGCCATGGAATCAAGACTACTACTCTCAGATATTACTATAGCCTTAGTTTCCCACTCTTTTGTGAGACTTCTCAAAATTCTCCTCACAAGCACAGATTCAGGATACGTGATCCTCGTAGCATCCAAGCCAGTAATGTTGACATTGAATCTTTCGAACAACTCATCTATAGATTCTCCTTTCTTCATTAAGAACATTTCATACTCTTTGTTTAGCATGTCTACTCTGGTCTTCTTTACTAAAGTTGTGCCTTTCATGAATGACTTGTAATTTGTCCCAGATTTCCTTTTGTTGTTGTGCATCTTGATACCCCGTCGGTATTCCTCGAAGCTGATTGCACAGTTAAGTAAGTTGATAGTTTTGGCATTGAGCTCCACCTTTTTTCTGTCTTCTTCGATCCAACTGGCTTCACCTTTGAGAGAGACCACACCATCAGCCCCTGTCATGGTTGGGAATTGAGGACCTTCTAGGATTATTTTCCAGAGTCTGTAGTCAACTGATTGGACAAAAATCTTCATTCTTTCCTTCCAATAAGTGTAGTTCTTTCCATTAAAGAGAGGAGGTCTGTTGCTGGACTGCCCTTCTGTCAGAGTCTAGGCCACCAGGTTTGAGCCACTATTTTCTGCCATCAGGATCTTTTCTCCAAGCTGCAAAGCTTGATCTCTTTGAGACCAAGCTCTGATACCAATTGATGGTTTATCAGTGGCTAAGAGAAGGAGGGTTGAATCTTAGCCCCTTTACTTGCTGAATAACACTTGCTGCCTTTTAAAATGCTTTAGGAGATATTTCTGCTTTTTGTCTCGTCACTAGTCAAGAGACATTTTCTTTTTGTCTCGTAACCAATGAGGAGATATTTTTCATTTTTGTCTCCTACGAACAGAACCAAAAATTGAGTAGAAGAGAGAGAGAGAGAATTACACCCAGAAGTATCCTAGTTTAGCTACTAAGTGCAGTGCAGCCTACATCTAGTCTCCATCACAACAATGATGGAATTTACTATAATCTTCATGATTACATACACCAATTCTCCCTAGAAACTACACT
Source organism: Arachis hypogaea (assembly GCF_003086295.3). Classification (NCBI taxonomy): domain Eukaryota; kingdom Viridiplantae; phylum Streptophyta; class Magnoliopsida; order Fabales; family Fabaceae; genus Arachis; species Arachis hypogaea. The sequence goes on from NC_092053.1 coordinate 47,138,344, forward strand.
TCCTATAAGGAACAAGTTCAGAATCTAACCCCAATCCTGAACTTGACTTGGTCACCTACCAAGGTTTTAACTGCTAAGTGCTAAGCCAACTTGCAAGGAGATTCCTAGAGAATCATGAAACACAACACAGATGTACAAAGGACCTCTAGGACATCTATGGCTTTTTATTTTAATTTTGTATACTCTGCCTTTTTTCGCTCTATAGCTTTTTCATACAAACCTTACTATTTGTCTTTTTTCATGAGACTCAAGACAGACAAAACTAAACAGAAAAATTACAAAATAAAGAACATTGAAGGAGAAGAACTTCTGTTAGCTTGGGCAGCTATGAAAACTCTTTGCTTTGCACTCTTAACTCCTTGCTTCAAGCCCTGGCTGTTCTCCCTTATTTATAGAAGGAGAAGTTTCCAAGATTGAAACTGTTGAACCGAGCCAACTTCTTCTTCTTCATGCAAAAACCGGTTCAGCCAGAGAGAGAGGAGAGGAAACTGAATGCTTAAACCAACATGCGATTACCACTGGGTCTTCCCTTCTCACCAAGCTTCATCAATCCGGGCCTTCCATCTTGACTTGCTCCCCAAGAAGGATTCTTAGCCCTTGATGAGTCCTTGATGGTTGACAGCTCCTCCTGCCCTTATCCTCTGCCTCATCCTCTACGTAGCTACAGTAGCTACCTCCTGTAGTGGTTGAGCAAAGGTAGAGACGAGCCATTCTTCCAAGGGATCTTCTTCCTCTGACCAAATGGATCTTCTCCATTTTTGGGTATGGATGGCTTGAGACTTCCTCACCACTTCTTACCATAAGTGGCAAAGATCTCAGCCATACCATACTGTAGATTTTCTTTTTCTTAGCGCCATCATCATAATGGCCTGTTCCTTGTACCTAGCTTCACTGAGATTTTACTGATAGCTTGCTTCATCCCTCCTTTCCTGCTAGACAAGATCGAAAGAGAGAGGAGAGAGAACAGAGAGAAACTTGCAATGTAATTAAAGAAGAAAATAAAAATAAGTTAAGTTTACTTACCCATGCCTAACCTCTGCTTTCTTCTTCTGATTACTTACTTCTACCATTTTCTTTTCTGACTGTGAGGTGACCGAATCTGAAGAGAGAGAAGAGAGAGTAGAAAAAAAAAGCTCTGGAAGTAATGTGTGATATCAATTATAATCAATTAAAATCAATTAAAACCCACTTCCCATGCTTTTGCCTTGTAACGTGCATACTTTCATTAAATGCCATCAAATCAATTTCAGATTTTCTCTTTCCATTTACCAAGGCATTTAAAGCTAATTCATAAAATTTGAATTCCATCACAAGTGAGAGTGAGGTAACCGAAACAAGCACTACCCCTTTCCTTTCAACTTCAATTCGGACCAAGCTAGTTGGTCATTCACCAAAAATCAGATTTGGGCTTGCACAATTAATTTTGGCCCAGCTATCATAACAATAATTCAGCCAATAAATTTAAACATACTTGCACAAGTCTAAAAATTCACTTTTCATTGGGCTTGCTATTTTTTTGTTTGGCCCAAGCTAAAATTTGCACATCACAAAATTATTAATTAACAAATGTTAATTAAAGATCAAATTAATAATTTTATAATTAATTATTTTAATAATATTTGATCATCATCAATTTAATTTGGAGTTTTCCAAACTCATCATATATATAATAATATATAAGAATTATAACTATTATTATTATTATTATTATTATTATTATTATTATTATTATTATTATTATTATTATTAGCCGAAACCATTAGAGGAAAACAAAAAGTAGGAAAAACCTAACGTAGCTTGTATTATTAATACATATATGTATATATATGTTAATATCATGACACATGTTTCATTTCTTATTAACTAATGACACCTATAATGTTTTAACCACCACAAAACTTCATTCATCACTATCATCTTCCTTTCTATTCATTACTCACTGAATGAACTTGGGAAAAAGAAGAAAGAAAGGCCGAATGAGCTTCCATAGAAACCATGAGTTTCCAGATCCAATTTCTTGAGATCCGTAACTCCAACAAAAAATTCAATCCGATAAAAGTGTTCATATCCTCCTCCTCTACACGTTGGTATTTCTTTTGTTCGGTGGAAGCTGACGGTGACGTAGCTCCCCTTCCCATTGAGTTTGGCCAATTGGAGTTCTAGGAGGCACAGATGATTTCTGACGTTTTCTTCTTCAGCAACTCGGTCAAAAAGCTTTTCTGAAGTTTTCGTTATTTTAGTTTCGTACGGAGGTAGGGTATGGTAATTGATGAGCGGATAATTTATACGCTTTTTAGCATTGTTTTTACATAGTTTTTAGTATGATTTAGTTAGTTTTTAGTATATTTTTATTAGTTTTTAAATAAAAATCAAATTTCTGGACATTACTATGAGTTTCTGTATTTTTCTGTGATTTCAGGTAATTTCTGGCTGAAATTGAGGGACTTGAGCAAAAATCAGATTCAGAGACTGAAGAAGGACTGCAGATGCTATTGGATTCTGACCTCCCTGCATTCAAAGTGGATTTTCTGGAGCTATAGAAGTCCAACTAGCGCGCTCTCAATTGCATTAGGACGTAGACATCAAGGGTTTTCCAGCAATATATAATAGTCCATACTTTGCCTGAGTTTAAATGATGCAAACTGGCGTTCAACGCCAGTTTTCTGCCCTATTCTGGAGTTAAACGCCAGAAACAGGTTGCAAAGCAGAGTTAAACGCCAGAAACAGGTTACAAACTGGCGTTTAACTTGAAGGAAGACCTCTACACGTGAAAGCTTCAATGCTCATCCCAAGCACACACAAAGTGGGCCCAGAACTGAATTTCTACATCATTTACTCATTTCTGTAAACCCTAGTTACTAGTTTAGTATAAAAACTACTTTTAGTGATTTATTTGACATCTCTAGAACACATCATGTAACTTTTACATTCTGAGACCTCCATGGGAGGCTGGCCACTCGGCCATGTCTACCCTATTTTCACTTATGTATTTTCAACGGTAGAGTTTCTACACACCATAGATTAAGGTGTGGAGCTCTGCTGTTCCTCATGAATTAAAGCAAAGTACTATTGTCTTTCTATTCAACTCAAGCCTATTTCTTCTCTAAGATATTCATTCGCACACAAGAACATGATGAATGTGATGATTATGTGACGCTCATCACCATTCTCACTTATGAACGCGTGACTGACAAACACTTCTGTTCTACATGAAAGTAAGCTTGAAAGCATATCTCTTAGCCTCCTGATCGTGAGATCAGAGTCTTCGTGGTATAGGCTAGAATTATTGGCAGCCATTCTTGAGATCTGGAAAGTCTAAACCTTGTCTGTGGTATTTTGAGTAGTATCTGGGAAGGGATGGCTGTGACGAGCTTCAAACTTGCGAGTGCTGGGCGTAGTGATATACGCAAAAGGATTATTGAATCCTATTCCAGTATGATCGAGAACCGACAGATGATTAGCCGTGCGGTGACAGCGCATTTTGGACCATTTTCACTAAGAGGACGGGATGTAGCTATTGACAATGGTGATGCCCAACATACAGCTTGCCATAGAAAGGAGTATGAAGGATTGGATGAAAGCAGTAGGAAAGCAGAGATTCAAAAGGAACTGAGCATCTCCATACGCTTATCTGAAATTCTCACCAATGAATTACATAAGTATCTCTATCTTTATTTTACGTTTTATTTATCTTTTAATTATTAAAACTCTATAACCATTTGAATCCGCCTGAATGAGATTTACAAGGTGACTATAGCTTGCTTCAAGTCGACAATCTCCGTGGGATCGACCCTTACTCATGTAAGGTTTATTACTTGGACGACCCAATGCACTTGCTGGTTAGTTGTGCGGAGTTGTGAAGAAGAACTAAGATTATGAACGTGCGTATTAAGTTTTCAGCGCCGTTACCAAGGAATGAATGATCATGATTTTGTGCACCAAGTTTTTGGCACCGTTGCTGGGGATTGTTCGAGTTTGGACAACTGACGGTTCATCTCGTTGCTCAGATTAGGTAATTTTATTTTATTTTTAAGCTTTTTATTTCTTATTTTCAAAAATAATACAAAAAAAATTTCTTCTTTTTCGTTTTTCATAAAATATTTTTGAGAAAACAAAAAAAACATACTTACAAAATCAAAAAAACCAAAAATTTTATGTTTCTTGTTTGAGTCTAGTGTCAATTTGTAAGTTTGGTGTCAATTGCATCTTTTTAATTTTTCTTAAAATTTTCAAAAATTCATGCATGTGTTCTTCATGATCTTCAAGTTGTTCTTGATGTTTTTCTATGCTTGATCTTTAATTTTTCCTGTTTTGTGTCTTTTCTTATTTTTCATATGCATTTTCAATTTGTTAGTGTCTAAAGTTTGACAATTTCTAAGTTTGGTGTCTTGCATGTTTTTCTTTTCTTAAAAATTTTCAAAAATAAGTCTTGATGTTCATCTTGATCTTCAAAGTGTTCTTGGTGTTCATCTTGACATTCAAAGTGTTCTTGCATACATTAGTTGTTTTGATTCATAATTTCTATGTTTTGTGTCAATTTTGTATTTTTCTCTCTCCTCATTAAAAATTCAAAAATAAAAAATATCTTTCTCTTTTTCTTCTAATGAATTTCGAAATTTTGGTTTGATTTAGTCAAAAAGTTTTAACATTTAGTTGTTTCTTGCTAATCAAGTCAAAATTTCAATTTAAAAATTCTACCCTTTTCAAATCTTTTTCAAAAATAAAATCTTTTTCAATTTTTTATATATTTTCGAAAATTTTTAAAATTAATTTTCAAATTTTTTTTCTTATTTTTACTTCATATTTTCGAATTTATTACTAACATTTAATATTTTGATTCAAAAATTTCAAGTTGTTACTTGTCTATTAAGAAAGGTTCAATCTTTAAATTTTAAAATCATATCTTTTTGTTTCTTGTTAGTCAAGTAATCAACTTTAATTTTCAAAATCAAATCTTTTTAAATTTCTTTTTCAAATCTTTTTCAAAATAAATTTCAATCATATCTTTTTCAAAGTCAATTTCAAAAACTTTTCTAACTTCTTATCTAACTTCTTATCTTTTCAAAATTGATTTTCAAATCTTTTTGTCAATTAATCTTATCTTGTTTGATTCTTATCTTTTTTAAAATCATCTAACTAATTCTCTCTCTCTAATTTTCGAAAATCACTAACTTCTTTTTCAAAATTCCTTTTTAATTATCTAATTGATTTAAATTTTAATTTAATTTTATTTTTCTTCTTAAATTTCCAATTTTAACTTTAATTTTAAATTAAAAACAAAAATATTTTTATTTTATTTTATTTTCGAATTCTAACTAATAATTAAAATAAAAACAAAAATATTTTCCTTTTATTCTTTTTAAAATTTGAATTTTTCTCTTCTCCCTCTTCTATTCTTCTCTTCTTATACTCACATAAGGAATCTCTATACTATGACATAGAGGATTCCATATTTTCTTTTCTGTTCTTTTCTTTTTCATATGAGCAGGAACAAGGATAAGAACATTCTTGTTAAAGCTGATCCTGAACTTGAAAGGACTCTGAAGAGGAAGCTAAGGGAAGCTAAGGCACAACTCTCTGGAGAAAATCTGACAGAAATTTTCGAAAAAGAAGTAGACATGGCCGAAAATAATAACAATGCAAGGAAGATGCTTGGTGACTTTACTGCACCAAATTCCAACTTACATGGAAGAAGCATCTCAATCCCTGCCATTGGAGCATACAATTTTGAGCTAAAGCCTCAATTAGTTTCTCTGATGCAACATAATTACAAGTTTCATGGACTTCCATCAGAAGATCATTTTCAGTTCTTAACTGAATTCTTCCAAATTTGTAATACTATTAAGACCAATGGGGTTGATCTCGAGGTCTACAGGCTTATGCTTTTCCCATTTGCTGTAAGAGACAGAGCTAGAATATAGTTGGACTCTCAACCTAAAGATAGATTGAACTCTTGGGATAAGCTGGTCATGACTTTCTTAGCAAAGTTCTTTCCTCCTCAAAAGCTTAGCAAACTTAGAGTGGATGTTCAAACCTTCAAACAGAAAGGTGAATCCCTCTATGAAGCTTGGGAGAGATACAAGCAACTGACCAAAAAGTGTCCTTCTGACATGCTTTCAGAATGGACCATCCTGGATATATTCTATGATGGTCTGTCTGAATTATCTAAGATGTCATTGGATTATTCTGCAGGTGGATCCATTCACCTAAAGAAAATGCCTGCAGAAGCTCAGGAACTCATTGACATGGTTGCAAATAACCAGTTCATGTACACTTCTGAAAGGAAACCTGTGAGTAATGGGACGCCTCAGAGGAATGGAGTTCTTGAAATTGATACTCTGAATGCCATATTGGCTCAGAATAAAATATTGACTCAGCAAGTCAATATGAATCTCAGAGTCTGAATGGATTGCAAGCTGCATCCAACAGTACTAAAGAGGCATCTTCTGAAGAAGAAGCTTATGATCCTGAGAACCCTGCAATAACAGAGGTGAATTACATGGGTGAACCCTATGGAAACACCTATAATTTCTCATGGAGAAATCATCCAAATTTCTCATGGAAGGATCAACAAAAGCCTTAACAAGGCTTTAATAATGGTAGAAGAAACAGGTTTAGCAATAGCAAGCCTTTCCCATCATCCACTCAGCAACAGACAGAGAATTCTGAGTAGAATCCATCTAGCTTAGCAAATATAGTCTCTGATCTATCTAAGGCCACTCTAAGTTTCATGAATGAAACAAGGTCCTCCATAAGAAATTTGGATGCACAAGTGGGCCAGCTGAGTAAAAGAGTCACTGAAACTCTTCCTAGTACTCTCCCAAGCAATACAGAAGAGAATCCAAAAAGAGAGTGCAAGGCCATAACCTTACTTGGTGTGGCCGAACCCAAAGAGGAGGAGGAGGACGTGAATCCTAGTGAGGAAGACCTCCTGGGACGTTCAATGACCAATAAGAAGTTTTTCTTTGAGGAACCAAAGGAATCTAAAGCTCATCTAGAGACCATAGAGATTCCATTGAAACTCCTTTTACCATTCATGAGCTCTTATGACTATTCATCTTCTGAAGAAGATGAAGACATTGCTGAAGAGCAAGTTGCTCAATATTTAGGAGCAATCATGAAGCTAAATGCCAAATTATTTGGTAATGAGACTTGGGATGATGAACCTCCATTGCTCATCAAGGAACTAAATGCCTTGGTTCAGCAAACTCTACCTCAAAAGAAACAGGATCCTAGTAAATTCCTAATTCCCTGTAACATAGGCACCATGACCTTTGAGAAGGCTCTGTGTGACTTGGGGTCAGGAATAAACTTAATGCCACTCTCTGTAATGGAGAAACATGGGATCATTGAGGTGCAAGCTGCCAGAATCTCATTAGAGATGGCAGACAACTCAAGAAAACAGGCTTATGGACTAGTAGATGATGTGCTAGTAAAGGTTGAAGGCCTTTACATCCCTGCTAATTTCATAATCCTAGACATTGGGAAGGATGAGGATGAATCCATCATCCTTGGAAGACCCTTCCTAGCCACAGCAAAAGCTGTGATTGATGTAGACAGAAGAGAGTTGGTCCTGTAACTAAATGAGGACAACCTTGTGTTTAAAACTCAAGGATCTCCTTCTGTAACTATGGAGAGTAAGCATGAAAAGCTTCTCTCACTGCAGAGTCAACCAAAGCCCCCACAGTCAAACTTTAAGTTTGGTGTTGGGAGGCCACAACCAAACTCTAAGTTTGGTGTTAGGAGGTCCCAACAATGCTCTGAACATCTGTGAGGCTCCATGAGAGCTCACTGTCAAGCTATTGACATTAAAGAAGCGCTTGTTGGGAGGCAACCCAATGTTATTTAATTATATCTATTTATTTTCTATTGTTATTTTATATTTTTTTTAGGTTGATGATCATGTGGAGTCATAAAAACTATTAAAAAATCAAAAACAGAATGAAAAACAGCTTTAAAATTAGCTCACCCTGGAGGAAGAACTTACTGGCGTTTAAACGCCAGTAAGAAGCATCAAACTGGCGTTTAACGCCAGAAAGAAGCATCAAGCTGGCGTTAAACACCAGAAACAAGCAACAAACTGGCGTTTAACGCCAGAACAGAGCATGGAAGTGGCGTTAAACGCCAGAAACAAGCAGCAAGCTGGCGTTTAACGCCAGACATGCATTCTAAGGGTGTTTTACACACCTAATTGGAGCAGGGATGTTAAGTCCTTGACCCCATAGGATCTGTGGACCCCACAGGATCTCCTCAGGATTTGTGGACCCCACAGGATCCCCACCTCTTCTTCTCTCCCCTTCACACCTTTTCATAACTCTCTTCCACAAATACCCTTCACCAATCACCTCAATCACTCTTCCCCATCACCTCTTCACCACTCACATCCATCCCCTCTTCCCCAAAAACCCCACCTACCTCCAAACTTCAAACTCTTTTCCCTCCCAAACCCAACCCTAATGGCCGAACCCTAAACCTTCCCCCACTCCTATATAAACCCCTCATTCCTTCTTCATTTTCACACAACACAACCCTCTCTTCTTCCCCTTGGCTGAATACACACCTCTCTCCCTCTCCTTAATTTTCTTCTTCTTCTCCTTCTTTCTTTCTTCTTTTGCTCGGGGACGAGCAAACATTTTAAGTTTGGTGTGGTAAAAGCATTGCTTTTTATTTTTTCATAACCATTAATGGCACCTAAGGCCAGAGAAACCTCAAGAAAGAGGAAAGGGAAGGCAATAGCTTCCACCTCTGAGTCATGGGAGATGGAGAGATTCATCTCAAAGGTCCAGCAGACCACTTATATGAAGTTGTGGCCAAGAAGAAAGTGATCCCTGAGGTTCCTTTCAAGCTCAAAAAGAATGAGTATCCAGAGATCGACATGAGATCCGAAGAGGTTGGGAAGTTCTCACCAACCCTATTCAACAAGTCGGGATCTTAATAGTTCAAGAGTTCTATGCAAATGCATGCATCACTAGGAACCATGATCAAAGTGTGAACCCGAATCCAAAGAATTGGCTTACCATGGTTCGGGGGAAATACTTAGATTTCAGTCCGAAAAATGTAAGGTTGGCGTTCAACTTGCCAATTATGCAAGAAAATGCACGCCCCTACACTAGAAGGGTCAACTTTGCTCAAAGGTTGGACCAAGTCCTCATGGACATATATGTGGAAGGAGCTCAATGGAAAGTTGACTCAAGAGGCAAACTGGTTCAATTGAGAAGACCGGACCTTAAGCACAAGCTAGAGGATGGTTGGAGTTCATTCAATGCTTAATTATTTCTACTAGCAACCGGTCTGAAGTTACTGTAGACTGGGCCATCATGATATTGGGGAGGAAGTTGAAGTTCATGAGATCATACCTCAAGAACTCTACAAGGTGGCTGACAAGTCCTCCACTTTGGCAAGGTTAGCCTTTCCTCACCTCATTTGCCACCTCTGCAATTCGGCTGGAATTGACATAGAGGGAGACATCCTCATTGAAGAGGACAAGCCCATCACTAAGAAAAGGATGGAGCAACAAAACTATTGGGAGCAAATCAACACTCCCTAGGAGAATTAAGTTCCAACATGGGACAACTAAGGATGGAGCACCAAGAGCACTCTATCATCCTCCATGAGATTAGAGAAGATCAAAGAGCTATGAGGGAGGAGCAACAAAGACAAGGAAGAGACATAGAGGAGCTCAAGAGCACCATTGGTTCTTCAAGAAGTGGAAGACGCCACCCTCACTAAGGTAGACCCGTTTCTTAATCTCCTTGTTCTTATTTTCCTATTTTTTGTTTATTATGCTTCATGTTTATTTATGTTTGTGTCTTTATTACATGATCATTAGTGTTTAAGTGTCTATGTCTTAAAGCTATAAATGTCCTATGAATCCATCACCTCTCTTAATTGAAAACTGTTCTAAAAACAAAAGAACAAGAAGTACATGGTTTCGAATTCATCCTTGAAACTAGTTTAATTATTTTGATGTGGTGACAATACTTTTTATTTTCTGAATGAATGCTTGAACAGTGCATATGTCTTTTGATATTGTGGTTTATGAATGTTAAATATGTTGGATCTTGAAAGAATGATGAAAAAGGAGAAATGTTATTGATAATCCAAAAAATCATAAAATTGATTCTTGAAGCAAGAAAAAGCAATGAATACAAAAGCTTGCGAAAAAAAAGAGAAGAGAAAAGAAAAATGGCGAAAAAAAAAGAAAGAAAAAGAAAAAGCAAGCAGAAAAAGCCAAAAGCTCTTTAAACCAAAAGACAAGAGCAAAAAGCCAATAGCCCTTAAAACCAAAAGGCAAGGGTAATAAAAAGGATCCAAGGCTTTGAGCATCAGTGGATAGGAGGGCCTAAAGGAATAAAATCCTGGCCTTAGCGGCTAAACCAAGTTGTCCCTAACCATGTGCTTATGGCGTGAAGGTGTCAAGTGAAAACTTGAGACTGAGCGGTTAAAGTCAAGGTCCAAAGCAAAAAAAGAGTGTGCTTAAGAACCCTGGACACCTCTAATTGGGGACTTTAGCAAAGCTGAGTCACAATCTGAAAAGGTTCACCCAGTTATGTGTCTGTGGCATGTATGTATCCGGTGGTAATACCGGAAAATAGAGTGCTTAGGGCCACGGCCAAGACTCATAAAGTAGATGTGTTCAAGAATCAACATACTAAACTAGGAGAATCAATAACACTATCTAAATCTAAGTTCCTATAGATGCCAATCATTCTGAACTTCAATGGATAAAGTGAGATGCCAAAACTATTCAAGAGGCAAAAAGCTACTAGTCCCGCTCATCTAATTGGAGCTAAGTTTCATTGATATTTTGGAATTTATAGTATATTCTCTTCTTTTTATCCTATTTGATTTTCAGTTGCTTGGGGACAAGAAACAATTTAAGTTTGGTGTTGTGATGAGCGGATAATTTATACGCTATTTGGCATTGTTTTTACATAGTTTTTAGTATGATTTAGTTAGTTTTTAGTATATTTTTATTAGTTTTTAAAGAAAAATCACATTTCTGGACTTTACTATGAGTGTTTTTCTGTGATTTCAGGTAATTTTTGGCTGAAATTGAGGGACTTCAGCAAAAATCAGATTCAGAGGCTGAAGAAGGACTGCAGATGCTGTTGGATTCTGACCTCCCTGCATTTAAAGTGGATTTTCTGGAGCTACAGGAATTCAAATGGCACACTCTCAATTGCTTTGGAAAGTAGACATCCAGGGCTTTCCAGCAATATATAATAGTCTATACTTTGCCCGAGTTTAGACGACGCAAACTGGCGTTCAACGCCAGCTTTTTGCCCTATTCTGGAGTTGAACGCCAGAAACAGGTTGCAAAGCAGAGTTAAATGCCAGAAACAGGTTACAAAATGGCGTTTAACTCCAAGGAAGACCTCTACACGTGAAATCTTCAATGCTCAGCCAAAGCACATACCAAGTGGGCCCAGAAGTGGATTTCTGCATTATTTACTCATTTCTGTAAATCCTAGTTACTAGTTTAGTATAAAAACTACTTTTAGTGATTTATTTCACATCTCTGGAACACATTATGTAACTTTTACGTTCTGAGACCTCCATGGGAGGCTGGCCACTCGGCCATGTCTATCCTATTTTCACTTATGTATTTTCAACGGTAGAGTTTCTACACACCATAGATTAAGGTGTGGAGCTCTGCTATTCCTCATGAATTAATGCAAAGTACTATTGTCTTTCTATTCAACTCAAGCCTATTTCTTCTCTAAGATATTCATTCGCACACAAGAACATGATGAATGTGATGATTAAGTGACGCTCATCACTATTCTCACTTATGAACGCGTGCCTGACAAACACTTCCGTTCTACATGAAAGCAAGCTTGAATGCATATCTCTTAGCCTCCTGATCGTGAGATCAGAGTCTTCGTGGTATAGGCTAGAATTATTGGCGGCCATTCTTGAGATCCAGAAAGTCTAAACCTTGTCTGTGGTATTCTGAGTAAGATCTGGGAAGGGATGGCTTTGACGAGCTTCAAACTCGCGAGTGCTGGGTGTAGTGACAGATGCAAAAGGATTACTGAATCCTATTCCAGTATGATCAAGAACCGACAGATGATTAGCCGTGCGGTGACAGCGCATTTTGGACCATTTTCACTGAGAGGACGGGATGTAGCCATTGACAATAGTGATGCCCAACATACAGCTTGCCATAGAAAGGAGTATGAAGGATTGGATGAAAGTAGTAGCAAAGCAGAGATTCAGAAGGAACTGAGCATCTCCATACGCTTATCTGAAATTCTCACCAATGAATTACATAAGTATCTCTATCTTTATTTTACGTTTTATTTATCTTTTAATTATTAAAACTCTATAACCATTTGAATCCGCCTAACTGAGATTTACAAGGTGACCATTGCTTGCTTCAAGTCGACAATCTCCGTGGGATCGACCCTTACTCACGTAAGGTTTATTACTTGGACGACCCAGTGCACTTGTTGGTTAGTTGTGCGAAGTTGTGAAGAAGAACTAAGATTATGAACGTGCGTATTAAATTTTCAGCGCCATTACTAAGGAATGAATGATCATGATTTCATGCACCACTAATTTTATAGTAATTGAATGTGAATTTGATAAGTGAATGTTTGTTTGATTGATTATTGATTGAATTTGACTAAATTTTATGTTGAATTTTTATGATATATTGATATCTGTGATTAGTTTGGGGTTTGGTCAGTTTAAGTATAGCCAAGAACTGAATTATTTTGATGAATTTGGGGTTGGAATGTCATTGGTAATCAAGTGGAATTGGTGAGATTTGATGATGACATTGAGTTTTAATAAGAAATGAGTTGATGACATGCTTTGAGATATGAAAATGGTTTGATTTTAGAAGCAGTTGGATTTTTAATTGAGTTGATTTTATAAATATTTTGATATTAGAAATGGTTTTAATTAATTGGAAATGATTCGAAAGAGTTTGAGAAATGGTTTGGATGGGACCCGAGAAGGGTGGCAAAGTCCGAGTTTTAGGGGAGATGCTGCCGAAATTTTGTTATAAAATTTAAGACTTTGTTTAAAATATTATTTAGAAAAAGATTATATTTGAGAAGTTGTATTATTTAATTTTTGATTTATTAAGAAAATAATTATATCTTGAGCTTAATTCACTTAAGAAAAGTATATGTTTTGAGTTCGATTTATTTTAAAAAGAATTAGTTTTAAGGATGAAAATGGGATTGGTTTTTATATTGAAATTGGTTCAGAACTTCTGATTTGTATAATTTGCTTTTAATTTGATTTAGAATCTTTATTTGATTAATTCAATTTAAGAAAACAATGATTGTTATGGATTTCTAATGAAACTAAGAAAATGGGAGTGGTTGTCGCTCCCCTAAAGTCTAAAGGTCTTGCTGAGGGGTTTAATTAATAATTTTTTTCCTTTGTCTTTTAAAAGAAGAACTGGTTTAAGTGAAATTGTTTTAAAGATTTTGGAGAATGTCACGAAGAGGAGATTTTGGTTTTCAAAGAAAAAGAGAAAAGGTAAATCGGCATGTGTAATTATGAGAATGACTGGAGAGGTCACGAGAAGGTGACAGAAAGTTAATAGTTACGGTGCCAATGTCAAAATGTTATGCCATGGCTTTGTACGTGAATTATTGTGCGGGGACGCCCGTGTGTATGGAATGGCTTCCAGGAAAAAGTGGCACATGCTTCAGCTCGAGAATCAGCGCCAGCAAGTACTTGCAGAGGTCATGTTCGACATACTTCAGTTGGAGAATCAACGCCTGCAAGAAGTAGAAACTTGCAGAGGTTATGTCGCTGGAATTCCTTATCCGACTTGCGAGTTAGATTGCGTCGGGTGCAGGTCAAAACCAACAAATGAGCTCATTACTTGCGATAGGAATAGGCATGCATCATATTTGTTTGCGCATATTTGTTTGTGAGTGTGTTTCCTGTGATTGTAGGTGTGCTAACTGGCTGTTTGAATTACGTGTTTTATAATTGTTGAATTGAATTGTCCATTGTTGACTGTTATTGCTGACCAAGTATATATAAAATGAACTTAACTTCTAACCCCGACCCTACTAAGAACACCCTAGTTCTTACCCCCTATCTCTACCCCTTTCAGCTACAGGTGCAAAGACTTTGTTCGGAACTACAAGAGTAAAGAAGATTCTGTTTACAAGTTGAGTTGTTAGATTTTATTTTTCCCTCGTCATTTATTGTTTTAGTTTTTAGAGGGGTAGGAATTGTATTTGAGGTTCCTTGAATAAATCTATGTATATTAAGCTATGTGAATATATGTATTGTTGTGATTAAGTGATTAAAAGTAAAACCTTTTCGTTTTTTTAATTAGACTTTCGGTTCGTACTCGCGAAGGCTCAATATTAAATAAACATAGTATATAATTAAAAGAATAGAAGTAAGTAGCGCTCGGACTTTTAGTGCGTTCATGAGGTGCTAAAAGTTAGGGTGTTACAGCTTTCCCTCACTCAAACTACTCTCTCAGTGCCTCATCCTCTCTAGACTTTGAGAACCCTGCACTGATCTCCTTCTTCTCGATCTTACTCTCACATCTCCATCATTCCATCTTCTTCATCGCTCAAATCTCTTCCCACATTTCATCTCAATTTTAATCATGATTTGTATCCTTTTTTCAAACAAGTTTGTGCTAATTTCGATTGAAATTTGAATCCCTATCTAGTCATAAAGTACAAGTTCCTTAATCTCCCTCTCAGTTATCTTCTTGTGCTCTTAATTTGTGTTCTACTACAATCTTTTTCCATATCTTTTCAATTTGTAGTTTTATGTGAGTCAATTGTTCTTCCTTATTGGATTTCGCTTTTCTTAGTTCCTTATCGCATGCACTTATTGTAGGCTATACCCGTAATTCAGTGATTTAGAAATTTGTTATCAAAATTTTAGGGTTTTCTTCTCTCATTGATTCATCAATGCTTTATTAGTTTCTAATTTCGGTAATTTATTTTTTTCGACTTTATCACTTTCCCCTTCGATTTTTCAAAGGTCCTTCAAATTCATCGCAGTCATGGTATCCATCATCAGTGATGAGTATAACAATCCCGGTTTTTTTTTAAATTAAATAATGAGTTATTAGTTTGTTTATAATAATTGTTGATAATTTTATTTAAAGAAAATTATTTCTCTAAAAGTAATTAAAATACATTTTATGATACTTTGAATAATTGAAGAAATGATGAAAATTATATAACTTAATTAAAGTAATTTGTGTTTTGAATTTAAACTTGTATTTTATAAATGATGATTAATTAGATTATTTTAGATTTTAAATTGGAAATAGTTATCTGAATTTATTGGTATATTAATAAATAAAATTGTGTTTACAAAATAATTTTACGGTATTATATTTAAATCTTAATTATTATATTATCTTAAAGATTTTGTAAAATTATTATACTACTAGTATGTATTTTATTCTAATCTTAACCCTAGAGTCAGCCACATACATTGAGACACTTATCTTCCTCACACACGCACACGTTACTCTCTCAATGACACTCACTCCCCTCACAAAGATACACATTTTTCCCACCTATGATTGCCTCAGCAAAACACGCTTCACCTCTTTCTCCACACTCATCACTCACTCTCTGCCTTTCATTTACACTAGGCTCATACCCAAATCAAAGAAGATAATACAGAAGGGGAGAGAGATGAGAAATCAGAATGCATAGCCTTCTCTTCACATAATGAAAATCAAAAGAAAAATCAGCATGCACAAAGAGGAAGAGCACGAAGAGAAGAAGAGGAAGAACGCTAAAGACCAGAGATTGAGGGGAAGGAGGGTAACATCGCTGCTGTTGTTAGGGCTAGTCGCTGGAGCCACTACTGTCACCTTTGTGCCTCTCTGCGGCTGCTGCTACCACCATCTCTCAATTCGGTCGGCATCATCCTCCTTGTTCTGATTCCAATTTCTCTATTCTTGAAATGCTTAGCCTCTTTCACTCCCATTTTCTTCTACAGTTATGTCAAGTGTTGATGCTGATGCTACACTGAGACCCAAAGACCAATGCTGGTTCTGTTCGAGGATGCTGCTGCTGTTGTCAAGGCTGGTGAATGATGGGTGATAAAATTGTTGCCTTGTTATTGTAGTTAGCCAGTAGCCACTGCCGCAGTTCGTCTCCAATTCCTTTCAAATTTGATTAACCAAGGTAGGGGGTTGATTTTAAAATTAAGAGTTTTTAATTTAAGAATGCCAAAAAGCTTACTGAGTATCTACAAAAAATTTATAAATGCTTTGTATGACCAATTAATGAGAATTGATGAAGCTGAAAATTGTTAGTGAATGTGGGAATGTTTGAATATGTTGAAACTGAGTTTTGGCGTGGTTGATGGTGCTGTAAAGAATTGGGTGATTAGATGAGTTTTATGTGTTTTTTTGTAAATTGTGATTCTGTTATTGATGATGATGAGTTAGTATGAGTGATGCTGCTAAAATTCTGTTTATTGGTTGAATTATTATTGTTGGATGTAGTGCAAATTTTTAATGTTGTAAAACTGTGATTACATGATGTAAATTATGTAAACTTTTGATATATATGGAACTGAGACTTTTGGGCAGGGTTATGACATAATTTATGTAGATATGGTAATGAGTAATGATAATTGTTGATTGGTATAAGATGTAAACTTGGAGAAAGCCTTGTTGTAGAAATTTAGAAATTGATTGGACAGCAACTTAAAATAAATTCTGGGAGTAATCTGGCTGTTTTTACGAGCAAAACTATTTTTCTAATAAACTTCAAGAGGACAAGATTCCTCCATAAAAATTTCAGAGAATTTGGTCAAGTGGTTAGGAAGATATGAATTTTTGAACTTTAGTGGTTGCTGCAGACTTTTCTGATTTTTTGATTTTGCAGTATCAAATCCCAGCCACTAGAACTTTTGATTAATTTGGTATTTTGAGTTTATTTTAAAGAGATTTTAAATATCTATTAGTCTATTTTATATGAGAACAAAGTTCATATCCATATCTATTTTTTAGAGTAAGTTATGTCTCTTGGAAGCTGGGCTGTTCGCAGGAAATTCAAAACCAATTTGAAGAAACAGGACAACACTTTCAACTGACATTTAATTAACCAAACGAGGTGTTATGGATCAGAAACTTATTTTTCCTAAAACTTAGGGAGTTAGGGGTGTAGAGTGTATCCTCACCAAAATTTGGAAGTAACGGATTAGAATTAAAATTTATTTTAGATTTTTTAAAAATAGAGTTGCCTGTTGTATTTTTCTGAAATCTTCTTTATGATAGTAGCAGATTTTTATTGAATTTGTTATGAAATTCAATTATAATCCAGATATAGTAAAACCTTATTCAAATTAAAGATTAGGATCTCTATAATGACCTTACCAAGAGAGATAGTCCGTGCATAAGCTTTCGCAATATAAAACCAGGGTTAAGTACTTTTTTCGTCCCTGAGATCTTGGGTCAAAATCAAAATCGCCCCCGACCTTTTTTTATTAAAATCATCTTCAACGTTATAAAACATTATAAAATCATCCTTTTGTCCATAAATAATATTTTTTGGACAATTTTACCCTCAAACAAAAATAAAAAACCCTCCCCTTAATATAAAACACCAAACTAGGAATGTACCCTTCATCTTCCTACACAAGGTCCCTTATCTAATCCTTCACCTCAGAACCCTAAAGCTCCTTGCCACCATCCACCGAGCTAAACAAGAACCCTTTAGCCTCATCCAACCTCCCCTACTTGCACAAACTCTCGTAACAAGCTCATTGGTGTACCAATTCTCAAAATCCCTCATCCTAATCTGCCTAACAATGACATCAACAGCATCAAAATAACTCTTCTCAACAAAGACATTCAAAAGCACATGTTAACTAAAGGTATCCAAGTCCAAACCATGGAACCGCATTTTACCAAATAGGTGGAGTGCAATCTCAGGCTTACTCGCAATAGCATATCCAATAACGAGAGTATCGTTGAACCCCGCACAAGGGTTGAAGGCAGGGCCATGGCGGCCAAAGGATTGGAGTAATTTGTGGATTTCTGGCATTAATTGGGGGCGAGCGAGGATTCGGAAGATGGCGGAGAAGGTGCAGTGAGTGTGGTGCAGGTAAGGCTAACGGCCAACCCAATGGAAGAAGTGGAGGCAGTGCTAGACATGGGCCGCGTCAGCACCATGGTGGAGTACAATGAGGACGAAGGACTCGTGGAGACGGGGGAGTGTTAGGGCAGAGAGAGGTGTCGACAGCGGCGTCGTTATAGGAAGAGGAGTCTGTCGAAGAGAGAATCTGAAAGATTTGGGTGAGGAGTGAGTTGCGCGTGTTGAAGACAAAGAAGAAGAAGAAGAAGAAAAGGAAGAAGGGTTGTTTTTGTGAATGACAAAAGAAGAGAAGAGGGATCTGCATTTAATTACATGTTTTAGTTTTTTATTTTTGTTTAAGGGCAAAATTGTCCAAAAATTATTGTTTATAGACAAAAGGATAATTTTATAACGTTTTATAACGTTGAGGATGATTTTAATAAGAAAAAAGGTCGGGGACAATTTTGATTTTGGCCCAAGATCTTAGGGACAAAAAGAGTACTTAACCCTAAAAACCACATAACAAGACAGCAAGGTGCTGTTCCAAGAATTCTAGAACAACAGTTTCAGTTTTTCTTCAATATCTAGCGTTTTTCTGCCTAGAAAAATATGATTCTTAGTTCTTTAGAAACTTGAGTTCAAGACGAACACGTGGACATAAATTTTGCGCTAATATGAGTCTGTTTGTTATACTAATTATTAAATAGAAGACTGGTTGCCAAGAAGGTAATAAGCTAGACAAGTCAAGAAAATAAATAAGAATGTAAGTTGTCCCTAGGAAGGTTTAAAGTTAAAAGGTGATGCAGAGGTATGCTTAGTACTATCATGATGCGGAGGTATGATTAGTTATATGGTGATGCGAAGGTATGTGTATTTATAAGGTGATGCGGAGGAATGATGAAAAGAAAGAAAATGACAAACCATGAATGGATAATGATTCATGAGAATTGTTTGTTTGAATGGGCTTTTATGCCAAAGTGGTAATGCGGAAGTGCCCGCCTAACTGATAGTCTAAGATTGCTAATGCAGGAATGTTCGTCTAATTGATAGCATAATGTATGTTGAATGTGCCTTGTGCCAAATTGCTATTGCGAAAGTGCCTGCCTGACTGATAGCCTAAGATTGCTAATGCGAGAATGTTTGCCTAACTGATAGCACTGTTTCTTACCATGATGCCAAGATATCCTAACTGACATGGTAAAGAGACCATATTTGCAGTTCGCCCCGAATAACGTCAGGTTGCTGGTAGACAACCGACGCATGAGCTCATGGCCTGCGCTAGGAACAGGCATGCATCATAAATTGGTTGCGCACTTGCATTTGATTGTGGTTGCTTATTTTATTTTCCTGTGATTGTGTTGTTTTCTTGTGCTGTTTGCCTTGGTGTCTTGCTTGTGTGCTTAATTATTTATTTTGTTATGCTACAAACTTAGTAATGTGGTTTAAAGAAAGAGATTTGAACAGCTTAAAGTAAGACGTAGGAAGAATTTTAAGGGTTTAATAAAGAAAAGCGTGTTTGGGATATGAGTTAACTATTTGTATTTTATTCTGTATTTTTACGGTATTCACTATCCCAATTGAGAACATGTGAGGACGACATTCTCACCCCCTACAGATGTTCTGTTTCTGCAACAGGTTTAGGAATCCTCGGCGAGGAGCCGCGACTAATCCACAGGGTTTTAAATATATATGTAATTGTATTTTTAGTTTTTAGTTTAATCTTAGATTTTATTTTCCCCTCGCCCTTGATATTTTAAAGTGTTGTATTTTTACAGAGGGGTAGGTTTATATTTGAGTCTTGCATGAATAATTATTATGTATTTATAGTAATTATGTGAGTATATGTTTATCTGACATAGTTGAGCTTCAGGTATATACCAAAATAAAAGGAATTTTATTTTCTAAAAAGCTATCGACAAGTTAACGTGTAGAGGCTCAATATTAAATGGCTGATAAAAGGAAAGTAGATTAGTAACGCCTTATCTTTAGTACGATCATGACATGCTAAAAGTTAGGGTGTTACATTATGGTATCAGAGCAGTTTAAGTTTATCATGCAATAGGACTTGTCCTAATGACAAGAGTTTAAGTTTTAGATGCATGACTGTCTATTGATTAATGTTGTTAGTCGATCGTTGCATTCCTCATGGTATTAAGTTTGGCCAACTTAATATTAATGACTTATGTATATGGAAACACTAATGGGTTATCATGGACGAAATTGAAGTAATAGGTAATGCGAATCACGAAGTTTGGAAACGTTAGAAGCTAAGTTTGAGGGGTTAGCTCGTTTTAACGTATAATCCTTATTCGTGCTAATGAGGTTTGAAGTCATCTCTTCCTTGATTGCTTGCAGTGAAATTCTTTATTTCGAACCTTCTTCTTGAGATGTGTTTTGGATATCTTCTGACTATATCTTGTCATTCATACATATCCTTACTTGAGTATGTTCCTAGTTATTACTCGAACCCCTCGGAATATTCATCCTTATTGCTATTTACCTATTGTTCCGAGGGTTACCTGAAACTGAAGGTCGATCTCGGATGAGATCTGCTATGGTGGTCGGCGCTGATGTGTCCGACTTGTGGATGGTGGCCGGAGCCGCCGTGTCCGACTTGTGGGACTTGATGATGATGCTGATCCTTTGTCACCGGAGGGTGGTGGTTCCTGCAAGGGACTCCGATGCTTAAGTTAGCAAGGGTATTAAGCAGGTTTTTAGTAGAATCAGAGTATGAGTTATACCTGGGTGCTCCAGTGTATTTATAATGATGGGGAGTGACCTTTCTGGAGATAAGATAGTAATCTTATCTTATCTTATCTTTGAGTGAAGTTATCTTATCTTCAAGGGAACCGCCTTTATCTCTATAGGCTTGGGCTGCCTTTGGATTTGGGTCGTGTTCCTCTGTTTGGGCCCTTTTTGGGCTTTCCTGGTGATTTGGCCGAGCTCTTTTAGAAGAGGTCGGGTAGTCCTGATCTAAAGAGGTCGGTTGACCTGTCGTCAAACAACCCGAGTCGGACAGCTCGACCTAGGATATGAACAGTGCCCCTGCTCGAGTGCGGTCTTCCTCTGGAGGTTGAGTCCTTAGTTTTAGGATTTCAATCCTTCTTTGGAGAAGTCGTGCTCGAGCATTGTCGATTTCTTTTGTAGAGATTCCTCTGAATGCGGAACATTTTGCTTTTTTCTTCATCCTTTGAAAACGCGCGTCCCTTTGCTTTGGGAACGTGCGGGGGTTTAATAACCCATTAATTCTTTTAATGCTCCGTTTCTTTTGCCTCCCACTTTCATTTTGAATTTACACCCAAAACGATTTTCTCTTCTCTGTTTGCTTACTGTAACTTTCGTTTTGGCTTACTTGCATTTTTCGTGTTTCTTTCTGTGACGACTTTGGTGGTTGTTGGTGCTTCCTTTGCTCGAAGGCGATTCCTGATCTCTTCATCTTCAACTTCTTCCGTACCTTCCTCCTCTTTTAGGTTAGTTCTTCTTTCTGTTTCTTTCCTTGTGCTTGCTTTTGTTCTATCTTTGGTAAAGTCTTGAATTTTCGTTGGAAAGTTTGAATCTTTGCATGTTACCATACTTGGTTGTCATTGTGATGCATGTTTTCTGGTTTTCTTTCGACTTTATGCATGCTCTTAGGTGAATTTCTTTGGTATTTTGACGGTGTTAGGTGCTCTTAGGTGAGATTCTAATCGTACTTTTGATTTTGAGGGTTTATGAACTACTGTTTGTTTCTTAAAAAAGATTGCTCCTTTAATGACTTTCACCAAGTTGATAGTTTTCTTCGTTGATAAACTTGTAGAAGATAACGATTTTCTGGTGGCTTGCTTTGATTTTCTTCTCGTGTTGTTGCTTGTTTGGAAGGGGATTATCTTTCTTCACTGAGAGTTTTGTTGGGGTGTAGCTTTGTAGACTTTTTTCTGAGTCCTTACTCTGTCCCTGCCTCCAAAGGATGCCCCTGGACCTTGGTGTGTGTCTTGGGGTTTTCCTTTTGCTATTTGTATTACTCTGAGTCATGTTTGTCCGGGCTGTTTTGATTAGTAATCCATTTTCTTTTTCTTGCTGTTGGACTAGTTGGCCATGTCTTCTAACAAAAATATTGTTGAAACGTCTTCCAAGGTTCCTGAGGGTATATCCGATTGGCTGGACTCCCTTGTTCTGATGTGTGTCTCAGTAGTTAATTCCGAGTATCTTGTGGAACTTAGAAAACGTCATCGTATCTGTAGTCGTAGAAACCAGGAGAAAGATTATGAATTGGTAGCGCCAGACTCCGATGAAAAGGTTTGCTTTCCATCTTTGACCCAAGGGGAACGTCCCTTCTTCTATGCCTACGACTATTTTTTCAGCCAGCTGAACATTACTTTTCCTTTTACTTCTTTTGAGACCGACTTGTTGTGGTCGTGTAATGTGGCCCCATCCCAGCTCCATCCGAACTCCTGGGGCTTCATCAAGATCTTTCAGTTGCTTTGCCAAGAGTTGGATGTCACACCTTCTCAAACTCTCTTTCTGTATCTTTTCATTTTGACCAAGCCTAGGACTTCCAACAAGAAAGCTTCTTGGGTTTCTTTTAGGTCTGCCCAAGGGCACAAAGTGTTTTCTATGTATGATGAGTCTTTTAGGTATTTTAAGAACTACTTCTTTAAGGTCCGAGCTGTTGAGGGAGCTCGACCATTTTTCTTAGAGTCAAATGGTGAACCTGCCTTCCTTTTATGTTGGCAAAAGAAAGTTGTAGTATCTAGATATACGTGGAAAATGCTTGATGAGGTTGAGCAGGCTTTCGTGACTTTGTTGGAGGGGATTTGAGGACAAACTCCTCATCTTGTCACAAAGAGATTTTTAGGAGACCCTTCCCTTGTCCAAGCCGAGCTGGATAGTGGTCGACTTCTTTTTGCTTTAGCTTACTTGTTTCTTGTTTTCTATTTCTTTCAGCTTTGTAACTTTGTTTTGTTTGTATTTTTCAGAAATGGTTAAAAATAATGACTCCATGAGGTCCTTTAAGAATGCGAGGAAGGCTACAGCTGCCCAGAACATCTCGGCCAAGGTGGCTGGAGAGGGATCCTCTCATGTTCCTCCGACACAACCGATCTCGAGTTCCTCTGGGCCGAGGAAGATGATTCCTACTCCTCGAGTTCAGTTGATTGATCCTTCCTAGGCTTCAGCTGCTACCTCTTCTCCTACTGCCGTTCCTCCTCCATAAAGACAAAGAACTGTTGAGCCCTTCAACCTGGATGCCCCCGACTTTGATGTTGTCGGGTTTGTTGATCAACAAATTGCTCCTTATGGTGTCATTCCTACTGATGATGTTTCCCTCCTTCGTCACTTGGACTTCATTACCCATAGTAGTATTAAGATGGCACACATGGGGGCGGCTTTATACCGAACTGCCCAGGATCTTCCTATCCACGCAACGAAGGCCTTTGTGGAGGAGGCCAAATGAGAGTTCGACCGGATGAAGAATCTGAAGGAGGAGCTTGAAGTGAAGGTGGCGAGGCTAGAAAAATAGTTGGAGGGTGAGAAGACTCGGGCTATTGCCTTGGCGGCTTCTGCTAAGTTGTCTGAGGATATGGCATTGAAGCATAAGGAGAGCTATATCACCACTTATAGGGAGATGATGGGTCTAAAGGAGAGTTTGGAGGCTGTCCGAGCTGACTATGCCGAGCTCCAGGGTCATCTTGTAGGCAGTGTAAACGTTGCTTATGAGAATTTGAGGGATCAAGTTCGAGTTCTTGCGCCCGAGCTTGACCTTACTCTTTTTAGCTTGGACAACATTGTAAAAGATGGAAAGATTGTTCCTGATGACCCTGATGATGATGATGATATCGACCCTCCTCCTGTATCTTCTGCCAAAGTTACCGTTGCCCTGCCTTCCTCAACTCTGTCAGCTGAAGTTGGTCAGCCTGAGTCTTATCCTGACGTCCAGATTCTGAACCGGGATGATGGGACGGTGGATGCGGTACCCCTTCAGACTCGTCCTCCTTCACCCTGAGATGTTGCTACTGGGAAATCGTTGGACCCTTTGTAATTTTTCTTTGGCATGTGATATACAGCCCGGTCTGTGGGCTTTTAAACTTTTACTTCTGTAATCTGGTGGTTTGTTTTGACTCTAGATACTTTAAGTCTCTTGTGGTCGACTTCAGGGGGCCTCTTGAGTCTGCTTATTATAACAACTTTGTTCTGTCGCGATATGCTTGTCGGTTGCTTGCCTTTAGCACTTTCCAGGAATCTTCGGGGTGTTGGGATTTTTTCCTCCGACCTCTTCTGATTGCCTTTGTAGATTAAGGTTATGGCTTTCTGGGTCCAATTTGGGGTCACTTATGGCGCATACCTTCTGTTGATCGATGTCTTTATTTTTAGTAAATCCTACAAATTTACTTTTTGGTCCGACTTCTTCATCTTGGTTTGTCTGAATTTATTTCTAGTAATCCATTTTATTTGGACCTTTGTCGGGTCTCTTCTATGGATTACTTTTTGTGATTTTGTTGGGCAGACTTCATCATGTCGGTCCCTTCTAAGTTATTTTTAGTAATCCATTTCCTTTGGACCTATGTCAGGTCTCTTTTATGAATTGCTTTTATAACTTTTTTGGTTTGGGCCGACTTCATCATGTCAGTCCCTTCTAAGTTATTTTTAGTAATCCATTTCCTTTGGACCTTTGTCAAGTCTCTTTTATGGATTGCTTTTATAACTTTTTTGGTTTGGGCTAACTTCATCATGTCGGTCTCTTCTAAGTTATTTTTAGTAATCCATTTCATTTGGACCTTTGTCAGGTCTCTTTTATGGATTGCTTTTATAACTTATTTGGTTTGGGCCGACTTCATCATGTCAGTCCCTTCTAAGTTATTTTTAGTAATCCTCCTTTCTAGGGCTGGCCAGGCCTCTTTCCAGTGATTTACTTTTTATAACTTTGGTTATTGTGGTCGACTGGTCCGACTTCTTTACGTCGGCCTGTCTTTAAGTTATTTTTAGCAACCATTTTTTATTAAGACCTCGTCAGGTCATTTCTATAGATCACTTTCGATAACTTCTTGCATTATTCTGTTTTTGTCACCTTTTCATCTTTGCCAATTTTGTAGAGCTTGGGTTTGATCCCATTTGGTTGACCTTTTGATGAATTTGGTTTTTATCTTTGTTGGTCTTTATCGTGATCGAGCAGTGAATTTGATTTTCACTTTCTGCCGATCTGTAGCTTTATAATCGGGCGATGAATTTTTTGCGTTTCAAATTAATGCGTCTTGATAAAGAGGATTTGTAGAAAATCTGAAAAATTTTATTCGAAATAGAAAATAAGCAAATATATACATGTGGGTGTTTACCCCTCTAAGCCTGGCAATTTTATAGATCTTGGCTTGGTGCCTCGTTAAAAAACCTTTTCAGGAAAAAGAGTTCACCTTGACTTAAGATCTTTATTACCTCTAACTATAATACCTTCTTAGGTTGCAGGCATGCCACGACCTTGGTAGCTCTCGCCTTTCTAGTTCGGTCACCTTGTAGTATCCCTTTCCAGTTTGCTGCCAGCTTTCCTTCTCCAGGTCGACTTATTCCGATATCATTTCAGATTAAGACGAGATCGTTCTCGACAAAACCTCGCTGTACTACTTTTCAGTTGTATCTTGAGGCCATTCAACGTTTTAACGCCTCTTCTTTGATCCGAGCTCTTTCTCGAATTTCTGAATATAGGTCGAGTTCCTCCTTTTGAAGTAGGGAATTGGCCTCTTCATTGTAGTGGATTACTCTGGGTGATCCTTTTTCGATCTCCACTGGGATTATTGCCTCCATTCCGTAAGCTAATCGGAAAGGTGATTCCTTTGTGGTGGAGTGTGGAGTTGTCCGATATGCCCATAGGACTTGTGGGAGCTCTTCAGCCCAGGCTCCCTTTCCATCCTGTAATCTCCGTTTTAGCCCGGCTAATATAACTTTATTGGCGGCTTCTACCTGTCCATTGGCCTGGGAATGTTCTACGGATGTGAATTGGTGCTTTATTTTCAAGTCTGCCACAAATTTTCTGAAGCCTGCGTCTGTGAATTGAGTGCCATTATCTGTGGTGATGGAGTACGGGACCCCAAACCTTCTGATAATGTTTCTATATAAGAATTTTCGACTTCTTTGAGCAGTGGCGTTGGCTAGGGGTTCTGGCTTAATCTACTTTGTGAAATAATCTACCCCAACGATGAGGAACTTGACCTGTCCTGATCCTTGGGTGAAGGGCCCAAGGAGGTCGAGTCCCCATTTTGCAAATGGCCAGGGTGAGGTTACGCTGATGAGCTTTTCTAGTGGGGCGATGTGAAAATTAGCATGCTTCTGACATGGTGGACATTTCTTTACGAATTCCATTGCTTCTTTTTGTAAAGTTGGCCAATAGAATCCGGCCCGGAATACTTTTTTGGTGAGAGCGTGTGCTCCGAGATGGTTGCCACAGATGCCACTGTGTACTTCCTCTAAAACTTCCTTTGTGTTGGAAGTCGGCACACATTTTAACAGTGGTGTTGAAATCCCTCTCTTGTATAGTGTTATTTATGATGGTGTAGTATTGTGCCTCCTGTTATAACCTCTTTGCCTCCTTCTTATCTATAGGGAGTGTTTCTGTTTTTAGGTAATTAATTATGGGATTCATCCATCCTTGATCCAAACCTGTTATGGCTAGGACCTTTTCTTCTTCCGAGATTGACGGGTTCTGCAGCATCTCTTGGATGAGGCTTCTATTGTTGCCCCCTGGTTTGGTACTGGCTAGTTTTGAGAGTGCATCAGCTCGAGCATTCTGTTCCCGAGGTATGTGGCAGACCTCATACTCCCCAAGTTGTTCGAGCTGTTCCTTGGTTTTGTCCAAGTACTTTTTCATGGTGGGATCCTTGGCTTGGTAGCTCCTTGCTATTTGTGAGGTGACTACTTGTGAGTCACTAAAGATGATAAGCTTTTGAGCCCCAACCTCCTTAGCCAGCTTCAAACCAGCTAGTAGTGCCTCATATTCTGCCTGGTTATTTGAAGCAGGGAACCCGAATTTGAGGGAAAGTTTGATTTGGGTTCCCTGATCGCTTTCTATTATCACGCCTGCGCCACTTCTGGTTTTGTTTGAGGAACTGGTGCACGAAATTTTGATCATCAATGGCGCCAACAACTTGGTACGCACAATTGTAACCTCAACTCTTTATCACAACTCCGTACAACTAACCAGCAAGTGCACTGGGTCGTCCAAGTAATAAACCTTACGTGAGTAAGGGTCGATCCTACGGAGATTGAAGGCTTGAAGCAAGCTATGGTTATTTTGTAAATCTCAGTCAGGCGAATTCAAATGGTTATGGAGAAATGATATTTAAAAGATAAATAAAACATAAAATAAGATAGAGATACTTATGTAATTCATTGGTGAGAATTTCAGATAAGCGTATGAAGATGTTTTGTTCCTTCTGAACCTCTGCTTTTCTATTGCCTTCATCCAATCATTCATACTCCTTTCCATGGCAAGCTGTATGTTGGGTTTCACCATTGTCAATGGCTACCTCCCGTCCTCTCAGTGAAAATGGTCCAAATGCGCTGTCACCGCACGGCTAATCATCCGTCGGTTCTCGATCATGTTGGAATAGGATCCATTAATCCTTTTGCGTCTGTCACTACGCCTAACACTCACGAGTTTGAAGCTTGTCACAGTCATCCCTTCCCGGATCCTACTCGAAATACCACAGACAAGGTTTAGACTTTCTGGATCTCAGGAATGGCCGCCAATAATTCTAGCCTATACCACGAAGGTTTTAATCTTAGATTAGAAACCCAAGAGATACACATTCAAGCTTGTTTGCATGTAGAATCGAAATGGTTGTCAGGAATGCTTTCATAGGTGAAAATGGTGATGAGTGTCACATAATCATCATATTCATCATGTTTTTGAGTGCGAATGAATATCTTGGAGAAGAAATAGGCTTGAGTTGAATAGAAAAATAATAGTACTTTGCATTAATTCATGAGGAACAGCAGAGCTCCACACCTTAATCTATGGTGTGTAGAAACTCCACCGTTGAAAATACATAAGTGAAAATAGTGTTCATTGGCTTCGGCCCCAGAGGGAGGGACCAGAATGACCAAGACAAGATGAAAAAGTATATGAAAAGTATGAAAATACAATAGCAAAAGGTCCTATTTATAGAAAACTAATAGCCTAGGGTTACAAAAATAAGTAATTAATGCAGAAATCTACTTCCGGGCCCACTTGGTGTGTGCTTGGGCTGAGCATTGAAGCTTTCACATGTAGAGACTTTTCTTGGAGTTAAACGCCAACTTTTCTTCCAGTTTTGGCGTTTAACTCCAGCTTTTATGCCAGTTCTAGCGTTTTGACGCCAGAATTTTTATGCCGACTTGGAACGCCGGTTTGGGCAATTAAATATCGGGCAAAGTATAGACTATTATATATTAATGGAAAGCCCAGAATGTCTACTTTCTAACTTAATTGAGAGCGCATCTATTGGGCTTATGTAGCTCTGGAAAATCCACTTTGAGTGCAGGGAGGTCAGAATCCAACAGCATCTGCAGTCCTTTTTCAGCCTCTGAATCAGATTTTTGCTCAGGTCCCTCAATTTCAGCTAGAAAATACCTGAAATCACAGCAAAACACACAAACCCATAGTAAAGTCCAGAAATGTGATTTTTATTTAAAAACTAATAAAAATATAATAAAAAGTGACTAAAATATATTAAAAACTACCTAAAAACAATGCCAAAAAGCGTATAAATTATTCGCTCATCACAACACCAAACTTAAATTGTTGCTTGTCCCCAAGCAACTAAAAACAAAGTAGGATAAAAAGAAGAAAATATACAATGAATTCCAAAAAAATCTACGAAGATCAGTCTTAATTAGATGAGCGGGGCTATTAGCTTTTTGCTTCTGAACAGTTTTGGCATCTCACTCTATCCTTTGAAGTTCAGAATGATTGGCATCTATAAGAAACTCAGAATTCAGATAGTGTTATTGATTCTCCTAGTTCAGTATGTTGATTCTTGAACAAAGTTACTTTATGAGTCTTGGCCATGACCCTAAGCATTTTGTTTCCCAGTATTACCACCGGATACATAAATGCCACAGACACATAACTGGGTGAAACTTTTTAGATTGTGACTCAGCTTTGCTAGAGTCCCCAATTAGAGGTGTCCAGAGCTCTTAAGCACACTCTTATTGTTTTGGACCACGACTTTAACCGCTCAGTCTCAAGCTTTTCACTTGACACCTTCACGCCACAAGCACATGGTTAGGGACAGCTTGGTTTAGCCGCTTAGGCTAGGATTTTATTCCTGTGGGCCCTCCTATCCACTGATGCTCAAAGCCTTGGATCCTTTTTATTTTATCCTTGCCTTTTGGTTTAAAGGGCTATTGGCTTTTTTTGCTTGCTTTTTCTTTCTCTTTTTTCTTTTTTTTCTTTTTTTTCATTTTTTCTTTCTTTTTTTTTCTGCAAGCTTTTCACTGCTTTTTCTTGCTTCAAGAATCATTTTTATGATTTTTCAGATTATCAATAACATTTCTCTTTTTCTATTATTCTTTCAAGAGCCAACAATTTTAACATTCATGAACAACAAATTCAAAAATATGCACTTTTCAAGCATTCATTTAGAAAAACAAAAAGTATTACCACCACATCCAAATAATTAATCTGTTTTAAAATTTGAAATTTATGTACTTCTTTTTCTTTTTCAAAAAACATTTTTCATTTAAGAAAGGTGATGGATTCATAGGACATTCATAGCTTTAAGGCATATACACTGAGACACTAATGATCATGTAATAAGACACAAATATAAATAAAACATAAAGCATAAGAAACAAAAAACAGAAAATAAGAACAAGGAAATTAAAGAATGGGTCCACCTTAGTGATGGCGGCTTGTTCTTCCTCTTGAAGATCTTATGGAGTTCTTGAGCTCCTTAATGTCTCTCCCTTGCCTTTGTTGCTCCTCCCTCATGACTCTTTGGTCTTCTCTAATTTCATGAAGGAGGATGGAATGCTCTTGGTGCTCCACCCTTAGTTGTCCCATATTGGAACTTAATTCTCCTAGGGAGGTGTTGATTTGCTCCGAATAGTTTTGTGGAGGAAAATGCATCCCTTGAGGCATCTCAGGAATCTCATGATGAGAAATTTCAACATGCTCTTGGTGAGGTTCATGAGTGGGCTCTCTTGTTTGCTCCATCCTTTTCTTAGTGATGGGCTTGTCCTCATCAATGAGGATGTCTTCCTCTATGTCAATTCCAGCTGAATTGCAGAGGTGACAAATGAGATGAGGAAAGGCTAACCTTGCCAAAGTAGAGGACTTGTCCACCACTTTGTAGAGTTATAGGGATATAACCTCATGAACTTCTGCTTCCTCTCCAATCATGATGTTATGGATCATGATAGCCCGGTCTATAGTAACTTCAGACCGGTTGCTAGTAGGAATGATTGAGCGTTGGATGAACTCCAACCATCCCCTAGCCACGGGCTTGAGGTCATGCCTTCTTAGTTGAACTGGCTTCCCTCTTGAATCTCTCTTCCATTGAACGCCCTCTTCACAAATGTCTATAAGGACTTGGTCCAACCTTTGATCAAAGTTGACCCTTCTAGTGTAGGGTCGTGCATCTCCTTGCATCATGGGCAAGTTGAATGCCAACCTTACATTTTCCGGACTAAAATCTAAGCATTTCCCCCGGACCATTGTAAGCCAATTCTTTGGGTCCGGGTTCACACTTTGATCATGGTTCTTGGTGATCCATGCATTGGCATAGAACTCTTGAACCATTAAGATCCCGACTTGTTGAATGGGGTTGGTGACAATTTCCCAACCTCTTCTTCGAATCTCATGTCGGATCTTCGGATATTCACCCTTTTTGAGCTTGAAAGGGACCTCGGGGATCACCTTCTTCTTGGCCACAACTTCATAGAAGTGGTCTTGATGCACCTTTGAGATGAATCTCTCCATCTCCCATGACTCGGAGGTGGAAGCTTTTGCCTTCCCTTTTCTCTTTCTTGAGGTTTCTCCGGCCTTTGGTGCCATAATTGGTTATGAAAAAAAAAGCAACACTTTTACCACACCAAACTTAGAAGGTTTGCTCATCCTCGAGCAAAAGAAGAAAGAAGAGAGTAGAAGAAGAAGAAATAGAGGAGATGGAGGGGGGTTTAGTGGTTCAGCCAAGGGGGTAAGTAGTGTGTATGATGTGTGAGAGGGATGAGGAGTTTATATAGGAGTAGAGAAAGGGGTAGGGTTCGGCCATGTATGGGTGGGTTTGGGAGGGAGAGTGGTTTGAATTTGAATGGTGAGGTAGGTAGGGTTTTATGATGGATGGATGTGGATTGGTGAAGAGATTATGGAGAAGAGGGTAGGATTTGATAGGTGAGGGGTTTTTGGGGAAGAGGTATTGAGGTGAATGGTGAAGGGTATTTGTGGAAGGGTGTTATGGGAAGGTGTGAAAAAGAGAGAGAGAGAGATGAGGTAGGTGGGGATCCTGTGGGGTCCACAGATCCTGAGGTGTCAAGGATTTTTCATCCCTGCACCATGTTGGTGTGTAAACGCCCCTTTGATTGCCAATCCTGGCGTTAAACGCCAGGTTGCTGCCCATTTCTGGCGTTTAACGCCAGCTTTTCTCCCCTTTCTGGCGTTTAAACGCCAGCTCTGTGCCCATTTCTGGCGTTAAACGCCAGTAAGCTTCTCATCCAGGGTGTGCTATTTTTAATACTATTTTTCATTCTGTTTTTGCTTTTTCAGTTGTTTTTGTGGCTTCATATATCATCAACCTACAGAAAACATAAAATAACAATGAAAAATAAATAGATATAATTAAATAAAATTGGGTTGCCTCCCAACAAGTGCTTCTTTAATGTCAATAGCTTGACAGTGGGCTCTCATGGAGCCTCATAGATACTCAGAGCATGATGATGGCTTCTCAACACCAAACTTAGAGTTTGAATGTGGGGGCTCTATTTGACTCTGCATTGAGAGAAGATTTTCATGCTTCCTCTCCATGACTACAGAGGGAGATCCTTGAGCTTTAAACACAAGGGAGTCCTCATCATTCACTTGAAGGACCAATTCTCCTCTGTCAACATCAATCACAGCTTTTGCTGTGGCTAAGAAGGGTCTGCCAAGGATGATGAATTCATCCATACACTTCCCATTGTCTAGGATTATGAAATCAACAGGGATGTAGTGGCCTTCAACCCTTACCAAGACATCCTCTACAAGTCCATAAGCCTGTTTTCTTGAATTGTCTGCCATCTCCAGTGAGATTCTTGCAGCTTGTACCTCAAGGATCCCTAGCTTCTCCATTACAAAGAGAGGCATGAGGTTTATACTTGACCCCAGGTTACACAGAGCCTTCTCAAAGGTCATGGTGCCTATGGTTCAAGGTATTGAGAACTTTCCAGGATCCTGTCTCTTCTGAGGTAATCTCTGCCTAGTCAAGTCATCCAATTCTTTGGTGAGCAAGGGGGTTCATCCTCCCAAGTCTCATTACCAAATAACTTGGCATTTAGCTTCATGATTGCTCTAAGGTACTTATAGAGAGAGGGAGTCCGAATTGCACATTGAGGAGGAATGTTAGTCCCTTAAATAGAAAAATGTGAGAAGGGGGGGGAAAGAAGTTTCGAAATTAAATTTAGAAAGATTAAAAGAAATTTTGAAAATTTGGTTGATCATTTTCGAACATTAAAATTGAGAAAGTAGTTAAGTGATTTTGAAAAAGATTTTAAAATTAGAAATAAAAAAGATATGATTGAAAATCAATGTAAAAGAAATTTTTAAAATTAAAGTTGATTACTTGACTAACAAGAAATTAAAAGTCATGATTCTAGAATTTAAAATTTGATCCTTTCTTAATAGGCAAGTAACAACTTGAAAATTTTGAATTAAATCATTAATTGTAGCAAGGATTTTCGAAAATATTAAAAAAATAAAAAGAATTTGATTTTGAAAAGTTATGATCTGAAAAAGATTTGATTTTGAAAAATTATGAATATTTGAAAAAGATTTGAATTGAAAACAAAATCTTTCCTGTTGTGCCATCCTGGCGTAAACGCCCAGAATGGTATCCATTCTAGCGTTTAACGCCCAAAATACTACCCTTTTGGGCATTTAACGCCCAGCTAGGTACCCTGGCTGGCGTTTAAACGCCAGTTTTCCTTCCTCACTGGGCGTTTTGAACGCCCAGCTTTTTCTGTGTAATTCCTCTGCTACATGTTCTGAATCTTCAATTCTCTGTATTATTGACTTGAAAAGACATAATTTTAAAATTTTTTTGAATTTTTAATGATGAGAAACAACAAAATGAAACTAATCATGGAAAATCAAGATCAAAACAAATAATGCATGCAAGACTCCAAACTTATAAGTTTGTATACTAGGGACAACAACAATTTGAGAATGCATATGAAAAATAACAAAACACACAAAACAAGAGAATTTAAAGATCAGAGCAAGGAAATCATCAAGAACAACTTGAAGATTAATGAAGAATATAATGCATATATTCGAAAAATGCTAGAAGATTAAAGACATGCAATTGACACCAAACTTGAAAATTGACACTGGACTCAAACAGGAAATATAGATTATTTTTGGTTTTATGATTTTATAAAAATTTTTTTGTAATTTTTTGAAAATTATTTGGAAAATAAAATAAAGATTTCAAAATTCTTAATAAGAATTCCAGGAATCATGCAATGTTTGTCTAAAGCTTCAGTCTAAAAAGATTAGACATGGCTAGCCAAGTTTCAGCAGGACATTACATACAACAGCCAAATTGATGAGAATCAATCAGCTTTTGTGATGATAAAAACATCATCTGAAACTCTAGAATTCATTCTGAAAAATTCTGAAGAATAAAAATAAAATAAAATTACCTAATCTAAGCAACAAGATGAACCGTTAGTTGTCCAACCTCGAACAATCCCTGGCAACGGCGCCAAAAACTTGGGGCACGAAATTGTGATCATCAATGGCACCAACAACTTGGTACGCACAATTGTAATCTCAACTCTTTATCACAACTCTGTACAACTAATCAGCAAGTGCACTGGGTCATGCAAGTAATAAACCTTACGTGAGTAAGGGTCGATCCCACGGAGATTGTTGGCTTGAAGCAAGCTATGGTCATCTTGTAAATCTCAGTCAGGCGGATTCAAATGGTTATGGAGAAATGATATTTAAAAGATAAATAAAACATAAAATAAGATAGAGTTACTGGTGCACGAAATTGTGATCATCAATGGCGCCAACAACTTGGTACGCACAATTGTAATCTCAACTCTTTATCACAACTCCGAAAAACTAACCAGCAAGTGCACTGGGTCGTCCAAGTAATAAACTTTACGTGAGTAAGGGTCGATCCCACGGAGACTGTCGGCTTGAAGCAAGCTATGGTCATCTTGTAAATCTCAGTCAGGCAGATTCAAATGGTTATGGAGGATTGATAATTAAAAGATGAATAAAACATAAAATAAAGATAGAGATACTTATGTAATTCATTGGTAGGAATTTCAGACAATCGTATGAAGATTCTTTGTTCCCTCTGAACCTCTGCTTTCCTATTGCCTTCTTCCAATCATTCATACTCCCTTCCATGGCAAGCTTTATGTTGGGCATCACCGTTGTCAATGGCTACTTCCCGTCCTCTCAGTGAAAATGTTCCAAATGCACTGTCACAGCACGGCTAATCATCTGTCGGTTCTCGATCATGTTGGAATAGGATCCATTGATCCTTTTGCGTCTGTCACACGCCCAACACTCGCGAGTTTGAAGCTCGTCACAGTCATCCTTTCCCAGATCCTACTCGGAATACCACAGATAAGCTTTAGACTTTTCGGATCTCAGGAATGGCCGCCAATAATTCTAGCCTATACCACGAAGGTTCTAAACTTAGATTAGAAACCCAAGAGATACACATTCAAGCTATTGCAAGTAGAACAGAGGTGGTTGTCAGGCACGTGTTCATAGGTGAGAATGATGATGAGTGTCACGGATCATCACATTCATCAGGTTGAAGAACGAGTTTATATCTTAGAGAAGAAGTACGCGTGAATTGA
The DNA here is from genome assembly GCF_003086295.3 of Arachis hypogaea. Classification (NCBI taxonomy): domain Eukaryota; kingdom Viridiplantae; phylum Streptophyta; class Magnoliopsida; order Fabales; family Fabaceae; genus Arachis; species Arachis hypogaea. Next base: position 47,173,416 of record NC_092053.1, read on the forward strand.
ATAGAAAAATAGTAGTACTTTGCATTAATTCATGAAGAACAGCAGAGCTCCACACCTTAATCTATGGTGTGTAGAAACTCCACCGTTGAAAATACATAAGAACAAGGTCTAGGCATGGCCGAATGGCCAGCCCTCATAAAGGTCTAAGATAGCATAAGACTAATCAAAGATGAAAATACAATAGCAAAAGGTCCTATTTATAGAGAACTAGTAGCCTAGGGTTTACAGAAATGAGTAAATGATGCATAAATCCACTTCCGGGGCCCACTTGGTGTGTGCTTGGGCTGAGTATTGAAGCTTTCAAGTGTAAAGGCTTTTCTTGGAGTTAAACGCCAGCTTTTGTGCCAGTTTGGGCATTTAACTCCAGCTTTTATGCCAGTTTTGGCGTTTTGACGCCAGAATTTCTATGCTGACTTGGAACGCCGGTTTGGGCCATCAAATCTTGGGAAAAGTATGGACTATTATATATTTCTGGAAAGCCCAGGATGTCTACTTTCCAAAGCAAATCAGAGCGTATCAATTGGGCTTCTGTAGCTCCAGAAAATCCACTTCGAGTGCAGGGAGGTCAGAATCCAACAGCATCTGCAGTCCTTTTTCAGCCTCTGAATCAAATTTTTGCTCAGGTCCCTCAATTTCAGCCAGAAAATACCTGAAATCACAGAAAAACACACAAGCTCATAGTAAAGTCTAGAAATGTGATTTTTATTTAAAAACTAATAAAAATATAATAAAAACTAACTAAAATATACTAAAAACATACTAAAAACAATGCCAAAAAGCGTATAAATTATCCGCTCATCACAAGACCAAACTTAAAATGTTGCTTGTCCCCAAGCAACTGAAAATCAAATAAGATAAAAAGAATAGAATATACAATGAATTCCAAAAACATCTATAGAGATCAGTCTTAATTAGATGAGCGGGCCTTTTAGCTTTTTGCTTCTGAACAGTTTTGGCATCTCACTTTATCCTTTGAAGTTCAGAATGATTGGCATCTATGGGAACTCAAAATTCAGATAGTGTTATTGATTCTCCTAGTTCAGTATGTTGATTCTTGAACACAGTTACTTTATGAGTCTTGGCCGTGACCCTAAGCATTTTGTTTTCCAGTATTACCACCGGATACATAAATGCCACAGACACATAACTGGGTGAACCTTTTCAGATTGTGACTCAGCTTTGCTAGAGTCCCCAATTAGAGGTGTCCAGAGCTCTTAAGCACACTCTTTTTTGCTTTGGACCACGACTTTAACCGCTCAGTCTCAAGTTTTCACTTGACACCTTCACGCCACAAACACATGGCTAGGGACAGCTTGGTTTAGCCGCTTAGGCCAGGATTTTATTCCTGTGGGCCCTCCTATCCACTGATGCTCAAAGCCTTGGATCCTTTTTATTTTACCATTGCCTTTTGGTTTAAAGGGCTATTGGCTTTTTCTGCTTGCTTTTTCTTTTTCTTTCGTTTTTTTTTTTTGCAAGCTTTTCACTGCTTTTTCTTGCTTCAAGAATCAATTTTATGATTTTTCAGATTATCAAATAACATTTCTCTTTTTCCATCATTCTTTCAAGATCCAACAATTTTAACATTCATAAACAATCAAATTAAAAAATATGCACTGTTCAAGCATTCATTCAGAAAGACAAAAGTATTGCCACCACATCTAAATAACTAAACTGTTTTAAAATTCGAAATTCATGCACTTCTTTTTCTTTTTCAATTAGAAACATTTTCCATTTAAGAAAGGTGATGGATTCATTTTCATAGCTTTAAGGCATAGACACTTAGACACTAGTGATTATGTAATAAAGACACAAACATTAATTGACATAAAGCATAAAAAATCGATAAAACAAAAAATAAAGAACAAGGAAATTAAATAACGGGTCCACCTTAGTGATGGCGGCTTGTTCTTCTTCTTGAAGATCTAATGGAGTGCTTGAGCTCCGCAATATCTCTTCCTTGCCTTTGTTGCTCCTCTCTTATGACTCTTTGATCTTCTCTAATTTCATGGAGGAGGATAGAATGCTCTTGGTGTTCCACCCTTAGTTGTCCCATATTGGAACTTAATTCTCCTAGGGATGTGTTAATTTACTCCCAATAGTTTTGTGGAGGAAAATGCATCCCTTGAGGCATCTCAGGGATTTCATGATGAGGAATTTCCTCATGTTCTTGTCCATGAGTGGGATCTCTTGTTTGCTCTATCCTTTTCTTAGTGATGGACTTGTCCTCATCAATGAGGGTGTCTTCCTCTATGTCAATTCTAGCTGAATTGCAAAGGTGACAAATAAGATGAGGGAAGGCTAACCTTGACAAAGTAGAGGACTTGTCCGCCACCTTGTAGAGTCCTAGGGATATAACCTCATGAACTTTTACTTCCTCTCCAATCATGATGCTATAGATCATGATAGCCCGGTCTATAGTAACTTTAGACCGGTTGCTAGGGGGAATGATTGAGTGTTGGATGAACTCCAACCATCCCCTAGCCACGGGCTTGAGGTCATGCCTTCTTAGTTGAACCGGCTTCCCTCTTGAATCTCTCTTCCATTGAGCGCCCTCTTTACAAATGTCCACGAGGACTTGGTCCAACCTTTGATCAAAGTTGACCCTTCTAGTGTAGGAGTGTGCATCTCCTTGCATCATTGGCAAGTTGAATGCCAACCTTATATTTTCTGGACTGAAATCTATGTATTTCCCCCGAACCATTGTAAGCCAATTCTTTGGATCCGGTTTCACACTTTGATCATGGTTCTTGGTGATCCATGCATTGGTATAGAACTCTTGAACCATTAAGATTCTGACTTTTTGAATGGGGTTGGTGAGAACTTCCTAACCTCTTCTTCGAATCTCATGTCGGATCTCCGGATATTCACCCTTTTTGAGCTTGAAAGGGACCTCGGGGATCACTTTCTTCCTGGCCACGACTTCATAGAAGTGGTCTTGATGCACCTTTGAGATGAATCTCTCCATCTTCCTTGACTCAGAGGTGGAAGCTTTTGCCTTCTCTTTCCTCTTTCTAGAGGTTTCTCCAGCCTTTGGTGCCCTAAATGGTTATGGAAAAATAAAAAGCAACGCTTTTACCACACCAAACTTAGAAGGTTTGCTCGTCCTCGAGCAAAAGAAGAATGAAGAGAGTAGAGGGAGAAGAAATAGAGGAGATGGAGGGGGGTAGTGTTTCGGCCAAGGGGGTGAAGTAGTGTTGAAGATGTGTGAAAATGGGTTTATATAGGAGTGGAGGGGGGTTTGGTTTCGGCCATGTATGGGTGGGTTTGGGAGGGAAAGTGTTTTGAATTTGAATGGTGAGGTAGGTGGGGTTTATGATGGATGGATGTGGATTGGTGAAGGGTTATAGAGAAGAGGGTTGGATTTGATAGGTGAGGGGTTTTTGGGGAAGAGGTATTATGAAAGGGTGTGAAGAAGAGAGAGAGTGAGTTGAGGTTGGTGGGGATCCTGTGGGGTCCACAGATCCTGAGGTGTTAAGGAATTCTCATCCATGCACCAATTAGGCGTGCAAAATGCCCTCTGCTACCAGTCCTGGCGTTAAACGCCAGGTTGCTGCCCATTTCTGGCGTTAAACACCAGTCTGGTGCCCATTTCTAACGTTAAACGCCCAGAATGGTGCCAGACTGGGCGTTTAACGCCCATTCTTCTACCCTTACTGGCGTTTAAACACCAGTAGGCCTCTCCTCCAGGGTGTGCTGTTTTTTATTCTATTTTTCAATTTGTTTTTGCTTTTTCAATTGTTTTTGTGACTTCACATGATCATCAACCTATAGAAAACATAAAATAACAATAGAAAATAGAAATATAACATAGATAAGTAAAATTGGGTTGCCTCCCAACAAGCGCTTCTTTAATGTCAGTAGCTTGACAGTGGGCTCTTATGGAGCCTCACAGATACTCAGAGCATGATGATGGCCTCTCAACACCAAACTTATAGTTTGGTTGTGGCCTCCCAACACCAAACTTAGAGTTTAAATGTGGGGATTTTGTTTGACTCTGCAGTGAGAGAAGCTTTTCATGCTTCCTCTCCATGGTTACAGAGGGAGATCCTTGAGCTTTAAACACAATGGAGTCCTCATTCACCTGAAGGGCCAATTCTCCTCTGTCCACATCAATCACAGCTTTTGCTGTGGCTAGGAAGGGTCTGCCAAGGATGATGGATTCATCCATACACTTCCCAGTGTCTAGGACTATGAAATCAGCAGGGATGTAGTGGTCTTCGACCTTTACCAAGACATCCTCTACAAGTCTATAAGCTTGTTTTCTTGAATTGTCTGCCATCTCTAGTAAAATTCTAGCAGCTTGTACCTCAATGATCCCTAGCTTCTCCATTACAGAGAGAGGCATGAGGTTTACGCTTGGCCCTAGGTCACACAGAGCCTTCTCAAAGGTCATGGTGCCTATGGTACAAGGTATTGAGAACTTTCCAGGATCTTGTCTCTTCAGAGGTAATTTCTACCTAGTCAAGTCATCCAGTTCTTTGGTGAGCAAGGGGGGTTCATCCTCCCAAGTTTTATTACCAAATAACTTGGCATTTATCTTCATGATTGCTCTAAGGTACTTAGCGACTTGCTCTTCAGTAACATCTTCATCCTCTTCAGAGGAAGAATACTCATCAGAGCTCATGAATGACAAAAGTAAATTCAATGGAATCTCTATGGTCTCAGCGTGAGCCTCAGATTCCCATGGTTCCTCATTGGGGAACTCCTTGGAGGCCAGTGGACGTCCAGTGAGGTCTTCCTCAGTGGAGATCACTGCCTCTTCCTTCTCTCCAGGTTTGGCCGTGTGGGTTATGTTGATGGCCTTGCACTCTCCTTTTGGATTCTCTTCTGTATTGCTTGGAAGAGTACTAGGAGGGAGTTCAGTAACTTTCTTGCTCAGCTGACCCACTTGTGCCTCTAAATTTCTAATGGAGGACCTATTTCAGTCATGAAACTTTGAGTGGTTTTAATTAGATCAGAGACTACAGTTGCTAAGTCAGAGTGGCTCTGCTTAGAATTCTCTGTCTGTTGCTGAGAAGATGATGGAAAGGGCTTGCTATTGCTAAACCTATTTCTTCCACCATTATTGTTGTTGAAGCCTTGTTGAAGCCTCTGTTGATCCTTCCATGAGAGGTTTAGATGATTTCTCCATGAAGGATTATAGATGTTTCCATAGGATTCTCCCATGTAATTCACTTCTTCCATTGCTGAGTTCTCAGGATCATAAGCTTCTTCTTCAGATGAAGCTTCTTTGGTACTGCCTATTGCTGCTTGCATTCCAGACAGACTTTGAGAAATCATATTGACTTGTTGAGTCAATATTTTGTTCTGAGCCAATATGGCATTCAGAGTATCAATTTCAAGAACTTCTTTCTTCTGATTTGTCTCATTATTCACAGGAATCCTTTCAGAAGTGTACATGAATTGGTTATTTGCAACCATTTCAATGAGTTCTTGAGCTTTTGCAGGTGTCTTCTTCAGATGAAGAGATTCTCCAGCAGAGCTGTCCAATGACATCTTGGATAGTTCAGATAGACCATCATAGAAGATACATATGATGCTCCATTCTGAAAGTATGTCAGAAGGACACCTTCTGATCAATTGTTTGTATCTTTCCCAAGCTTCATAGAGGGATTCACCTTCCTTCTGTCTGAAGGTTTGGACTTCCACTCTAAGCTTGCTCAATTTTTGAGGTGGAAAGAACTTTGCCAAGAAGGCATTGACTAGCTTTTCCCAAGAGTTCAGGCTTTCTTTAGGTTGTGAATCCAACCATGTTCTAGCTCTGTCTCTTACAGCAAAGGGGAAAAGCATAAGCTTGTAGACCTTGGGATCAACCACATTGGTCTTAACATTGTCACAGATTTGTAAGAATTCAACTAAGAACTGATGAGGATCTTCCAATGGAAGTCCATGAAACTTGCAATTCTGTTGCATTAGAAAAACTAATTGAGGCTTAAGCTCAAAGTTGTTTGCTCCAATGGCAGGGATTGAGATGCTTCTCCCATAGAAGTCAGGAGTAGGTGCAGTAAAGTCACCAAGCACCTTCCTTGCATTATTGGCATTGTTGTTGTTTTCGGCTGGCATGTCTTCTTCTTATTTGAAAAGTTCTGTTAGGTCCTCTATAGAGAGCTGTACTTTAGCTTCTCTTAGCTTTCTCTTCAAGGTCCTTTCAGGTTCAGGATCAGCTTCAACAAGAATGCCTTTGTCCTTGCTCCTGCTCATATGAAAAGAGAGGAGAAGAAAATATGGAATCCTTTATGTCACAGTATAGAGATTCCTTGAGGTGTCAGAGGAAAAGAAGAATAGAAGGAGAAGGTAGAAAAGAGAGAATTCGAACTTATCAAGAGGGATAGAGTTCGAATTGTACATTGAGGAGTAGTGTTAGTCCATAAATAGAAGGATGTGGGAAGAGGGGAAGAATTTTCAAAAATAAATTAAAAAGATTTTGAAATAATAAAAAGAAATTTGAAAATTTGATTGATGATTTTTGAAAATTAAGATTGGGAAAGAAATTAAGTGATTTTTGAAAAAGATTTTGAAATTAAAATCAAAAAGATATGATTGAAGCTTAATTTTGAAAAAGATGTGATTGAAAAGATATGATTGAGAAGATATGATTGAGAATCAAATTTAAAAGAAGAAAGTTTTAAACTTAAAGTTGATTACTTGACTAACAAGAAATTAGAAGATAGGATTCTAGAATTAAAACTTTTGATCCTTTCTTAATAAGCAAGTAACAACTTCAAAATTTTGAATTAAATCACTAATTTTAGCAAGGATTTTCGAAAATAGTAATAAATAAAAAAATTGAAAAGAAATTGATTTTGAAAAGATATGATTGAAAAGATATGATTTGAAAAAAATTTGATTTTGAAAAATCATGAAAACTTGAAAAAGATTTGAATTAAAAACAAAATCTTCCCTCTAGTGTCCTCCTAGCGTTAAACGTCCAGAATGGCATCCATTCTGGCGTTTAACGCCCAAAATGCTACCTTTTTGGGCGTTTAACACCTAGCCAGGTACCTTGGCTGGCGTTTAAACACCAGTTTTCCTTCTTCACTGGTCGTTTTGAACGCCCAACTTTTTCTGTGTAATTCCTCTGCTAAATGTTCTGAATCTTCAATTCTCTGTGTTATTGACTTGAAAAGACACAATTTTAAAATTTTTTGAATTTTTTAATGATGAGAAACAATAAAAAATGCAACTATGATCAAATAAACAATGCATGCAAGACACCAAATTCAGAAGTTTGTATAGTAAGGAATATAACAATTAAAATGTATGTAAGAAACAACAAAAGACACAAAATAAGAGAAATTAAAGATCAGAGCTATGGAATCATCAAGAACAGCTTGAAGATCAATGAAGAACATATTACATATATTCGAAAAAAATGTAAGAAGAAGAAAGACATGCAATTGACACCAAACTTAAAAATTGACACTAAGACACATAAAATATTTTTGATTTTATAAATATTATAAATTTTTTTTGTGATTTTTCGAAAATTATATGGAAAAGAAAATAAAGAGATTTGAACTTTTTAATGAGAATTCCAGGAATCATTGCAATGTTAGTCTAAAACTCCGGTCCAGGAATTAGACATGGCTTACTAGCCAGCCAAGCCTTCAGTGAAAGCTTCGGTCCAAAACACTAGACATGGCCAATGGCCAGCCAAGCTTTAGCAGATCATTACTTTCAACAGCAAAATTGATAGAAATCAACAAGCTCTTGTGATGAGAAGTTGAAACCTCGGTCCAAAAGATTAGACATGGCTTCACAGCCAGCCAGACTTCAACAAATCATCATGAAACTCTAGAATTCGTTCTTAAAAACTCTGAAGAACAGAATAGAAAATTTTTTGTATTTTTGAAAATTTTTTTCGAAAATAAGAAGTAAAAAGCTTAAACATAAAATAAAATTACCTAATCTAAGCAACAAGATGAACCGTCAGTTGTCCAAACTCGAACGATCCCCAGCAGCGGCGCCAAAAACTTGGTGCACGAAATTGTGATCATCAATGGCGCCAACAACTTGGTACGCACAATTGTAATCTCAAGTCTTTATCACAACTCCGCACAACTAACCGGCAAGTGCACTGGGTCGTCCAAGTAATAAACCTTACGTGAGTAAGGGTCGATCCCACAGAGACTGTCAGCTTGAAGCAAGCTATGGTCATCCTGTAAATCTCAGTCAGACAGATTCAAATGGTTATTGAGGACTGATAATTAAAAGATGAATAAAACATAAAATAAAGATAGAGATACTTATGTAATTCATTGGTAGGAATTTCAGACAACCGTATGAAGATGCTTTGTTCCTTCTGAACCTCTACTTTCCTATTGCCTTCTTCCAATCATTCATACTCCCTTCCATGGCAAGATTTATGTTGGGCATCACCGTTGTCAATGGCTACTTCCCGTCCTCTCAGTGAAAATGTTCCAAATACACTGTCACCGCACGGCTAATCATCTGTCGGTTCTCGATCATGTTGGAATAGGATCCATTGATCCTTTTGCGTCTGTCACACACCCAACACTCGCGAGTTTGAAGCTCATCACAGTCATCCCTTTCCAGATCCAACTCGGAATACCACAGACAAGGTTTAGATTTTCTGGATCTCAGGAATGGCCGCCAATAATTCTAGCCTATACCACGAAGGTTCTAATCTTAGATTAGAAACCCAAGAGATACACATTCAAGCTATTGCAAGTAGAAAAAAGGTGGTTGTCAGGCACGTGTTCATAGGTGAGAATGATGATGAGTGTCACGGATCATCACATTCATCATGTTGAAGAACGAGTTTATATCTTAGAGAAGAAGTAGGCATGAATTGAATAGAAAAACAGTAGTACTTTGCATTAATTCATGAAGAACAGCAGAGCTCCACATCTTAATCTATGGTGTGTAGAAACTCCACCATTGAAAATACATAAGAACAAGGTCTAGGCATGGCCAAATGGCCAGCCCTCATAAAGGTCTAAGATAGCATAAGACTAATCAAAGATGAAAATACAATAGCAAAAGGTCCTATTTATAGAAAACTAGTAGCCTAGGGTTACAGAAATAAGTAATTAATGCAGAAATCTACTTCCGGGCCCACTTGGTGTGTGCTTGGGCTGAGCATTAAAGCTTTCACATGTAGAGACTTTTCTTGGAGTTAAATGCCAGCTTTTGTGCTAGTTTGGGTGTTTAACTCCAGCTTTTATGCTAGTTCTGGCATTTTGACGCCAGAATTTTTATGCCGACTTGGAACGCCGGTTTGGGCCATCAAATCTCGGGCAAAGTATGGACTATTATATATTGCTAGAAATCCCAAGATGTCTACTTTCCACGCAATTAAGAGCGCGCCAATTGGGCTTCTGTAGCTCTAGAAAATCTACTTCGAGTGCAGGGAGGTCAAAATCCAACAGCATCTGCAGTCCTTTTTTAGCCTCTTAATCAAATTTTTGCTCAGGTCCCTCAATTTCAGCCAGAAAATACCTGAAATCACAGAAAAATACACAAACTCATAGTAAAGTCCAGAAATGTGATTTTTATTTAAAAGCTAATAAAAATATAGTAAAAAGTGACTAAAATATATTAAAAACTACCTAAAAATAATGCCAAAAAGCGTATAAATTTTCCGCTCATCAGGAACCGTCTATGTAGAGATTCTATTCTGTAGGGATTTCTGGGGTGTTCGTAAACTCTGAAATGAAGTCGGCCAGATACTGTGATTTGATGGCTGTACGAGCTTCATATTAGAGGTCGAATTCGGACAACTCGACTGCCCATTGTAAGATTCTTCCTGCTAGGTCTGTTTTCTACAGAATGCCTTTTATGGGCTGATTGGTCCGAACCCTGATGATGTGGGCTTGGAAATACGGGCGAAGTCATCGAGATGTTAGTATGAGGGCATAGGCGAATTTTTCTATTTTTTGGAAGTTCAGTTCGGACCCTTGTAGTGCTTTGCTGATAAAGTATATAGGTTGTTGTCCACTGTCGTCTTCTCAGACCAGTGCTGAGGCTACTGCCCGATTTCCTACTGCGAGGTACAATACCAGCGGTTCTCCTTCCCGTGGCCAAGTTAGAATAGGTGGTTGTCCCAGGAACATTTTGAAATCCTGGAAAGCCTACTCGCACTCCGTTATCCATTCAAACCTCTTTCCCTTCCTTAGAGTGGCGTAGAAGGGAAGAGATCTTATTGCTGATCCAGCTAGAAATATGGACAAGGCTGCCAATCTTCCATTGAGTTGTTGTACCTCTTTGACACAGGTCGGACTCCTCATGTCGAGTATAGCCCGGCATTTATCCGGATTTGCCTCGATTCCTCTTTGTGTGAGCATAAAACCCAAGAATTTGCCAGCTTCTACTGCGAAAGTGCATTTTGCAGGGTTAAGTCACACGCCATGCCTTCTTATAGTGTCGAATACTTGGGTAAGGTCGGACAGTAACAGCTCTTCACTTTGTGTCTTTATTAACATGTCATCTACGTAGACTTCCATGACTTTCCCGTTGTGGTCTGCGAAGACCTTATTCATTAATCTTTGAAAAGTAGCTCCTGCGTTTTTGAGTCCGAACGGCATGACGATGTAGCAGTAGTTTGCTTTCGGGGTTAAGAATGAGGTTTTTTCTTGATCAGGTGGGTACATCGGGATTTGATTGTATCCCGAATAGGCGTCCATAAATGAGAGGTATTTGTATCCGGAGGAGGCATCCACTAGAGTGTCGATACTTGGGAGTGGATAAGGATCTTTTGGGCAGGCTTTGTTGAGATCAGTGTAGTCGGTGCACATCCGCCACTTCCCATTTGATTTTTTCACCAAGACGACGTTAGCTAGCCGTAGTGGGTACTTGACTTCTCTTATGAATCCTGCTTCTAGTAGAGCTTGTACCTGCTCTTCCATAGCTTGGGATCGTTCTGGTCCGAGTTTTCTACGTCTCTGCTGTACTGGCTGAGATCCTGGATAAACTGCCAACTTGTAGCACATTAACTTAGGGTCTATGCCATGCATGTCTGCGGCCTTCCATGCAAAGAGATCGACATTGTCTCTTAAGAACTGTATGAGGGACTCCTTTACATCTCCTTTTAGGATTGTGCCAATATTAGTTGTTTTTTCTGAAGTATCTCCAATTTGGACTTTTTCTGTCTTGCCTTCAGGTTGTGGGCGAAGTTCTTCCCGCCCTCGAACTCCCCCGAGTTCGATGGTGTGGAATTTTTCTCCTCTGCCTCTATGGTTTAGACTTTCATTGTAACAGCGGCGCGCCATCTTCTGGTCTGCTTTTATCGTAGCTATCCCTTCTGTGGTTGGGAACTTCATGCACAGATGTGGAGTCGAGACTACTGCACCGAGCTGATTTAACGTTGTCCAACCTATTAGGGCATTGTAGGCTGAACTCACGTTGACCATGATGTAGTCTATGTTGAGTGTCTTTGACCAGTTTCCTTTTCCAAAGGTTGTGTGCAGTAAGATGTATCCAAGTGGTTAGATTGGAGTGTCTCCCAGCTCGAATAGGCTGTTCGGATATGCTCTGAGTTCTTTTTCCTCTAAGCCGAGTTTGTCGAAGGCAGTTTTGAACAAGATGTCAGCCGAGCTCACCTGGTCTACCAGTGTGCAGTGGAGATTAGCGTTAGCCAATATGATAGTGATGACCATGGGATCATTATGTCCCAAAATAATGCCAGCTGCGTCCTCTTTAGTAAAAGTGATAGTGGGGATGTCGGGTGCTTCTTCTCTTTCCTCGACATGATATACTTCTTTAAGATGTCTTTTGCGAGATGATTTGGAGACTCCTCCTCCCGCAAATCCTCAATGTATCATGTGGACATGTCTCTCCGGGTACGAGGTGGTCACTCAGTTCGTCCGACATCTTCGTCCCTTCTTCTTTTTCTTGGTTCATCTGCTCTGCTGGCTAAGTACCGATCTAGTTTTCCCTCTCTAACCAGTTTTTCTATGACATTCTTCAAGTCGAAACATTTGTTAGTAGAACGTATATAGATTCGATGGTATTCAAAGTATTCAGTCTGATTTCCTCCTCTTTTCTTGCTTTTGAGTGGGCGAGGTGGGGGTATCCTTTTAGTATGGCATACTTCTCGATAGACATCTACAAGAGACACCCGAAGAGGGGTGTAATTGTGGTATTTCTTGATCTTTTCTCCATGTTGATCTTCTTTTTTCTTGGACTCTTTGTCCTTATCTCGGGAGGAGTAGGAGAGTCCGGACTTTGAGGTCTCTCCTAGTCGAGAGTTTTCCTCCATGTTGATGTATTTCTCTGCTTGTTCTTGCACTTCATTTAGGGATGTGGGATGTTTTTTCGATATTGAGTGACTAAAAGGTCCCTCTCGTAAGCCATTGATGAGACCCATAATGGCTGCTTCTGTTGGCAGATTTTGTATGTCTAGACATGCTTTGTTGAATCTTTCCATGTAGTTGTGGAGACTTTCCCGATCTCCTTGCTTGATCCCTAATAGACTTGGGTCGTGCTTAGTTTTGTCTTTCTGGATGGATAATCTGACTAGAAACTTATTGGCTAAGTTGTCAAAGCTTGAGATGGACCTAGGGGGCAGATTGTCGAACCATTTGATTGATGTCTTTGTCAAGGTAGTTGGGAAGGCTTTACAGTGGACTGCATCTGAGGCATCAGTGAGGTACATTCTACTTCTGAAAAATCACTGAGATGATGGCTGGGATCTGCGGTGCCATCGTATAGAGTCATGTCGGGAGGTTTGAAGTCCTTTGGGATTTTGGTCTTCATAATCTCTTTGATGAATGGGTCTTGATCCTTACGGGAGCTATCTTCGTGGCTGGATCGAGTGGTTTTGGCCTTGATATTGGCTTCGAGCTTTAGGAGCTTGTCCTCTAACTCGCGGCATCGCCTAGCTTCCCTTCGTAGGTCTCTCTCGGCTTCTCGTTGATACTCAACCTCTTTTTCGAGTTGTCTTAGGCGATCCTGAAGTGCCTCCATAGCTCCCGTGTTTGGTGAACTTTTGTCTTTATTAGGTTGAGAAGTATCATCTATTGTGACCTCTGGGTTCTTATGTGGTGTTCTATTCTCCAAATCAGAATTACGGTCGTTGTCAAGGTTGTCCACCATGGTGATGGGATGACTTCCAGGTTCCCCAGCAACGGTGCCAATGTTCCGAGGGTTACCTGAAACTGAAGGTCGATCTCAGATGAGATCTGCTGTGGTGGTCGGCGCTGATGTGTCTGACTTGTGGGTGGTGGCCGGAGCCGCCGTGTCTGACTTGTGGGACTTGATGATGATGCTGATCCTTTGTCACCGAAGGGTGGTGGTACCTGCAAGGGACTCTGATGCTTAAGTTAGCAAGGTTATTATGCAGGTTTTTAATAGAATCAGAGTATGAGTTATACCTGGGTGCTCCAGTGTATTTATAATGATGGGGAGTGACCTTTCTGGAGATACGATAGTTATCTTATCTTATCTTATCTTATCTTTGAGTGAAGTTATCTTATCTTCAAGGAAACCGCCCTTATCTCTATAAGCTTGGGCTGCCTTTGGATTTGGGTTGTGTTCCTCTGTTTGGGCCCTTTTTGGGCTTTCCTGGTGATTTGGCCGAGCTCTTTGAGAAGAGGTCGAGTAGTCCTGATATGAAGAGGTCGGTCGACCTGTCGTAAAACAACCCGGGTCGGACAGCTCGACCCAGGATATGAACACCTATCATTATTATGTGCATCCTTGTTAGAGCCTATTCTTTAGAATCTTTGTAAATCTCTGCAGTACACTACACCTTTTCTATCATCTTCATATGATATGATTTCTTCCACATTTGAAAAACTAAACGTGCCAAAACCTTTCTATTTCTTTTCTTTGATGTTTTTGAAAATGGAGTTGAAATGAATCTTTTCCATCTTATATCAATTTTCGAGAGCGAAAATTTTTGTAAGGTGGGTAGGATATAACAACCCCAGTTTTTTTTATAAAAAAAATAAATAATGAGTTATTAGTTTGTTTATAATAATTGTTGATAATTTTATTTAAAGAAAATAATTTCTCTAAATGTAATTAAAATAAATTTTATGATACTTTGAGTAATTGAAGAAATGATGAAAATTATATAACTTAATTAAAGTAATTTGTGTTTTGGATTTAAACTTGTATTTTATAAAAGATGATTAATTAGATTATTTTTGATTTTAAATTGGAAATAGTTATTTAAATTTATTGGTATATTAATAAATAAAATTGTATTTACAAAATAATTTTAAAAGTATTATATTTCAATCTTAATTATTATGGTATCTCAAAGATTTTGTAAAATTGTTATACTACTAGTGTGTATTTTATTCTAATCCTAACCCTAGAGTCAGCCATGTAATACCCTAATATACAGATCCTTATGCTCGAGTCATAAGTCAATGATATTAAGGTGGTATGGCTCTCAAGGTGGATTATAATACGTAATTATAAATACGTTGAAATGAGATATTAAACGAGAAGCCTGAAAAAAGAGTAAAATAAAATTGTGAAGTCGTAATACTCATGTATCGAAGCATAAGAAAATTCAACGCGTTCGGCTAACGGATGAAATAACTAAGGCATATAAGGAAGAAGTAGAATAGACATAAATATAAGTATACTAGCCATTAGTCGCGACCCGCGAAGTTTAGGTCGACTAGGGTTACAAAGTTAAAATAGTTGACAATAGAAGATTTTTATCTCTCCAAAAATACATCAAAGCCTCTATAGGCAAGTTTTAAAAGAATACATACATCGTAATTGGTTCTACAAATATAAGGGGAGAGATCTAGAAGCACAAAATAGAATCAGATAGACTCCGCTGTCATCTAGACGAATCCAGCTCACTGCTGAGCACCAGTACGGTAAAAGTGCCAAATAAATACAATGTATTATAATACAAATTCACTAGGCATCTTAAGCTTCTTATCTCGCTATATCCATTCTAAGTTCTCACTAATCCATAACTTGGCAACTATCATAGGGGTTCTATTCGAACCTAATTCCCTTCATACTTTACCACTTCCTAATCCGACTAACCCAAGAACCAAATCAAACACAAACAATACAAACAAGTAATACACAAGTAACGCAAGTAAGTCAATTAGCAAATAATCATGAAACATGTACAATTAGGCAAACCAAAGCAATTAAACAAACCCAAACAATTCAAACATATGCAGATGATGTATGTCTATCCTATGGCTGATGAGTCTCATCTGTCGGTTATCAAGCCAACCCAACATGTCCGGTAGCTAACCCGAAAACAGTCTCTCTGTTGTGCATTCATACCATTAGAGGGAATCTGTGCCCTGTCACCATTAGAGGGTATATGTGCCCTGTCACCATTAGAGGATATCTGTGCCCTGTCACTGCCCTGTCACCATTAGAGGGTACCTGTGCTCTGTCAACATTAGAGGGTATATATGCTCTATCACCATTAGAGGGTGTATGTGCCCTGTCACCTTTAGAGGGTATATGTGCCCTGTCACCATTAGAGGGTATCTGTTCCCTGTCACCATTACAACCAGAGAGAAAATACAAGCACACTCACATCCAACAATTTTTATCATGACTCATTTGCCACATTCGTTCATTAACTCTTATATGTATCTCTGGCATACTCACAACATTTTCACACTTCCTCAATTAATCATAAATGAATTACTCATCAATCATATTTTGGTAATACTTCTTTACTCATTTTCACTTACATTTATTCATACGTTCATTCATTTATCCATTCAATATCAATCATTGATTATCAATTTTGTCATCATTTATAACATCATCATCATTTTTGCACACTTCATTTTATACAAAAATCCGTCCATAGAAGATTACAAGCCTAATTCTCAATCTCTAGACTCAAACAGAAGTATCCTAGAGATCCGAACCCATTTGAAATAGTTAAGTTGAATAAAAAAAAGAAAACCATTTTCTCTTGCAAAAACTGGTTTCAAGTTTGAAAGCTCTACACCAAGACAGCAAGCTATCCTATTCTTAGAAAATTCACCAAACATCATATTTCCACTTGATTTATCTGAAATTTTTCAAAAATAAACTAGACTTATAGAGCTTTAAATCAGTCAAAGTCCCATAGAAAAAGCATTTTTTTGGAGAGAGTTATTCTGATTACAAGTTTGCTTTCAAAAATTGGTTTCGCCGTCAAAACTGCTAAGAGCTCTATTTTTAAAACAAGCACAACTTCTTCAAAGAAATTTATAAAAGTCTGAAATTTCTACACAAATAAGAAAATAGTCCCAGTATCAATATCGTTTTAGTCCCACTCAAAATTATGGTCAGGATTGGGAGATATAAGCTTGGAAATTTGCTGGTTTGATTATGCAGCAGAAAAAAATCAGCTTTAAAGTAACAAACTTCAAAACTTTATATCTCCTAATCCAACCATTAAAATTTAACCAAATTTTGTAGAATTGTTCTAAACATCACAGAGATTCAAGAAAAATTAATTTTATCTAATTATGATGGTTAGATCGTTTCCAAAAAGCATCCGAAGATGCTGCTAGAAAATCATATTATGCAAAATTTTGCCAAACTTCAACTTTCAAAACATTTCAATCCCAACCCCATTAGGACTTACCAAATCTTACCATAGTGGCTCCAAACCAACTCCAATTATATCACAACACTTCTTAACATACCAATTCACCACCTCCATAAAGTTCTCAACCCACCACACACAAATTATTATTCATTCTCAAATATTATCATCATAATTCATCACTTACCGTCCTTACCTCTTACCAGCCTCCGGCCCAATATTTCATCAAATCAATATACATAAACTCATAAATGCACAATCATGATTCAATCTCGATATCTTCTATACCATCATCAATTTCATAATTACCATATCAATTTCCTCCATACTAATTAATATCAATCTCATCCATACATTCACTACACATATCGACACATTCAAATATACCATTCAAGCTTATTCCTAGGGGAATCTAACCTAGGAATTCACATCACACCATACGGTACTTAAATGAAACTTAAACCGAACCTCAATAGGCTCACACCCAAACTTGAATTCTCTTCTCCAAGGCCCACAAGCTTAAACCTCCACACCAAAGTTCTACAAGAAAATTGAATATTCCCGTTGTATACCAAAATCACCAAATACACTAACATAACCAATTTCACATATATACATTAACCTAGGGTTCATAAAATTTGATAAACCACAAGGGTTTGAGCATTTCTTACCTTAGCCCATATGAAATAGGGATAGAACTGATGGGAGGATTTATACCGGTTTGGAATTTTACAAAATAATTACGTTGTTAGTATAGTCCAAACCAATAGTCAATCCTCAAATCAAATTAAATTTGATTTTGTCACAAGTACAAACCCCAATAAGAATTAACCGAAGTATTTGAACTCCGGGTCGTCTCACAAGGAATTGCAATGAAATGCTCAATTATTGGCTATGAAGATGCAAGGGGGGTTTGGTTTGGTAATTAAGAAGAAAAATAAATGACAAGAAATTAAACATCAAAAACTAATAAAATAAAGGAAAGAACTCTTGGCTAAGACATGGGAAATTGAGATCACCATCCTTGTCTAAAAACCATACATTGATAATTATGAGAGGCCAACCTATTAAGTCTACCTCCAAAAGCTTTAAGTACGTAATATCTACTCCTAAGCTTGAGGTACGTCAAATGGCTTTGATCACATCAACCCATAAGTCCCAACCTATCTACTAATTAGATTAGTAGTGGGTTGGTGTCAATGAGTATCAAATTGATCACCAAGGGTTCTCAAATCACCAAATCATTGAGACCCAATAACTCAAGGTCACTCAATTTCCTTAGCCTAGGCCAAGAGTAAAGAAAACTACTAAAAAACTAGTGTAAAAATTTTATCAAACACCTAGTATGCAATAAAAGTGAACATCGCAAAATGCTAAAATTAGTGAAACCCATAACTACCACAAGCAAGAAATCAATAATAACAACTAAGATAAGCAATAAAAGAGCATGGAAACATAAAATTGCATTAGAGAAAATTAAGATCCAACAATGGTTCATCAACATAAAAGAGAGCAAAACAAGAAATCAACAAGAGAAACTAAGAAGATTAAGACAATAGAACACTAAAATATGAAAAGAATTAAAACCAAAACAAGAATTGAAAGAGAAAATTGAAAGTGATTAACCTAACTTTACCCTAATTTCTATCCTAAATCTAGAGAGAGGAGAGAGCTTCTCTCTCTAGAATTCTACCCTAAAACATTATGAAAACTCAATTATGACTACTTGGTTTATTCCCCCTTCGATCCTTGGGTTCAATAGCATCATAAATGAGTGGGATTGGGCCCAACATGAGCTACAAATCGCCCCCAACGAGTTGCCCAAAATGGACCCACGCTGATCCATCGGCATGTGCGCGTCATGTGTGTGTACGCGCCCCTATACGTCAGTCAACTATGGCAAATTTTATATCATTTTGAATCTCCAGATGTTAGCTTTCCAACGCAATTAAAACCGCCTCATTTGGACCTCTGTAGCTTAAGCTATGGTCGATTGAGTGCGAAGAGGTTAGGCTTGACAGCTTTGCGGTTCCTTCATTTCTTCATGAGTTCTCCCACATTGCATGCTTTTCTCCTAACTTCTTCCATCCAATACTTGCCTTATGAACCTGAAATCACTCAACAAACATATCAAGGCATCGAATGGAATTAAAGTGAGTTAAATTTATCTATTTTAAGCCTAAAAAGCATGTTTTCACACTTAAGCACAAATCTAGAGAGAATTACAAAACCATGCTATTTCATTGAATAAATGTAAGAAAAGGTGATAAAATCTCCCAAAATAAGCACAAGATAAACCACAAAATTGGGGTTTATCAAGAACCCACTTAGAATCCATGTTAGAGTATTCCTAAACAACCAAAATCACAAGATTTTAATACTAACTACCCAAAAACACGTAACAGTGGAAAAATTCGAAAACTGGATAGAAATGAACAAAATACTCATCACAATACCTACATAGAATCAAAGAGGGCGAGGAGAGCACGCGTGGTTACAAACAGCTCATCGATTGGAGCTCCGTAGCTCAAGTTATGATGGTTTGAAGTTGGTGATGAATAGTAAAAAGGGTTTCTCACCTCTCTTCTCTTCCAATCCGTGTCTCACTCTTAAGGTGGGGAAGAAGGGTTTGTTATGTGCTGAAATAGAGTTTATATAGAGTAAAGTTGGGCCCACTTGGACCCGGTTCACTCCGTTTACCCCGCTGGTCCAACTTTGGCCCAAAACCTTTAAGATTAGAATTTTAAATTGTATTTTAAATACTTTTATCTTCCCAATTTATAATTTCTAATTTTTTAACTTTATTCACTTATAACTGATTTTCTTAGCTGCAGTATCGGACAGATCTCAGTCGGTACCGTCAGTCAAATTCCCAATATGCATTTTTATGCATAAAACTATGTTTTCTAACTCAGAAAAATCCACTGAGTCCAAATATTATATTTAAATTATCAAATTTTTATTGCTAAATTTTCTAACCATGTTTGCTCATATTTTAATTTATTATTTAATTAATTACAGTTTGACTGAGTTTTACATCCTACCCACCTAATAGAAATTTTTGTCCTCGAAAATTCGCTATCAAATCTTCATATAAGCTCTCTCATATTCAACCGACCTCTTACCATTCTTTTACCATTCTTCAACATCATATCTAACACCCTAATCCCGATTCCGACTTAAGCTATATTTATCCGTTATACTCTTAGCTTCTTATATGTTTCTTTCAATAACTAACCAAATGTTATGTTCTTCTCACCCTTCATAAAACTTTCTAAGCTAAAACTACTGATTGATATCATAACTTAAGATTTCTAAACACTTCAAGTTCCTTCAGAATTTCGGCTGAACCTGCCCTATAAATTTGGGTTTACTGCCCTTCACAGTTTCCCTAAAATCAATCTCAGTACACCATTGGCATTTCAATTCAATGTTTACCAAATTTTTCTTTAAATCCAATCATTATACATTTCAATCTAAATTCAAGGTCATCATGATCAAATCATAATACTTATCACTTAAACATGACAGTTGGTATTCACTTGTCACCTAAATCTAATTACACACCAACAATCATTTCCGTATTGATGTACCACTATTTCGTGGTACATTTTAGGCTAAATTGACTGAATTTTATTCATTATTCTCACACTTATGCATATAAATTGCTTGTTTTACATTATCCTTCCTAATTTTGTACTTTGATTGAAAACATACTTCTTTGGCCTTAAATTTGATAATTTTTAATCCTCTCTTATTACCATTCGATGCCATGATATGTGTGTCAAGTGATTTCAGGTTTTCCAGGAAAGGAATGGCTTAGAGGATGGAAAGAAAGCATGCAAAAGTAGAAGGAAACACAAGAAATTGAAGTTTGGAAAAGCTGGTAGCGACGTGCACGCGTGGACGACGCGTACGAGTGGACGACGCATACGCGTGGACGACGCGTACGCGTGATCAGCGCATCAGGCAAGCAACATGTACACGTTGATGGCGCATATGCGTGACCAGGGAATTGTTCAGCGACGCGTACGCGTGGTTGACGCGTATGCATGATGAGCGTCATGTGCTGCAATTACAGAAAACGCTAGAGGCGATTTCTGGGCTGCTTTGGACCCAGTTTTAAGCCCGAAAATACTGATTAGAGACTGCAGAGTGGAGTTGAAATGGGGGAAATCAATCAATCACACATTCATTCACAATTGTTAGGTTTTAGATGTAGTTTTAGGGTTTCTTTTAGCTTTAGTCCTTCTCAATTTTAGATTTCTACTTTGCTTTTATTTAGTTTTCTTCTACTTTTATTTGTTCTAGTACCGTAGTTATCTATTTCTTTTGTTGATAAGTGCATGCATACATACATCAAAGAATAAGAAAATATAGAATTAAGCAAGAAAAAGATCACAATTTTAGAGAGAACAACACACACCAAAACAAAGTATTGGTTGATAAAATGCAACCAATCAAATGGGCTCAAAATCTCACTGGTATTGTGTGTTCGAGCTCTAAAACCATATTCCAAATTAAAATTCTTCAAGAAAGTTCAAAAAATTTTAATTCAAATTAGTAAAATGCTCGAAAAATTTATTGAAAAAGAATTCATTACTTTAACCAAGTAGTACATAAATGCAAGCAACTAACTGACCATGCAATCTATTATGCAATACAACAACTAACTACAAAGAAAATTAAGAATTGGTGTTAAGAAGAAAATAACTAACCCACAGACGTCGGTATCGACCTCCCCACACTTAAAGATTGCACCGTCCTCGGTGCATGCTAAGATGTGCAAGTGGGCGGGTGGCTACAACTAATGCGTTTCTTCAAAAGATTGTGCTCAGGAACTTGTTTGTCCGCCCCGTTTAGATTTTTTCATTTCCCTTCTTGGTGGATGTTCACACCCTGGGTCGAGCTATCCAATCCGGGATGTTCAGTAACAAAGCGACCGACCTCTTTAGGTCAGGCTATCCGACCTCTTCTCAAAGAGCTCGGCCAAATCGACAGGAAAGCCCAAAAAGGGGGCCCAACTTAAGGAATACGACCCAAATCCAAAGGCATCCCAAGCCTACAGAGAGAAGGGCGGTTCCCTTGAAGATAAGCTGACCTCACTCAAAGATAAGATAAGATAAAGATAAAATAACTAACTTATCTTATCTAAGAAGGTCACTCCACACTATTATAAATACACTGGAGCACCCAGGTATAACTCATACTCTGATTCTACTAAAAAACATGCTTAATGCCCATGCTAACTTAAGCATCGGAGTCTCTTGCAGGTACCCCCCACCCTCCGGTGACGAAGGATCAGCAGTGTAGCTAGATCAACAAGTCGGACACGACAGCTCCGGCCGCCACTCACTAGCTGGACATGTAACGACCCAACTTCCAATACGTCATGATCGTACCAAAAGTAAGGCGTTACTGACCTGTTTTCCTTATTAACTATTTACTATTAAGCCTTTAGTTCGATATGGCGATTCAATTTTAGTAAAAATACCAGAAATTTTTGTTTTTATTAATTAAAATCTAATAGCAAACATCACCATGTAATAATAATCACATAATTATTAATAATAGTAATATTATACAAAAGAATTTAAATAAAATTCAGGTACAACTCCTATCCCTCTGCACAAAATAAAAACCTTAAGCAGTAAGGGCAAGGGAATTCTATGAAAGAAACTCAAGTCATAAACTTAACTCGTAAGTAAATTCTAGAATCGCCCGCAGCTTCAAACTGAATCTTCGAACCTGTGTCACTGAAAGGGTGGAAGATTTTGGGGTGAGAACAAACCACACGTTCTCAGTAGGGAATGGGAATGCCGTAAAAGTAACGATTTACATGCAAATAATTAACTCAAGTTTCCAATGCAGTTTTCTTTAACAAACCTTTTCAAAAATTTCTTAAGACTTACTTGAAACCGTTTAAATCCCTTTCTTTAAATCATATTACTTAAATAAAGTCTCAACCGCATTAGCAATTCTTCAGCTACAAATAGCATTCCTCAACCATCACAATAACTAAGTAAATCAGCAACATAAATAATATACTCAAACCTCACTTCACAAATACCATTCCTCAATACTTCACCAAGTTCAAAGCATCAACAAAAATATCTAATCAAACACACAAGCAAGTCACCAAGACAAACAGCACAATCACAAAGAAACAAGACAAGCAATACGATCAAATGCATATGCACAAACAATATGATGCATGTCTGTCCTAAGCAGGCCATGAGCTCACGTGTCGGTTTACACCCTACAGCCCGACATTACCTAGGAACAAGCCCCAGATATGGCTTCCCTTTGTGTCCTTAGTGCATATGTGTCGGTGGTAAGAATACCACTCCTTCGTGACTACCGGCAGTCGGCGCAAAGCCCGACCTCATAATATACGCACAAGGGGAAACAACGATCCTCAGTTCGTGGGCGTCCCCGAGATCAATTCACAAACAAAACAGAGATCTTCAGTTCGTGGGTTATACCCGAGATCAATACACAATAACATAGCGATCTTCAGTTCGTGGGTTATACCCGAGATCAATACACAGCAAACATTGATCAGTTCATGGGCTATACCCAAGATCAACATACAACAATTCATGGGTTATTCCCGTAATCAATGATTATCAGTCCGTGGATTTTTCCCGCATATAAAACAAATAACAATCTATAGGTTTTCCCCGAGATCAATGATCATTCAGTTCGTGGGTACTTCCCGAATTTTACCAATTATCAATTCATGGATTTTCCCCGTAGTTAAACAACGAATAGTTCGTGGAGTTTTCCCGTATTTTATCACTTTTCATTTTCCTTTCTAAAACTCAACAACCCACATATCAATTCGTCATTCTCTTTTTCCCTTTGAGTTCTTAACATTTTTCTTTAAACATTTCTTAACTTTCTCAGGCATTTATCCATAAAAATCTTAACCATCAAGCCGGTCATAATCTCTACTTTAGCAATCTTGACTCAAGCCAACTTTAACACTATTTTTCAGTTTGGTTTTCTATCGGAAGACTCAAGAAAAATCATTTATTTTAAATTCATTAAACACTTTTCAAAACATAGCCTCTCATTAGAAGTAATCAAATAAAACTTAAATAATCATTTTTCAAATCCAAATCTTCTAAAATAACTTCTCAAATAAAACCTCAAATTTTATAAAATTTCGGCAGCACCTCCCCTAAAACTCGGACTTAGCCACCCTTATGGGTTCCCTCTTTCTCAACAAGTCTCCTCCTTTCCTCAACAACTACCAAATAAGAGGTTCTCAAATCAGTCAGAAAATTCACAATTTACAATAGCCAACAGTTCGGTCATAACCCACAATTCCCACATAACCCATCAATTCAACTTTCACCTCATCAATTCGTAACTAACTTTCACTTATCATAGGATTCTTTCAAAATTAAACTCAATAAACTAGTATTCCAAGAAACTTGGTGTTGAGGTAATTTGGTCACAATAAAAACTTGTACCATCTCTCTTAAAATTCTGTTATTGGTTCCTAAGAAAATGCAGAAAAACAGCAGCAAGTAGTAAGTTTGATAAATTCCTTAAAAATCCAGTTTTCACCCAATGCCTTTCAAAATTCACGACCTCAAACAAGACTCTTTTAGCTTTTTATTGAATCAAATTCTAGATTAATACCATGTCATATGAAAAAGTTATGAAGTGAGAAACACAGCCAGGCCTTTTAGAATTCGGTTTCCAAAATCCAGTGAGTTATCCATACTCTTTTCAACATATATACTTGGTTAAATAGGATATTGACATGAAATTTAAAATGAAGATTGTAGACACAGGAAGCTTGAAAATGCCGTTAGTTTCAGCTCAAATACTTACCAGAATTGAAAGTTAAGTGAGTTGGAAGTTGGTGCTTCTGTAGTAAAGAAACAGAATTTTCTGTAGAAACCATCAATCTTCAAAAATTCATTTCTCCCAAAATACTCATCAATAAATTCTGAATTTTTTATGAGATGCTCAAAACACAGTAAAGTTTCATGAAAAAATAGTTTCATTCAAGTATATGACCTGGGATGCTCCCAGAAATTGATTCTTTCTACTGTCATGTATGCAGAAATTCTGCCTTAAGCATTTTCAACAACCTTACTTATCAAAAACCACATTTGAACTTATAACCCTTCCAAAATCACACGTTTAACCTCTTTCCAGTTATTCAAAATTGTCTTCATTGCCAACACAGCCCAAGAACCCAGAATCAATAATTCACACGATGTCAAGTACTTAAGCATCATCAAACCTTTTTTTTTCTACACTATGCCAAGCATAATTTTCCATATACACTCATCATCATTCAAACACACAATAACTCATCAATTCACACCAGCAAGCTCAACAACAAAAGTAACACCATTTATTCTATCCCTTACAACATTCAGTATGCACAATCATCAAATCAATCACCAACTACAGTTATAATTCAACTCAATTCCATCCATATCAGAGAAAACAATGTCAATTACAACTTCAAACACTCACAACAAAGCCCAAAGACATTCACAGCCTTAACCTGCATTCAATAATCCAATTGAAGCACTAACACATCATCAAACTTATTCCAAATTTTACAACCTCAAACCAAGCTTATTTCTATCAATTAGTCTCTTATAACAACAAAACTAATTACATTCACAGCAATAATCAAAACTCAATTCATCAGTTATCCATACCACAGCTTTTCAATAATTAACTCGGCATATTTCAATTTAATAAACTATACTAAATTAATCATTATTCACAACAGCATCTAAATTCAATCACAGCTCAGAATAATCACAACAACTAACTAATTTCAAATGCATTTCAAATCATTCATGTCAATTAAGAAATTCTTAACCATTTGCACTTATCCAAATAACTTTGTAGGCATTCTAAATTAAAAACGTTAAATCCCCTACCTCAGAGTGTCGAAATTTGCAGAATTTAAATGCGACACACCCAGTATTCTAAATCCACAGCAGCAGCGGTAGTTTTGGCATCTCTAATCGACAACAGTGGCACTCTGTCAGGTTCTGACATCCGTTTTGTCCCCTTGGCAGCAAACACAGTGTTCTTGGACAGCTTCAGTAACAATTTCCAGCACTCATTTTGTTTCCTGGGTAGCAACCATGGTGGTTTTGAGTAGCTCCAATGATGGTGGAAAGCTTCAGCATCAGCCAAACAGCAGCAGTAACAATTCAGAGTAGAGCCAGAACAGGGCCACACCAACAATAACAGTTCCAGTAGCGGCGATTGCGTCTTCTCAGATTCCAGAAACTAGAGGCAGAAGCAGAACTGGCTAGCTTCTCCATTCGGTCCTCCAGCGATGATGTTCGGCGATGCAACGGCTCGGCGACGGCGACGGCTACGAAGGGCACGAACGGCGACACTGGAATGACGGCGACGGAACCCTCGCAGTGGTGGTTGTGGACTGGTGGCGACGGCAGCGTGGAGCACAGCTCCTCTCCTTGGTGGCGACCCTGACCCGCGTTCGTTCTCTCTCTCTGCTGGCCCCTCAACGACGACGGCGGGCGAGCTCCAGGACAACGGTGGTGACGGCGGGACAAGACGTGACGGCAGCTTCTCGATGGTGGCGAGCTCGCAGCAACGACGACCATGGAGACGCGGCGGGACGAGGTTGAACGGCGACACTGCAGTTCACGAAGATGACGACGATGGTGGCACGGGCTCCTTGCGGCGGTAGTAGGGCAGCAGCCCTTCCCTCTCTCTTTCCTCTGTTTCTGTTTCTACGTTAGGTTTAGGAAAAAGGGGGTTTGGTGTGGCTGAAGAGAGAAGAAAGTGGGTAGGTTAGTGTTTCTGATTAGGAACTTAGGGTTTCCAATTTGGGAAATTAGGGTTTCTGAGTTTGATTTGGGAATTAGGGTTAGAAATTAGGATTTTATAAAAGAATATGGATAGATATGAATAGATATTTTGATAAAATTGGAGAGTAGAGTAATTTTAAAATAAAATATACTCTCTTAAAAATATTTAGGAACATTATTTATCAACATATTGCTAAGTTAAATCAATTATTTCTAATTTACATTATAAAATGAACAAGTTAATTATATTTTGTAAAGTACAATTTAAATTCAAATATCAATTTTCTAGATTAAATCATACAAATCTCTATTATTTTTCTATCTCTGAAACTTTAATTTCAATTTATAAAGTAATTAATTATAATTAAAAATTATACACAAATATTAATTGACTTAAACTTAAAGTATTTATAAATATCAATCTAATCATTTCTAATAAAATAATTTCTAGGAGTTCAAATTAATAACATAATTCATTCAAAATAGAATTTATTTAAATTAAATTATACAGTTCTTCTTATTTTTCAATTACCAAAATTATAATTTCAATTATACCAAATATGCAATAAAGATTATATAAAAATTCTAACTAATTTAAACTTCAATTATCATAAAACTCCATTTAATTACCTTTAGTAAAATAATTTTTCTTAAAATAAAGTTATCAACAAATATAATAAATCACAAATGACTAATTATTTGATTTTCAAATACTAGGGTTATTACAGGACACGTCATCACTGACCAGTAAAGGAAATCTCGTCCGAGATCGACCTTCAGTTTCAGGTAACCCTCGGAACATTGGCGCCGTTGCCAGGGAACCTGGAAGTCATCCCATCACCATGGCGGACGACCATGACAACGACCACGATTCGGATCTAGAGGATAGAACACCGCACAAAAATGTGGGTAATACACTGAAAGATACCCCGAAATCTAACGGGGACAAAAACTTATTAAATCCGGGAATGATAGAAGTGCTTCAAGATCAAAGCAACCTGAAAAAGAAACCCAGCACCAATGAGAAGTTGGGAAGGATCTACAAAGAGAGGTAAGGCGACGCTAAGAATTAGAAGATAAACTTCTAAAACTCGAAACCGATCTCAAAGCCAAAGCTACTCGGCCCACCCCTGAGGATAACTCTCGCAAGGATCAGGATCCATTCACTAGGGAAATCATGAAGACCAAAATCCCCAAGGACTTCAAACTTCCGGATATGACTTTGTACGATGGCACTACAGATCCCAACCATCACCTCAGCAATTTCAGAAGTAGAATGTACCTCACTGACGCCTCAGATGCAGTTCGCTGCAAAGCTTTTCCAACAACTCTCACAAAGACAACAATCAGATGGTTCGACAACCTACCTCCGAAGTCCATCTCAAGCTTTGATGACTTATCCAAAAAGTTCCTGGCCAGATTCCCCATCCAAAAAGATAAGGCTAAACACGCCCCCAGCCTATTAGAAATCAAGCAAGGAGATCGGGAAAGCCTTCACAACTACATGGAAAGATTCAACAAAACATGCCTAGACATACAAAGCCTACCAACAGAGGCCGCCATCATGGACCTCATCAATGGCCTAAGAGAGGGACCTTTTAGCCAATCTATATCAAAGAAGTACTCTACATCTCTGGACGAAGTGCAGGAACGAGCGGAGAAATACATCAACATGGAAGAAAATTCTCAACTAGGAGAAACCTCAAAATTTGGATTCACCTACTGAGACAAAGATAAAGAGTCCAAAAAGAAGGAAGATCGACAAGGGAAAAAAATTAAAAAATATCATAATTACACCCCTCTTAGGGTGTCCCTGGTGGATGTTTACAAAGAAGTCTGCCACACAGAAAAAATACCCCCAGCTCGACCACTCAAAGGCAAAAGAGGAGGAAGAAATTAGAATGAATATTGTGAATACCATCGAGTCTGTGGGCACTCCACCAACAAATGCTTCGACTTAAAAAATATCATAGAAAAATTAGTGAGAGAAGGAAAACTAGATCGGTATCTGGCCACCCGGGACAATGAGCAAAGAAAAAGGAGAAGAGACGAGGAGGTTGGACGAACCGAGCGATCACCTCGAACACCAGAAAGACATGTCCATATGATACACAGAGGGTTCGTAGGAGGAAGAATCTCCAAATCATCTCGCAAAAGATATCTCAAAGAAGTATATCATGTCGGAGGAAAGGAGGAAGCACCCGACATCCCCGCAATTACGTTTACCAAGGAAGATGCATCCGGCATCATCTCAGGACACGACGATCCCATGGTCATCACCATTATACTGGCAAATGCAAATCTCCATCGCACACTGATAGACCGAGGGAGCTCCGCCGACATCTTATTCAAAACTGCATTCGACAAGCTCGGCCTGGAAGATAAAGAACTCAAAGCATATCCAAACAGCCTGTTCGGACTGGAGACACTCCAGTGCAACCACTGGGATACGTCCCGCTACACACAACCTTTGGAAAAGGAAACTAATCCAGAACACTCAAAATAGACTACATCGTGGTCGATGTAAGTTCAGCCTACAACGCCCTAATAGGTCGGACAACATTAAATCAACTCGGCGCAATAATTTCAACTCCACATCTATGCATGAAATTCCCAACTGATGAAGGGATAGCTACGATAAAAGCAGATCAGAAGATGGCGCGCCGCTGTTATAGCGAAAGTCTAAACCTCAGAGGCAGAGGAGAAGAATTCCACACAATCGAACTTGGTGGAGTTCAGAGGCGAGAAGAACTCCGTGCACAACCTGAAGGTGAAATAGAGAAAGTTCAAATCGGAGACATCCTGAACAAAACAACCAATATTGGCACGACTCTAAAAGGAGGCATAAAAGAATCACTCGTACAGTTCTTACGATACAACGTCGACCTCTTTGCGTGGAAGGCTACAGACATGCCAGGCATAGAACCCGAGTTAATGTGTCATAAGCTAGCAGTCTACCCTGGATCTCGGCCAGTACAACAGAGGCGTAGAAAACTCGGACCCGAAAGATCCCAAGCTGTGGAAGAGCAAGTACAAGCTCTACTGGAGGCAGGATTCATAAGAGAA
This sequence comes from Arachis hypogaea, assembly GCF_003086295.3. Taxonomy (NCBI): domain Eukaryota; kingdom Viridiplantae; phylum Streptophyta; class Magnoliopsida; order Fabales; family Fabaceae; genus Arachis; species Arachis hypogaea. The sequence goes on from NC_092053.1 coordinate 47,202,816, forward strand.
GTCAAGTACCCACTATGGTTAGCTAATGTCGTCTTGGTGAAAAAATCAAACGGGAAGTGGCGAATGTGTACCGACTATACAGATCTCAACAAAGCCTGCCCAAAAGACCCTTATCCACTCCCAAGTATCGACGCTCTGGTAGATGCTTCCTCTGGATATAAATACCTCTCGTTTATGGATGCATATTCCGGATACAATCAAATCCCCATGTATCCACCCGATCAAGAAAAAACTTCGTTTTTAACACCGAAAGCGAATTACTGCTACATTGTGATGCCTTTTGGTCTCAAGAACGTGGGAGCTACTTATCAAAGGCTAATGAATAAAGTCTTTTCAGATCATATCAGAAAAGTCATGGAAGTCTACGTGGACGACATGTTAATAAAGACACAAAGTGAAGAGACATTATTGTCCGACCTGGTCCAAGTGTTCGACACTATAAGGAAGCATGGCACGCGACTCAATCCTGCAAAATGCACCTTTGCAGTAGAAGCAGGCAAGTTCTTAGGTTTTATGCTCACACAAAGAGGAATTGAGGCAAATCCGGATAAATGCCAGACCATACTCAACATGAAGAGCCCAACTTGTGTCAAAGAGGTACAACAACTCAACGGGAGATTGGCAGCCTTATCCAGATTCCTAGCGGGATCAGCGATAAGATCTCTTCCCTTCTATGCTACTCTGAGGAAGGGAAAAAAGTTTGAATGGACAACAGAGTGCGAACAAGCCTTCCAAGATTTCAAAAGATTTCTAGGACGGCCACCTATCGTATCTCGGCCACGAAAAGGAGAACCACTCATATTATACCTCGCGGTAGGGAGTCGGGCAGTAGCCTCAGCACTAGTTCAAGAAGAGGACAGTGGGCAACAACCCGTATACTTCATCAGTAAAGCATTACAAGGATCCGAGCTGAACTACCAAAAAATAGAAAAGTTTGCCTATGCTCTCATACTAACATCTCGACGACTTCGCCCGTACTTCCAAGCTCACACCATTAAGGTTCGGACCAACCAGCCCATAAAAGGGATATTGCAGAAAACAGATCTAGCAGGCAAAATTTTACAATGGGCAGTCGAGTTATCCGAGTTTGACCTCCAATATGAAGCTCGGACAGCCATCAAATCACAGTACTTAGCCGACTTTATTGCAGAATTTACAGACACCCCGGAAACCCCAACAGAATAGAATCTCTACGTGGACGGTTCCTCGAATAAGACTGAAAGCGGCGCAGGTGTGATAATTGAAAGTAATCAAGGAACCCAAATCGAACTCTCTCTCAAATTCGGGTTCCCTGCCTCAAACAACCAGGCGGAATATGAGGCACTACTAGCTGGTTTAAAGCTGGCTAAAGAGGTCGGAGCTCAAAGACTCATTATCTTCAGCGACTCACAGGTGATCACTTCACAAATAACAGGGAGCTACCAAGCCAAGGACCCTGATGAGTGGATAATTTATATGCTTTTTGGCATTGTTTTTAGTATGTTTTTAGTATATTTTAGTTAGTTTTTATTATATTTTTATTAGTTTTTAAATAAAAATCACAATTCTGGACTTTACTATGAGTTTGTGTGTTTTTCTGTGATTTCAGTATTTTCTGGCTGAAATTGAGGGACCTGAGCAAAAATCTGATTCAGAGGCTGGAAAAGGACTGCAGATGTTGTTGGATTCTGACCTCCCTGCACTCGAAGTGGATTTTCTGGAGCTACAGAAGCCCAATTGGTGCGCTCTCAATTGCGTTGGAAAGTAAACATTCTGGGCTTTCCAGCAATATATAATAGTCCGTACTTTGCCCAAGATTTGATGGCCCAAATAGGCGTTCCAAGTTAGCTCAAGAATTCTGGCGTTTAACGGCGGAGCTGGCACAAAAGCTGGAGTTAAACGCCCAAACTGGCACAAAGTTGGCGTTTAACTCCAAAAAAAGTCTCTACACATGGAAGCTTCAATGCTCAGCCCAAGCACACACCAAGTGGGCCCGGAAGAAGATTTCTGCATTAATTACTGATTTCTGTAAACCCTATGCTACTAGTTCTCTATAAAAAGGACCTTATACTATTGTATTTTCATCTTTTGATCATCCTGGAATCATGTTTTGATGATTGAACCTTCTTTGGGCGGCTGGCCATTCGGCCATGCCTAGACCTTGTTCTTATGTATTCTCAACGGTAGAGTTTCTACACACCATAAATTAAGGTATGGAGCTCTGCTGTTCTTCATGAATTAATACAAAGTACTATTGTTCTTCTATTCAATTCACGCTTACTTCTTCTCTAAGATATTTATTCGTTCTTCAACTTGATGAATGTGATGATCCATGACACTCATTATCATTCTCACCTATGAACATGTGCCTGACAACCACCTCTGTTCTACTAGCAATGGCTTGAATGCGTATCTCTTGGGTTTCTAATCTAAGATTGGAACCTTCGTGGTATAGGCTAGAATTATTGGCGGCCATTCCTGAGATCCGTAACGTCTAAACCTTGTCTGTGGTATTCTGAGTAGGATCTGGGAAGGGATGACTGTGACGAGCTTCAAACTCACGATTGTTGGGCGTGTGACAGACGCAAAAGGATCAATGGAACCTATTCCAACATGATCGAGAAGCGACAGATGATTAGCCCTGCGGTGACAACGCATTTGGAATGTTTTCACTGAGAGGACGGGAAGTAGCCATTAACAACGGTGATGCCCAACATAAAGCTTGCCATGGAAAGGAGTATGAATGATTGGAAGAAGGCAATGGGAAAGCAGAGGTTCAGGAGGAACAAACCATCTTCATATGCTTATCTGAAATTCCAACCAAAGAATTACATAAGTATCTCTATCTTTATTTTATGTTTTATTCATCTTTTAATTATCAATCCTCCATCACCATTTGAATATGCCTGACTGAGATTTACAAGATGAGCATAGCTTGCTTCAAGCCGACAATCTCCGTGGGATCGACCCTTACTCACGTAAGGTATTACTTGGACGACCCAGTGCACTTGCTGGTTAGTTGTGCGGAATTGTGACAAAGTGTGATTCACGTTTAAGAGCTCCAAGTCCTTTGGCGCCATTGTTGATGATCACAATTTCACATACCAGACCCCAATATGAAAAAGTACCTGGGCAAAACCAGGGAACAGCTCAGACAATTCCCGGAATATGAGATCCGCTACATACCCCGCGAGCAGAATGCCCGAGCTGACGCACTCTCAAAACTAGCCAGTACCAAACCAGGAGGCAACAATAGAAGCCTCATCCAGGAAATACTACAGAACCCGTCAATCTCGGAAGAGGAAAAAGTCCTAGCCATAATAGGTCTAGATCAAGGATGGATGACTCCTATAATTAACTACCTCAAAACAAAAACACTTCCTACATTTGAGAAGGAGGCAAAAAGGTTAAAACCGGAGGCACAATACTACACTATCACAAACAATACTTTATACAAAAGAGGAATTTCAATACCATTGTTAAAATGTGTATCGACTTCCAACATGAAGGAAGTTCTAGAAGAAATACACAGTGGCATCTGGGGCAATCATCTCGAAGCACAAGCGCTCACCAAAAAAGTACTCCGGGCAGGATTTTATTGGCCAACTCTACAAAAGGAGGCCACAGAGTTCGTAAAGACATGTCCATCATGTCAAAAACATGCCAACTTTTATATCGCCCCGCCAGAGGAGCTCATCAGCGTAACCTCACCTTGGCCATTTACAAAATGGGGACTCGACCTTCTCGGACCTTTTCCTCAGGGATTGGGACAAGTTAAATTCCTCATAGTAGGGGTAGACTATTTCACAAAGTCGATCAAGGCAGAATCCCTAGCTAATGCCACTGCTCAAAGAAGTTGAAAATTCTTATATAGGAACATTGTCACAAGGTTCGGGGTTCCATACTCCATCACCACAGACAATGGCACACGATTCACAGATGCAGGCTTCAGAAAATTAGTAGCCAACTTGAACATAAAGCACTAGTTCACTTCCATCGAACATCCCCAAGCCAATAGACAAGCCGAAGCTACCAACAAAGTCATATTGGCTGGGCTAAAATGGAGATTACAAGACACAAAGGGAGCTTGGGCCGAAGAGCTCCCACAAGTCCTATGGGCATATCGAACAATGCCACATTCCACCACAAAAGAATCACCCTTCCGATTAGCATACGGGACGGAGGCAATGATCCCAGCGGAGATCGAGGAAGGGTCGCCTAGAGTGGTCCATTACAATGAGGAAGCCAACTCCCAACTTCAAAGGGAAGAGCTCGACCTACTTCCTGAAATCCAGAAAAGAGCTCCGATAAAGAAAGAAGCACTAAAATGTCGAATGGCTTCCAGATATAATCAAAAGGTAGTGCCAAGAGGTTTTGCTGAAGATGATCTCATCCTAATCCAAAATGATATTGGAACAACTCGACCTGGAGAAGGAAAGCTGGCAGCAAACTGGAAAGGACCCTACCGAGTCATAGAAGTACTTGGGAAGGGCTACTACAGACTATCCGAACTCGATGGGCGAGAGCTTCCTAGGTCGTGGCATGCCTGCAACCTAAGAAGGTACTATAGCTAGAGACGGTAAAAGATCTCAGCATAAGATGCACTCTTTTTCCTGAAAAGGTTTTTTAATGAGGCACCAAGTTGAGATCCAGAAATTATCCGACTCAAAAGGATAAAAACTCCGTATGTACATATTTTCATTTTCTTTTAAATAAAATATATTAGACGTTCTACAAGTTTTCAAGACGCATTAATCTGAAACATTCATCATCTGATTATAAAGCAACAGATTGGCAGAAAGTGAAAAACAAATTCACTGCACGATCACAATAAAGACCAGCAGAGATGAAAACTAAATTCATCTAAAGGTCGACAAAACGACGATTGAACTCACCTTCTACAAATCGGCAAAGATGAAAACAGAATAATGCAAGAAGTTATCGAAAGTGATTCAGAGAAAAGACCTGACGAGGTCTTAATGGATTGCTAAATAATAACTTAAAGACTGGCCGACGTTAAAAAGTCGGACCAAGTCAAACCAAGTTATAAGTAAACCCTGGAAAGAGGTCTGGCCAACCCTATAAAAGAGGATTACTTTAACTTAGAAGGGCTCGACATGACGAAGTCAGCCCAAAACATAAAAGTTATAAAAGTAATCTCTGAAAGAGACCTGAACAAGATCCAAGAAAGAGGATTACAAAAATAACTTAGAAGGGCTCGACATGACGAAGTCGGCCCAAAACATAAAATTTATAAAACTAATCTCTGAAAGAGACCTGAACAAGGTCCAAGAAAGAGGATACAAAAATAACTTAGAAGGACCCGACATGACGAAGTCGGCCCAAAACATAAAAGTTATAAAAGTAATCCCTGAAAGAGACCTGAACAAGGTCCATGAAAGAGGATTACAAAAATAACTAAGAAGAACTCAACGCGAAGAAGTCAGTCCAAAACATAAAGCTACCAAAATAATCCCTGAAAGAGACCTAAAAAGGGGTCCAAAAAAGAGGATTCTCAACAATAGCTCAGACAAAACCAACATAATAAAATCGGTGACCTTAGTGATATACAACGAAAAGTTCCAGCACTACCAAAAACCTAAAAAAGGCGCCAAGATAAGATAAAGATTGACATGATATTAAAGGCGTTGAGATATAATAAAAACAAGTTCAAAGAGGCTACCCAAATCAGCCCCAAGAACTTGGAAGCTATTTTTTGTTTTTCAAAATAAGGTTGCTAAACAAGCAACTAAAATGTGTCAACAGTCAGCAAAACATCAATTCCAAAATAAAGAGTTTAATAGCCCACAAGCCGGGCAATATACACAAACAAAGAGAAATTTTAGCTAAGATCCGAAGCCTCCTCAGAAGCACCAGCACGAGGTGAAGGAGGGTGAGCCTGGAGAGGCACTGTATCCACTGTGCCATCATCCCTATTCAAAATTTGGCAATCAGGATCTAATTCTGGAGGAACTGTAGAAGTCGACACTTTGGCAGCAGGCGCAGAGGGAGGTTCGACATCATCATCATCCGTGTCGTCAGGGACAATCTTACCATCCCTCACAACATTGTCCAGGCTGAAGAGAGTAAGGTCGACCTGAGGAGCAAGAACTCGAACCTGCTCCTTCAGGTTCTCATAAGCAGCATTTACGCTGCCAACAAGGTGACCTTGGAGCTCGGAGTAATCAACTCGGGCAGACTCCAACTCCTCCCTCAGACGCATTATCTCCCAATAGGATGTGACGTAGCTGTCTTTATACCTCAATGCCGTGTCCTCGGCCAACCTCACAGAAGCCGCCAAGGCAAGAGAGCTAGCCTTCTCGCTCTTCAGCTCCTTCTCCAGTTTGGTCACTTTTACTTCAAGCTCCTCCTTCAAGCCCTTAATCCGATCGAACTCCTGTTTAGCCTCCTCCATGAAAGCTTTGGTAGCATGAAGGGGAAGATTTTGGGCAGTTTGATACAGGGCAGTGATGAGCGGATAATTTATACGCTTTTTGGCATTGTTTTTAGTATATTTTTAGTAGGATCTAGTTACTTTTAGGGATGTTTTTATTAGTTTTTATGTTAAATTCACATTTCTGGACTTTACTATGAGTTTGTGTGTTTTTCTGTGATTTCAGGTATTTTCTGGCTGAAATTGAGGGACTTGAGCAAAAATCAGATTCAGAGGTTGAAGAAGGACTGCTGATGCTGTTGGATTCTGATCTCCCTGCACTCAAAGTGGATTTTCTGGAGCTACAGAACTCAAAAAGGCACGCTTCTAATTTCGTTGGAAAGTAGACATCCAGGGCTTTCCAGCAATATATAATAGTTCATACTTTGGCCGAGTTTAGACGACGTAAAAGGGCGTTGAACTCCAGTTCTACGCTGCTGTCTGGAGTTAAACGCCAGAAACACGTCACGAACCAGAGTTGAACGCCAGAAACACGTTACAACCTGGCGTTCAACTCCAGAAAGAGCCTCTGTACGTGTAACATTCAAGCTCAGCCCAAGCACACACCAAGTGGGCCCCGGAAATGGATTTATGCATCAATTACTTACTTCTGTAAACCCTAGTAACTAGTTTAGTATAAATAGGACTTTTTACTATTGTATTTGACATCCTGGATTGTATTTTTGATCCTGTGATCACGCTTGGGGGCTGGCCATTCGGCCATGCCTGAACCTTTCACTTATGTATTTTCAACGGTAGAGTTTCTACACTCCATAGATTAAGGTGTGGAGCTCTGCTGTTTCTCATGAATTAATGCAAAGTACTACTATTTTTCTATTCAACTCAACTTATTCCGCTTCTAAGATATTCATTCGCACTTTAACATGAATGTGATGAATGTGACAATCATCATCGTTCCCTATGTACGCATGCCTGACAACCACTTCCGTTCTACCTTCGATTGAATGATTATCTCTTGGATCTCTTAATCAGAATCTTCGTGCTATAAGCTAGATTGATGGCGGCATTCATGAGAGTCCGGAAAGTCTAAACCTTGTCTGTGGTATTCCGAGTAGGGCTCTGGGATTGAATGACTGTGACGAACTTCAAACTCGTGAGTGCTGGGCGTAGTGACAGACGCAAAAGGAGGGTGAATCCTATTCCAGTATGATCGAGAACCTCAGATGATTAGCCGTGCTGTGACAGAGCATTTGGACCATTTTCACAAGAGGATAGGATGCAGCCATTGACCACGGTGATGCCTCCAGATGATTAGCCATGTAGTGACAGTGCATCGGACAATCTTCTAGAGAGGATGAAAAGTAGCCATTGACAATGGTGATGTCCTTACATAAAGCCAGCCATGCAAAGGAGTAAGATTAATTGGATGAAGACAGCAGGAAAGCAGAAGTTCAGAGGAACGAACGTATCTCCATACACTTATCTGAAATTCTCACCAATGATATACATAAGTATTTCTATCTTTATTTTCTGTCTATTTATTATTTATTTTCGAAAACTTCCATAACCATTTGATATCCGCCTGACTCAGATCTACAAGATGACCATAGCTTGCTTCATACCAACAATCTCCGTGGGATCGACCCTTACTCACGTAAGGTTTATTACTTGGACGACCCAGTGCACTTGCTGGTTAGTTGTATCGAAGTTGTGAATGAAAAACGATTTATTAAGACGTGCGTACAGAGTTTTTGGCACCATTTCCTGAGATCACAATTTCGTGCACCAAGTTTTTGGCACCGTTGCCGGGGATTGTTCGAGTTTGGATAACTGACGGTTCATCTTGTTGCTCAGATTAGGTAATTTTCTTTTTGTTTTATTTTCAAAAATTTTTCAAAAATCTTTCAGAAATTTTTCTTTTGTTTTCGAAAAAAAAATAAAATAAAATAAAATATATTTTCAAAAAAATTTTTCAAAAATCTTTCAAAAATTCCTCATCTGTTTTTGAAAATTATTCTAAATTTTTAAGAATGAATTCTAGAGTTTCATGAAAAATGTTGGAGCCTGGCTGGCTGTAAAGCCATGTCTAATTCTTTTGGATAGGGGCTTCCAACCATCCGCATAGAGGCAAGTAAATTTGATAAGTAATGAGCAGTATGTTCTGATGTTACATGCTAAAGCTTGGCTGGCTATTAAGCCATGCCTAACCCTCAGATTGGAGCTTTAGACTAAGAGTGCAAGATTCCTGGAATTCATATTAAAAATTTTGGAATCCTTATTTTTCTTTTTCACAAATAATTTTCGAAAACTACAAAAAAAAAATTAGAAAATCATAAAAATAAAAAATATTTTGTGTTTCTTATTTGAGTCTTGAGTCAATTTTAAGTTTGGTGTCAATTGCATGTTTTAAAGTTTGTATAAAATTTTCGAAAAATTCATGCATTCATAGTGTTCTTCATGATCTTCAAGTTGTTCTTGGTAAGTCTTCTTGTTTGATCTTGATGTTTTCTTGTTTTGTGTCTTTTCTTGTTTTTCATGTGCATTTTTGCATTCATAGTGTCTGAACATGAAAGATTTCTAAGTTTGGTGTCTTGCATATTTTTTTTGCATATAAAATTTTCAAAAATAAGTTCTTGATGTTCATCATGAGCTTCAAAGTGTTCTTGGTGTTCATCTTGATATTCATAGCATTCTTGCATGCATCACATGTTTAGATCCAAAATTTTCATGCATTACATCATTTTCATGTTTTTTCTCTCTCATCATTAAAAATTCAAAAATCAAAAAAATATCTTTCCTTTTTTCTCTCATAAATTTCGAAAATTTGGATTGACTTTTTCAAAAATTTTTAAAATTCAATTGTTTCTTATGAGTCAAATCAAATTTTCAATTTAAAAATCTTATCTTTTTCAAAAATCTTTTTCAAAAATCATATCTTTTTCATTTTTCTTATTTATTTTCGAAAATTTTAAAAATATTTTTTTCAAAAATTTTTTTCTTAATTTTATATCACAATTTTCAAAAATATCATCAACAATTAATGTTTTGATTCAAAAATTTCAAGTTTGTTACTTGCTTGTTAAGAAAGATTCAAACTTTAAGTTCTAAAATCATATCTTGTGATTTCTTGTGAATCAAGTCATTAATTGTAATTTTAAAAATCAAATCTTTTTCAAAACTAATTTCAATCATATCTTTTCAAAAATGTCTCTTTATCTTATCTTTTTCAAAATTTGATTTTAAAATATCCTTTCTAACCTCTTATCTTCTTATCTTTTCAAAACTGATTTTCAAATTTGTTTCAACTAACTAACTAACTTTTTGTTTGTTTCTTATCTTTTTCAAAACTACCTAACTAACTCTCTCTCTCTCTAATTTTCGAAAATATCTTCCCTTTTTTCAAAATTTCTTTTTAATTAACTAATTATTTTAATTTTTGATTTTAATTTTCGAAAATTACTAACCTTTTTCAAAAACTATTTTCGAAAATCACTAACTCTTTTTCAAAAATAATTTTCGAAAATTCTCTCTCTCTCTCATCTCCTTCTATTTATTTATTTACTAACATCTCTTCCTCACTCACCAAAAATCCGAACTCTCTCTCTCTGAGTTCAGATTCTCTCTTCTTCTCTTCTTCTACTCATATAAGGAAACCTTTATACCTGGGCAAAAAGGATCCCTATTATTATTATTTCTCTGTTCCCTTCTTTTTCATATGAGCAGGAGCAAGGACAAGAACATTCTTGTTGAAGCAGATCCAGAACCTGAAAGGACTCTGAAGAGGAAACTAAAAGAAGCTAAATTACAACAAGCCAGCAAGCACCTGTTAGGAATTTTCGAACAAGAAGAGGAGATGGCAGCCGAAAATAATAATAATTCAAGGAGGATGCTTGGTGACTTTACTGCACCTAATTCCAATTTACATGGAAGAAGCATCTCCATCCCTACCATTGGAGCAAACAACTTTGAGCTGAAACCTCAATTAGTTTCTCTGATGCAGCAGAACTGCAAGTTTCATGGACTTCCATCTGAAGATCCTTTTCAGTTTTTAACTGAATTTTTGCAGATCTGTGATACTGTTAAGACTAATGGAGTAGATCCTGAAGTCTACAGGCTCATGCTTTTCCCCTTTGCTGTAAGAGACAAAGCTAGAGTGTTGTTGGACTCTCAACCCAAAGATAGCCTAAACTCTTGGGAAAAGCTGGTTATGGCTTTCTTAGCCAAGTTCGTTCCTCCTCAAAAGCTTAGTAAGCTTAGAGTGGATGTTCAAACCTTCAGACAGAAAGAAGGTGAATCCCTCTATGAAGCTTGGGAGAGATACAAGCAACTGACCAAAAAGTGTCCTTCTGACATACTTTCAGAATGGACCATCCTAGATATATTCTATGATGGTCTGTCTGAATTAGCTAAAATGTCATTGGATATTTCTGCAGGTGGATCCATTCACCTAAAGAAAACGCCTGCAGAAGCTCAAGAACTCATTGACATGGATGCTAATAACCAGTTCATGTACACTTCTGAGAGGAATCCTGTGAGTAATGGGACGCCTCAGAAGAAGGGAGTTCTTGAAATTGATACTCTGAATGCCATACTGGCTCAGAATAAAATATTGACTCAGCAAGTCAATATGATTTCTCAGAGTCTGAATGGAATGCAAGCTGCATCTAACAGTACTCAAGAGGCATCTTCTGAAGAAGAAGCTTATGATCCTGAGAACCCTGCAATAGCAGAGGTGAATTACATGGGTGAACCCAATGGAAACACCTATAACCCTTCATGGAGAAATCACCCAAATCTCTCATGGAAGGATCAACAAAAGCCTCAACAAGGCTTTAATAATGGTGGAAGAAACATGTTTAGCAATAGCAAGCCTTTTCCATCATCCACTCAGCAACAGACAGAGAATTTTGAACAAAATACCTCTAATTTAGCAAACTTAGTCTCTGATCTATCTAAGGCCACTGTGAGTTTCATGAATGAAACAAGGTCCTCCATTAGAAATTTAGAAGCACAAGTGGGCCAGTTGAGTAAGAAGATCACTGAAACCCCTCCTAGTACTCTCCCAAGCAATACAGAAGAAAATCCAAAAGGAGAGTGCAAGGCCATTGATATAACCATCATGGCCGAATCCAAGGAAGAAGGGGAGGACGTGAATCCCAAGGAGGAAGACCTCCTGGGATGCCAGTGATCAATAAGGAGTTTTCCTCTGAGGAACCAAAGGAATCTGAGGCTCATCTAGAGACTATAGAGATTCCATTGAACCTTCTTACACCCTTCATGAGCTCTAATGAGTATTCTTCTTCTGAAGAGAATGAAGATGTTACTGAGGAGCAAGTTACCAAGTACCTTGGTGCAATCATGAAACTGAATACCAAATTATTTGGTATCGAGACTTGGGAAGATGAACCACCCTTGTTCACCAATGAACTGAGTGATCTGGATCAACTGACATTGCCTCAGAAGAAACAGAGCGCTGATATAAAATCGCGCGCTTTCAGAGGAAAACGTTCCACATTCAAAAAAAAATTTCTACAAGGAGAGAAATCGACAAATGCTCGAGTTCGGCTTCACTAGAGAAGGATCGAAGTCAAGGACTCGACCTCAAAAAAGAAGACCGAGCTCAAGCAGGGGCACTGTTCACACCCTGGGTCGAGCTATCCGATCCGGGATGTTCAGTAACAAAGCGACCGACCTCTTTAGGTCAGGCTATCCGACCTCTTCTCAAAGAGCTCGGCCAAATCGATAGGAAAGCCCAAAAAGGGGGCCCAACTTAAGGAATACGACCCAAATCCAAAGGCATCCCAAGCGTACAGAGAGACGGGCGGTTCCTTTGAAGATAAGCTGACCTCACTCAAAGATAAGATAAGATAAAGATAAAATAACTAACTTATCTTATCTAAGAAGGTTACTCCACACTATTATAAATACACTGGAGCACCCAGGTATAACTCATACTCTGATTCTACTAAAAAACCTGCTTAATGCCCATGCTAACTTAAACATCGGAGTCTCTTGCAGGTACCCCCACCCTCCGGTGACGAAGGATCAGTAGTGTAGCTAGATCAATGATGAGCGGATATTTTATACGCTTTTTGGGGATAATTTCATATAGTTTAGAGTATGTTTTAGTTAGTTTTTAGTCTATTTCTAGTAGTTTTTAGGAAAAAGTCATATTTCTGGACTTTACTATGAGTTGTGTGTTTTTCTGTAATTTCAGGTATTTTTCTGGCTGAAATTGAAGGAGCTGAGCAAAAATCTGATTCAGGCTGAAAAAGGACTGCTGATGCTATTGGATTCTGACCTCCCTGCACTCAAAGTGGATTTTCTGGAGCTACAGAACTCGAAATGGCGTGCTTCCAATTGCTTTGGAAAGTAGACATCCAGGGCTTTCCAGCAATATATAATAGTCCATACTTTGCACAAGAATTGACGACGTAAACTGGCGTTCAACGCCAGCCTTCTGCCCAATTCTGGCGTCCAGCGCCAGAAAAGGATCAAAAACTGGAGTTGAACACCCAAACTGGCACAAAAACTGGCGTTCAACTCCACAAATGGCCTCTGCACGAAATCTCAGACCCAGCACACACCAAGTGGGCCCTAGCACACCAAGTGGGCCCCAGAAGTGGGTCTCTGCATCATCCATCATAGTCCACTCATATTTTGTAACCCTAGGCTACTAGTTTAGTATTTAAACAACTTTTAGAGACTTATTTTGTATCTCATGACATTTCAGATCTAAACTTTGTATTCTCTGATGGCATGAGTCTCTAAACCCCATTGTTGGGGGTGAGGAGCTCTGCTGTGTCTCAATGAATTAATGCAAGTATTTCTGTTTTCATTCAAACACGCTTGTTCCTATCTAAGATGTTCATTCGCGCTTAACTGTGATGATGGTGATGAGCTGTGACACTCATCACCTTCCTCAACCCATGAACGTGTGCCTGACAACCACCTCCGTTCTATATCCGATTGAATGTGTGTCTCTTAGATTCTTTAATCAGAATCTCCGTGGTATAAGCTAGAACTGATGGCGGCATTCATGAGAATCCGGAAAGTCTAAGCCTTGTCTGTGGCATTCTGAGTAGGATTCAAGGATTGAATGACTGTGATGAGCTTCAAACTCCTGAAGGCTGGGCGTTAGTGACAGACGCAAAAGGATAGTAAATCCTATTCCAACCGGATCGAGAACCAACCGGTGATTAGCCGTGCTGTGACAGAGCGCGTGAGCGTAGTTTTCACTGGAAGGATGGAAGGCAGCCATTGACAACGGTGATCCACCAACACACAGCTTGCCATAGGAGGACGTGCGTGCGTGAATCAGAAGACAGAGGAAAGCAGAGATTCAGAGGACAGAGCATCTCCAAAACTCCAACATATTCTCCATTACTGCACAACAAGTAACTTTTAATTTATGCTCTACTGGTTATTCATAATTCAACTGATAAACATAATTGACTTCCTGACTAAGATTTACAAGATAACCATAGATTGCTTCAAACCAACAATCTCTGTGGGATTCGACCCTTACTCACGTAAGGTATTACTTGGACGACCCAGTGCACTTGCTGGTCAGTGGCACGCGTTGTGAAAAGTGTGATTCGTGATTCGTGCTACCAAGTTTTTGGCACCGTTGCCGGGGATTGTTCGTGTTTGAACAACTGACGGATTATTTTGTTGCTTAGATTAGGAAAAATTTTCTCTTTTTTGGTTTAGAGTCTTTTATTATTTATCCCTTGTTAAAACACTTTAAATTTATAGCTCAGTTATTTAGAACGTGGTGTTTATGTTCATGATAATTGGCTATCATATTTTTTAAAAAAAAACCTTTTTCAAAAATAATTTTTCTATTAAATCCTGTGCCAAACTTTAAGTTTGGTGTTTTCAAAAATAATCTTTCTTAAAATAAGGTCCCATAACTCATTTGGCTAGAACATTAATTTGATTGGGTTAGAATCTTTTATACTCTTTTCAAAACATTCTTTTTCAAAAACATTTTTTTTCTATTAAATCTTGTGCCAAACTTTAAGTTTGGTGTTTTCTTGTTGATTTCCCTTTGATTTTCGAAAATTTTGTTTGGTTTTCAAAAAATTTTAAGTTTGGTGTTCTTCCTTCATGTTCTTGTGTTCTTGTGAGTCTTCAAAGTGTTCTTGAGTTTTCCTTGTGTCTTTATCTTAAAATTTTGAAGTTTGGTGTTCCTTGGTGTTTTCCCTCCAAATTTTTCGAAAACAAGGAGCATTAGATCTAAAAATTTTAAATCTTGTACTATCTTATTGTTTTTCTCTCTCCTCACTAAATTCAAAAATATCTTTTCAAAATATCTTTTCTAACTTCCTATCTTTTCAAAATTTGTTTCAACTAACTAACCAACTTTTTGTTTGTTTCTTAACTTCTTCAAAACTACCTAACTAACTCTCTCTCTCTCAAATTTTCGAAAATATCTTCCCTCTTTTTCAAAAAAATTTCGTTTTTTTTTTTTAACTAATTACTTTTAATTTTTTTTTTTACGAAAAAAAAAATATAATTTTCAAAATTCAAATTCTTTTTAGTTATTTTATTTTATTTAAGTATTTACTTCTTATAAAATAAAATAAATAAAAAGATAAATCAGTCCAAGTTATATCCATAGAAATCCATCATGGACATAAGTGGAAATGAACAGTCCAGGAGGACTCTGAGGTCATATTCTAACCCCTCTACTGCTTCATATGGGAGTAGCATATGCATACCCTCCATTGGAGTTAGTAGCTTTGAGTTGAATCCTCAGCTCATTATCATGGTGCAGCAAAGTTGCCAGTATTCCGGTCTTCCACAGGAAGAACCTACAGAGTTTCTGGCACAGTTTCTACAGATTGCTGACACAGTACATGATAAGGAAATAGATCAGGATGTCTACAGACTATTACTGTTTCCATTTGCTGTAAAAGATCAAGCTAAGAGGTGGTTAAATAACCAACCTAAGGCCAGCATAAGAACATGGAAACAGCTGACAGAAAAATTCCTGAATCAATATTTCCCTCCAAAAAGGATGACACAGCTAAGGCTGGACATCCAAGGCTTTAAACAAGGAGATAATGAATCTCTTTATGATGCCTGGGAGAGATACAGAGAGATGCTACGAAAATGCCCCTCTGAAATGTTTTCAGAGTGGGTTCAGTTAGACATCTTCTACTATGGGCTTGCAGAAGGAGCTCAGATGTCTTTAGATTACTCAGCTGGTGGATCTATCCATATGAGAAAGACAATCGAAGAGGCTCAAGAGCTCATTGATACAGTTGCCAGGAATCAGCATCTGTATCTAAGCAGCAACCCTTCCATGAATGAAGAGGTTAAAACAGTAACTGCTGAATTCAGTACTGTAAAACAAGCTGCTGAATTCAATCAGCAATTAGATTTTCTAACAAAGCAGCTAGCTGAATTCAAAGACAGGTTACAGGAGACAAGGATAGATAATATACATATGGAAGAACAGTTTAAGCAAACAAAGCAGCAGCTATCAAAGCAAATAGCAGAAGAATGCCAAGCAGTTCAATTAAGAAGTGGGAAAACATTAAATACCCCACCTCAAGGCATCAAAAATTCAAGAAATAAGCAACCCACCAAAGATTCCCCTGAGGACAGTAAGAGCCCAGGGAAAAATAATTCTGGCACTAAAATGCCAGAAAATAGGTGGAAGGCTGGCGCTGAACGCCCAGACCATGCCCAAAACTGGCGTTCAGCGCCAGAAACAAGGCAGGATTGGCGTTCAACGCCAGAAATGGGCAAGAATCTGGCGTTGAACGCCCAACAGGGGCACATTTCTGGCGTTCAGGCGCCAGGAACAGACAGTGAGCTGGCGTCTAACGTCACTCCAGCTTCTGACTCTGGCATTCAATTGCCAGTGAGGGATCAGACACACACAAGTGCTGATAACAACCCCTCTAAAAAGGCTTCTTTAACCACTAAGGTTGAGGAATATAAAGCCAAGATACCTTATCCTCAAAAACTCCGGAAAGAGGAGCAGGATAAGCAATTTGCTCGCTTTGCAGATTATCTAAGGACTCTTGAAATAAAGATTCCTTTTGCAGAGGCACTTGAGCAAATACCTTCTTATGCCAAGTTCATGAAAGAGATCTTGAGTCATAAAAAGGAGTGGAGAGAAACAAAAAGAGTTCTCCTCACTGAAGAATGCAGTGCAGTCATTCTGAAAAGCTTTCCTGAAAAGCTTAAAGACCCTGGGAGCTTTCTGATACCATGCATATTAGAAGGTGATTGCACCAAGACAGCTCTATGCGATCTTGGGGCGAGCATCAACCTGATACCTGCATCCACTATCAGGAAGCTTGGCTTAACTGAAGAAGTTAAACCAACCAGGATATGTCTCCAACTTGCTGATGGTTCCACTAAATACCCATCAGGCGTGATTGAGGACATAATTGTCAGAGTTGGGCCATTCGCCTTTCCCACTGACTTTGTTGTGCTGGAAATGGAGGAGCACAAGAGTGCTACTCTCATTCTAGGAAGACCCTTCCTAGCAACTGGACGATCCCTCATTGACGTCCAGCAGGGGGAAATAACCCTGAGAGTCAACGATGACGAGTTCAAGTTGAACGCTGTCAAAGCCATGCAGCATCCAGACACATCAACAGACTGCATGAAAGTTGACCTTATTGACTCTTTAGTAGAAGAGATCAACATGGCTGAGAGTCTCGAATCAGAGTTGGAAAACATCTTTAAAGATGTTCAGCCTGATTTGGACGATTCAGGGGACATGAAAGAGCCTCTGAACTTTCTTCTGAAAGAGGAAAAACCTCCTAAACCAGAGCTCAAGCCACTGCCACCATCCTTGAAATATGCATTTCTAGGAGAAGGTGACACCTTTCCAGTGATCATAAGCTCTGCCTTAAATTCACAGGAAGAGGAAGCACTTATTCAAGTGCTAAGGACACACAAGACAGCTCTTGGGTGGTCCATAGGTGACCTTAAGGGCATAAGCCTAGCTAGATGCATGCACAAAATCCTACTGGAGGATAATGCCAAACCAGTGGTTCAACCACAGAGGCGGCTAAATCCAGCCATGAAGGAAGTGGTGCAGAAAGAGGTCACCAAATTACTAGAGGCTGGGATTATTTATCCCATTTCTGATAGCCCCTGGGTGAGCCCTGTTCAAGTCGTCCCAAAAAAGGGAGGCATGACAGTGATTCATAATGAAAAAATGAACTGGTTCCTACAAGAACAGTTACAGGGTGGCGCATGTGTATTGACTACAGAAGGCTCAATACAGCCACCAGAAAGGATCATTTTCCTTTACCATTCATAGACCAGATGCTAGAGAGACTAGCAGGTCATGATTATTACTGCTTTTTGGATGGCTACTCAGGCTATAACCAGATTGCAGTAGATCCCCATGATCAAGAGAAAACAGCATTCACATGTCCATCTGGAGTGTTTGCTTATAGAAGGATGCCCTTTGGGCTATGCAATGCACCTGCAACCTTCCAGAGATGCATGCTCTCTATTTTCTCTGATATGGTGGAAAAATTTCTGGAAGTCTTCATGGATGACTTCTCAGTATATGGAGACTCATTCAGCTCCTGTCTTGATCACCTGAAACTTGTTCTGAAAAGATGCCAAGAAACCAACCTAGTTTTAAACTGGGAAAAGTGTCACTTCATGGTGACTGAAGGAATTGTTCTTGGGCATAAAATCTCAAACAAGGGAATAAAGGTGGATCAAGAAAAAATAGAGGTAATTGAAAAATTACCACCACCTGCCAATGTTAAGGCAATCAGAAGCTTTTGGGGCATGCAGGATTCTATAGGAGGTTTATAAAGGAATTTTCAAAAATCGCAAAACCTCTAAGCAATCTGCTAGCTGCTGACATGCCATTTGTGTTTGACACAGCATGCCTGCAGGCGTTTGAAACGCTGAAAGCTAAGCTGGTCACAGCACCAGTCATTTCTGCACCAGACTGGACATTGCCATTTGAGTTAATGTGTGATGCCAGTGATCATGCCATTGGTGCAGTATTGGGACAGAGGCATGACAAGCTTCTGCATGTCATTTATTATGCCAGTCGCGTTCTAAATGATGCCCAGAAAAATTACACAACCACAGAAAAAGAACTACTTGCAGTGGTTTACGCCATTGACAAGTTCAGATCATACTTAGTAGGATCAAAAGTGATTGTGTATACTGACCATGCTGCTCTTAAATATCTACTCACCAAGCAGGATTCAAAACCCAGGCTCATCAGATGGGTATTGCTTCTGCAAGAGTTTGATATAGAAATAAGAGACAGAAAAGGGACAGAGAACCAAGTAGCTGATCATCTGTCCCGAATAGAGCCAGTGGAAGGGACGTCCCTCCCCTTCCTTGAGATCTCTGAGACATTCCCTGATGAGCATCTATTTGCCATTCAGGAAGCACCATGGTTTGCCGATATTGCAAACTATAAAGCTGCAAGGTTCATACCCAAGGAGTACAATAGAATACAAAAAAAGAAACTAATTACTGATGCAAAGTACTACTTGTGGGATGAGCCCTATCTCTTTAAGAGATGTGCAGACGGAATTATCCGTAGGTGTGTCCCCAGAGAGGAAGCACAGAGAATCTTATGGCATTGCCATGGATCTCAATATGGAGGCCATTTCGGAGGTGAGCGAACAGCCACCAAGGTCCTCCAATGTGGCTTCTATTGGCCCACACTCTATAAAGATTCCCGAGAGTTTGTACGTAATTGTGACAGTTGCCAAAGAGCTGGTAATCTGCCTCATGGGTACGCCATGCCTCAACAAGGAATCTTGGAAATAGAGTTGTTTGACGTATGGGGAATTGACTTCATGGGACCTTTCCCACCATCATACTCAAACACTTATATTCTGGTGGCAGTTGACTATGTATCAAAATGGGTTGAGGCTATTGCCACACCCACCAATGATACTAAAACAGTGCTGAAGTTCCTCCAGAAATATATCTTTAGCAGGTTTGGTGTCCCTAGAGTGTTAATCAGTGATGGGGGCACTCACTTCTGCAATAAACAGCTTTACTCTGCCATGGTTCGGTATGGAATTCGCCACAAAGTGGCCACACCATATCATCCACAAAACAATGGGCAAGCTGAAGTCTCTAATAGAGAATTAAAGAGAATCCTGGAACGGACAGTAAGTACCCGTAGAAAGGATTGGGCAAGGAGCTTGGATGATGCTCTGTGGGCTTACAGAACAGCATTCAAGACCCCTATAGGGACCTCTCCATACCAACTCGTGTATGGTAAGGCATGCCACTTGCCCGTGGAACTGGAACATAAGGCCTACTGGGCAACCAGATTCCTAAACTTAGATGCCAAATTAGCAGGAGAAAAACGATTGCTCCAGCTAAATGAGCTAGAGGAATTCAGATTCACAGCTTTCGAAAATGCCAAGCTTTATAAAGAAAAATAAAAAAAGTGGCATGACAGAAAGCTGTCATCTAGAATCTTTGAACCAGGACAGAAGGTTCTGTTGTTTAACTCTAGACTCAGGCTATTCCCCAGGAAACTGAAATCCCGGTGGAGGGGACCATACGTGATTACAAGTGTATCACCATATGGTTATGTGGAGCTTCAAGATATTGATTCTGATAAGAAGTTCATTGTCAATGGACAGAGAATCAAGCATTATCTTGAGGGCAACATTGAGCAAGAATGCTCAAGGCTGAAGCTAGATTAAAAGCTCAGCAAGGTCCAGCTAAAGACAATAAAGAAGCGCTTGCTGGGAGGCAACCCAGCCATGGGGCAACAATCCTCTAAGCATTTTGCCCTATTTTTATTTTTATTTGTTTATATAAAGTTCACTGACACTAAGGTAAAGAATCATTTGCATAAGTTTACAGGGTTACAGAAGGAATCTACACACAAAACAGAGATAGGGAGCTTACTGGCAAGAAAACGCCAGTGAAGGCCATTTTGGGCGTTCAACGCCCAAAATGGGCATCCAGTGGGCGCTGAACGCCAGTAAGGATAGCTATCTGGCGTTCAACACCAGAAAAGGGC
Organism: Arachis hypogaea; assembly: GCF_003086295.3. Taxonomy (NCBI): domain Eukaryota; kingdom Viridiplantae; phylum Streptophyta; class Magnoliopsida; order Fabales; family Fabaceae; genus Arachis; species Arachis hypogaea. Next base: position 47,223,197 of record NC_092053.1, read on the forward strand.
AAAAACTGGGCGTTGAACGCCCAGGATAGCAGCATTTGGGCATTGAACGCCCAAAACAGGCAGTGTTTGGGCGTTCAAATGCCAGGATGGGGGGGAGGAGCTCTCCTTCTACCCATCTCCTTCTTTTTCTTTTGCTTGAGGACAAGCAAAGCTCTAAGTTTGGTGTGCTTATCCGTGATCACTAAGATCATGGCCCCTAAAGGAAAACAACCCACTCCAAAAGGAGCAAGGGCGTGATTTAAAGGAACTGAAGCGCCAGAAATTCTCTCTTGAAGGACCAAGCACCTCACAGACTAGTGGAACATCCACTTCCCAAACCTCAAGGTTGTTGAGTTCTAATCTTAGCCTTAACTCTGTGATAACTGTTCTTATTTTAATTTTACCTTAGGAGTCATATAGTAGTAATTAGTCTATTTTGATTTTATCTCCAACTAAGCTATAGTTTATTTTTCTCATCATCAGCAAACATGAATAAAATAGTAGATCTTTTAAATAAGAAGCAATAAAATTTCGAGTTTTAATAAGAGAAATTCTAATTAGTTAAATGTGGTGGCAATGCTTTCTGTCTTCTGAATGAATGCTTGAACAGTGCATATATCTTTTGAATTTGTTGTTTAAGATTGTTAAATATGTTGGCTCTTGAAAGAATGATGAACATGAGACATGTTATTGAGAATCTGAAAAATCATAAAAATGATTCTTGAAGCAAGAAAAAGCAGCAAAGAACAAAGCTTGCAGAAAAAAAAATAAAAAAATAATAATAATAAAAAAAAAAAAAGAGAGAAAGAAAAAAGAGAAAGCAAGCAGAAAAAGCCAAAGCCCTTAAAACAACCAAAAGGCAAGGGTAATAAAAAGGATCCCAAGGCTTTGAGCATCAGTGGATAGGAGGGCCAAAAAGGAATAAAATCCTGGCCTAAGCGGCTAAATCAAGCTGTCCCTAACCATGTGCTTGTGGCGTGAAGGTGTCAAGTGAAAACTTGAGACTGAGCGGTTAAAGTCAAGGTCCAAAGCAAAAAGAAGAGTGTGCTTAAGAACTCTGGACACCTCTAATTGGGGACTTTAGCAAAGCTGAGTCACAATCTGAAAAGGTTCACCCAGTTATGTGTCTGTGGCATTTATGTATCCGGTAGTAATACTGGAAAACAAAGTGCTTAGGGCCACGGCCAAGACTCATAAAGAAGCTGTGTTCAAGAATCATCACACTGAACTAAGAGAATCAATAACACTATCTGAATTCTGAGTTCCTATAGATGCCAATCACTCTGAGCTTCAATGGATAAAGTGAGATGCCAAAACTGTTCAGAAGCAAAAAGCTACTAGTCCCGCTCATCTAATTAGGATCTGAGCTTCAATCAAAAACTCTGAGATATTATTGCTTCTCAACCTATTAGTCTTCTATTTTATTTGTCTAGTTCCTTGAGGACAAGCAACAGTTTAAGTTTGGTGTTGTGATGAGCGGATATTTTATACGCTTTTTGGGGATAATTTCATATAGTTTAGAGTATGTTTTAGTTAGTTTTTAGTCTATTTCTAGTAGTTTTTAGGAAAAAGTCATATTTCTGGACTTTACTATGAGTTGTGTGTTTTTCTGTAATTTCAGGTATTTTTCTGGCTGAAATTGAAGGAGCTGAGCAAAAATCTGATTCAGGCTGAAAAAGGACTGCTGATGCTGTTGGATTCTGACCTCCCTGCACTCAAAGTGGATTTTCTGGAGCTACAGAACTCAAAATGGCGTGCTTCCAATTGCGTTGGAAAGTAGACATCCAGGGCTTTCCAGAAATATATAATAGTCTATACTTTGCACAAGAATTGACGACATAAACTGGCGTTCAACGCCAGCCTTCTGCCCAATTCTGGCGTCCAGCGCCAGAAAAGGATCAAAAACTGGAGTTGAACGCCCAAACTGGCACAAAAACTGGCGTTCAACTCCACAAATGGCCTCTGCACGAAATCTCAGCCCCAGCACACACCAAGTGGGCCCCAGCACACCAAGTGGGCCCCAGAAGTGGGTCTCTGCATCATCCATCATAGTCCACTCATATTTTGTAACCCTAGGCTACTAGTTTAGTATTTAAACAACTTTTAGAGACTTATTTTGTATCTCATGACATTTCAGATCTAAACTTTGTATTCTCTGACGGCATGAGTCTCTAAACCCCATTGTTGGGGGTGAGGAGCTCTGCTGTGTCTCAATGAATTAATGCAAGTATTTCTGTTTTCATTCAAACACGCTTGTTCCTATCTAAGATGTTCATTCGCGCTTAACTGTGATGATGGTGATGAGCTGTGACACTCATCACCTTCCTCAACCCATGAACGTGTGCCTGACAACCACCTCCGTTCTATATCCGATTGAATGAGTGTCTCTTAGATTCTTTAATCAGAATCTCCGTGGTATAAGCTAGAACTGATGGCGGAATTCATGAGAATCCGGAAAGTCTAAGCCTTGTCTGTGGCATTCCGAGTAGGATTCAAGGATTGAATGACTGTGACGAGCTTCAAACTCCTGAAGGCTGGGCGTTAGTGACAGACGCAAAAGGATAGTAAATCCTATTCCAACCGGATCGAGAACCAACCGGTGATTAGCCGTGCTGTGACAGAGCGCGTGAGCGTAGTTTTCACTGGAAGGATGGAAGGCAGCCATTGACAACGGTGATCCACCAACACACAGCTTGCCATAGGAGGACGTGCGTGCGTGAATCAGAAGACAGAGGAAAGCAGAGATTCAGAGGACAGAGCATCTCCAAAACTCCAACATATTCTCCATTACTGCACAACAAGTAACTTTTAATTTATGCTCTACTGGTTATTCATAATTCAACTGATAAACATAATTGACTTCCTGACTAAGATTTACAAGATAACCATAGATTGCTTTAAACCAACAATCTCTGTGGGATTCGACCCTTACTCACGTAAGGTATTACTTGGACGACCCAGTGCACTTGCTGGTCAGTGGCACGCGTTGTGAAAAGTGTGATTCGTGATTCGTGCTACCAATCAACATGTTGGACATGACAGCTCCAGCCGCCACTCACCAGCCAGACATGTCATCACCAACCAGTAAAGGAAATCTCGTCCGAGATCAACCTCTACTTCAGGTAACCCTCGGAATAGTGGCCATCCTGAAAGAAGAGAAAAAGGAAGAAAAGTATCCTAGAAACAAAGATAAGAAAACAAATAAAATATGGGTGGGTTAATGCCAAATAATGAGGGTCTTAACTATGGTAGCTACAACATGCAAGTAAAAAAATAGTAGAACCAAATGGCATATCAATAGTGCAAAAATTACAACAATGGAGGAGAGAGAGTGGGTCATGAAAGACAGTATAAGTGCATATCAATGTAAATGGAATACAAGTGTCATAAAAAATGAGCATTGACCTATGAATAATAATTCCCAACAATATAAAACAAGTCACGAAGCACCAAAAAATGCAAAAAAAGATGCAACAGTTGAAGAAGAACATTTAACACTAATGAAAAAATAATAAACTTAGAAAAGAAAATAAAAAACATGCACAAAATTAAAATACAATGAATTAAAGTATGCAGATGCAATAAGTAAAAGAAAATGAAAGAGAATAAGGATGAGAAGGGAGGAGAAATGAAGAAGAAGAAAGTAAGAAAGGAAGAAGAAAGAATAAGAAAGGAGAGAAGAAAGAAGAAGAATGGAAAACGGGAAGCGGACGCGACGCGTGCGCATACATCACGCGTACGTGTCAAAACAGAAATAGCCATGTGACGCGTGCGCGTCGTCCACGCGTACGCGTGGGTTCCCGAAAATGAACAGTGACGCATGAGCATTTGGTGATGTTTTCCCCTTCATTATGAACTATTGGCTTCAGAATTGGGCCTCCATTCCCTCAAAAACGCAAGTTACGTGCGTTTTTAATGAAGGCATGTGTGGGTACCTGTGCGTGAGCATAGATGTGTGCATCCGCACACTCGGCCAAAATCTCTTTCTGTGCGCACGCACACTTCGTGATGCTCAGAATGGTCGTGCGACGCGTAAGATGCAGTTCACGCACACGCCTTGCTCTGCTTTCGTACTTGTGCGTACGCACGCAGGTCTGTGCGTACGCACACATCGTGTTACACCCCAATTACCCTAAGCCTTACCTCTAGCCATAAAGCAAAGGTTAATCAGAGGTTACGATAGTCCTACAGCTTATACATATTTATATATAGAAGGAAATAATATATTCTAGAAGCCTGATGAAGGATATAGCTCAAAAACAGGATTTGAAAAGCGCAAAATGTACTAGCAAAGCTACTAACTTAAAGCACAAGAATGAAATACAGTATAGCAAAATATCATAACATAATATCATAAGAATCTAGCCATAACTCACGGAGTTTAAGCTAGCTAGCCATATATACAGACAACCAGAAGACTGTAGTTCAAAAGGGCTTATACAAGTTTTGTTCTCTCAAATAAAAGCCTCTAGGCAAAACAAAATACAAAAGTGAGAGATGTTTAAATAAAATAAATCAAAAAGACTCCAAAAGATATCCGGATCCTCCGCTTCTGTCACCATCCAAGCAACTCACCGAGGTGGGTTGCGACCTGCATCTGAAAAATACAACAGAAATATGGTATGAGAATCGGAGGTTCTCAGTATGGTAATAGTGCCCAATAATATAAGATGTAAGGCTCCGAGACGCCAAAGGCAATCCTAAAACTTCACATCAAACCGATATTCAAGCTTAGAACAAAAACAATTAATGTAAACCTTAAATAATAAACAGGATTTTCTAAACTTAAAGGATTCTAATTAATACTGATCACATCGCTGTATCCCACAGCCTTCACCAACCTAACCTCCGTGCAATCCCATCACCACCACCGGCCTAACCTCCTCAGCACCAGACAAACACAAGATAAATGCAAGTAAGTAAAACACAGATAGTATACATTTACAGCAAGTAATTCAAGAAGCAAGTGGGCATGTTATACAATTAGGCAAACTCAAGTAAACAAAGCAAGCAAGCATATAGAAAATGCATATGATGAATGTCTGTCCTATTGGCTGTGATATCACATGTTGGTTATAATGCCAAACCCGACTGAAAATCCAGTCGACAACTCCCAGATTAGTCTCTCTATTGCGCATAAGGAGGAAGAATTCCGAAGGATGAGTGCCCTACCACCTTCTCCTTTCAGAGGGAAACATTCCGAGGGAGCGTGCCCTACTACCTTCCTCTGGTTGCTGCATGATTCCGTGGGTTAGTGCCCTACCACCTTGCAATCAGAGAGAAATCGCATTTTCAGGAGGAATAATTCCAAGGGTTGAGTGCCCTACCACCTTCTCCTTTCAGAGGGAAATATTCCAAGGGAGTGTGTCCTACCACCTTCCTCTGGTTGTGAGAAATATGAGTGAGAAGCCCAGCTTCAACTCTCACATCCGAATGTAGGCGGGAGACTGCCACAGCCCCTACGACGGATAACAATGCATATCGTAATTACATATTCAATCTTATAGGCCACTCCTCTAAACACACTTCCACTCATACTCATCACAACCATCATCAAGTCATAAGTTCCATTCTGAACTCCCTAGTTCATCAGTTTCTCAATTTCGTTATCAGCAATCACCATATTCACCACTCTTCCTTCTCTCTCAACTAACTCATCCTCACTACACAAGAAACCTAAACCTCCGTTTGCTAACTTTTCAAAGTAAAACCAAAATTAAACCTCCTAGGACCTTTCCCATATTCCAACATCCAAAATTGAGCCCAAGAGTCTTAAAATGGTGTCACAGAGGCTTACAAGCTTGCTGAGAAGGTGAAATAGTTGAAAACAAGTTTTAAATTTGAGAAACAGGACGTGGGCGTACGCACAGGTACGAAAATTCACAAGTCTTTTTACTCGCACAAGTTGTGCTAGCACCCCTAACAGACTGACCTTCCCAACGTGTGCATGCATGATGAGGAAAAAACAATTCCACATAAACTCACCAGCAAGTGTACTGGGTCGCATCAAGTAATAATAACTCACAAGAGTGAGGTCAATCCCATAGGGATTGATGGATTGAGCAACTTTAGTGTGGTGGTAAATTTAGTTAAGCGAATATTTGATGAATTGAGTGAAATTTGGTTAACAAAAATGAAATTGCAATTAAACTAAAGTGCAGAATGAAAATTGGCAGAATCTTAAAGTGCTGACGGAGTAAATTGCAGAAACTTAAAGTGTAAGGAAATAAATGAACAGAAACTTAAAGTGTAAGGAAATAAATGAACAGAAACTTAAAGTGCAAGAAAGTTAAATAACTGAAACTTAAAGTGCAAGAAATGTAAATTGCAGAATCTAGATTACTAGGAAACTTAAATTGCATGAAAACTAAAGGGATCTGGGTGTTGGGAATCAAAATAGAACTGGAAAATAGAAATTGCAGTGAATTAAAGAACTCTCAGATAACAGAATTTAAATCAGGATTTTAGGACCAAAACAGGAAAGTAAAATTGCAGAAGAATTAAAATTGAATAGAAAATTAGATCAAAGAGAAATTAACAATTGCAGAAGAATAACGAACACAGAGAGAGAAATTAGATCTTAATTTCTCTCTTAACAAAATAGAAAAGAAGAAATTGCAGAAGAAAGAAAAACAGAAAGTAAACTATGATCAGATCTCCAACTCATAAAACTATCAAAGGAAAAATAAAAGAAAACTCCAAGATGAAGAAATTCAGAAGAATTCTTCAATCCGAAGTCAAAAGACCCAAAATAGAAAGTAACAATTGCAGAAAGGAGAAAGCAAAACAGAAAGGAAAATTTAGATCTGATCTCAATTCTAAAATTCTAAAATGAAAACTAAAAGAGAGCCCCTTTGAAATCAAATTCCTATCTATTTCTACACTTTCCAATTGTGGCATCCAGTACTTGGAGTAGGCTTTTTGGCCTATGAAGAAGTGGATCAAAATGGCTCCTCATTCCTGCTTCCAGGGGAACGTTGCGTTCTCAAAGTGAGCGCAGCGTTCATTCATCCACGCGTGCGCGTCCTTTTGCCTTTTTGCTTATCGATGCGTGCGCGTCATGTACGCGTGCGCGTAACTATCAGTCTTCAGCTCCAAACATGCTCGTGTGCCCCTTTCACGCATATGCGTCGTTGATAGCGTTAACTTAGTGAGCGCTACGTTGGCTGAGTGAGCGCGGCCCACGTGTGCGCGTCTTCCACACGTGCGCGTGGGTAGCAAATACCAATTCCATGCTTCATCATCACTTATGCGTTCGAGTGATTCCTTCCAAATCGACCATCGACGCGTGCGCGTCATGCACGCGTGCGCGTCGACTCCAAAATTTTGCCTCCAATTTTAAATCTTTCCCGAAAATGCTGAGTAATCAAACGTAATGCTCTCTTTAAAAATTAGCGCCAACCACTTCCACGCGCACGCGTCATGCACGCATACGCGTGGGTCTTCGAAAATTGCCCCTGACGCGTAAGCATCCCATGCGCGTGCGCGTCGCTTACTGAGCGTGGCGTTCTTTGTTTGAACGCAACGTTGTACTGCATTGCTTCTTCTTTTCTTCATTTTCTCACCAAAAATAAACCAAACAAGCTATCAAAGTCTCACCAAAATTACAAGAATTTGCATCAATCATAATAATCACTTAATTCTTGTATAAATCTCATGATTTTGTATAAAATAAATAATGTTTGATTAAATCACAATAATCATGAAATTTTACTCCAACCACTTACTTATTGTGCAAGAAAGTGCATAAAACCTAATGAAACAAATGAAAAATGCTTGTAAAACTAGCATAAGATGACTTTTCATCACAACACCAAACTTAAATCTTGCTTGTCTCCAAGCAAGCACTAAAACATGAGAAGAAATGAAAGAAAACAGAGAAGTATATATGTCCTTATTTAGCAGGTAATTGAATTTAGTTCATGGGGTTTTATGCAGACAGAGTGCAGCTCAATTATTATCAGCTTTCAATCAAGAAATGTCTCTTTAAGTGTTAACTAGAATTGCTGCTATAATGCCTTATTCTTTATTGATCCTTGTTAACTTTTTCTTTCTTTCTTTTGCTTCAGAAGCTTGTTTTTCAATTGTAGCTAAGTGTTGCAAGAGCTTTTTGGCTCAATTCAACACCTATTTACTACAGACACCTGGCTCACAATTCATCCTAAGACATTGATGCCCAACACCTCTTTGGGTCACTAAATGCTTTGTAATTAGGTTGCTTTTGATGGTGGATTTTCGGTTGGTAATCCCGGATTAGTTAATCCAAGTTACCAAGTTTTAAAATACTCCTCAGAACCTAATTATCTAAGCAAATCCTAATACAATAGCATCACAGGCTTGTGTCCTAAGGTCCAAGCTATTGGTGTCTTGCCTTATTATCAGTTTCTTTCATTTTTGGTTGCCAATTCTTGGCTTTTCTTCCTTTCCTTTCTTGCTTTTTCTTTTTCCGAGGATGATTATTAATTGAAGGCTTTACAACAGTAACTAAGTTCACACTACAAAGATACATCCTATCCTGCAGATTTTATTATTGAGCTTACTAACTAATCAAGCAATTACCACCATAGAACTTTATTGTCATTCCTACCACATTGGACATTTACTTCCTGTCTCAACATTTTTCTCTTATTGAATAAAAAGGCAAAAGGGACAAGTTATAACATCTAAGTTGATAAAGATGAAAACAAGCACTTAAACCAGAATATTTATTTTAGAACTTAGGGAAAGTAAACAACAGAATTTAAACTTCATAAAACAAAAACACAATCTTTCTTATTGATAGACAAGGAGCAACACCACCTTTCAGTTCTCTAGTTGCTTTCCTTTATTCTTGGCATCTTGCTTCTTCTTGCTTCTTCTTTCTTTTAGCTGGTCATCAGTCCCAAATCTCTCCTCATCCTATAGTCCAACATCCACCAAGTGTTGCTTCATTCTTTCTTGCTTACTTTTTGCTTGAGATACATGGAAATCCATGAGTTCAGTACATTCTTGATATGGTTTGATTCCTCTGCTTAATAGTGGCATGCTGCGGGTTAGGTAGTCTAGACACGCTTGAGTGTTCAAATCATATTCTACTCTGTCTTTGTTCCTGGCCTCATCAGCTGTGTGGTGGAGATTCTTCCATTCTCTATGGTATCGTGACTTATGAAATTGAGACTTAAATCTTTTGTCATCATAGGTTGGTGGTTCAGCTTCAACTGATTGCTTCCCTTTCCTTCTTTTGGAACTTGATGAAGCCATTAATTGGGGAAGGGGTGGAGTGTAATGGAGTGTGAAAAGAAGACTTTGGATGTGGCACGGCTTATGATGAGAAGAAGGAGGGATGTGGGCACTGTATGATATTCTTAGTTGAAGGATATTGCATGAAAAGATAATATTAATCAAGGCAAAGATGTGTAAGCTCCAGAAGTGTTACTAGCCAATTTATAGCACGGATGTGACTTAGTGAAGAAAGCTAAAGGCAATGGTGGTTCAGTATTGTCAAATGAAGGGTGAGAATTGATGAAAATTTGATGAAAGTGTTGTTGAAAGAATGGGAATAAACGGTGTGCATGTAGAGATAGATGAGGACAAAGATCACCTCTTCATTGGGCATAAGGCTCGGTCTCCAAGGCATTGATTCTTGCAGATTTGTGCTTCCCAACCATGCTCATGTGATCTACTTTTTCTCCTTGAGACACCCGTACTTGCATGGTGTTGTCCTTTCTTTATTTTTTTTTTCATACCTATCCATTCCAATCAAAGCAATAGTAAGCTCAAAATTCAAATTTAGCACGGTGGTGGTTATCAAATGCAAAGTATATAAAAAAAATTTGCTATATGTTCCTTATTTATGAATAACCAACTACGCCCTTTTGAAATTAAACAAAATATTGGTGAATACCAAACTTGTTTTCTGCTATGGTTGGTATATTCATTATAAGGGACACTTTATTTTCTACCTTGGCAAAATAAATTTCACAAAAATGATGCAGATACGGTTTATCTTTTCATGAACTTGACTCTTTGAGCAAAAGTGACTTTCCTGAAATCCATAGTATATATAGACACCAAACTTAATGTTTGGCTATATACTTCAACAGAATGAATGAGTATATATCCTAAAATGGTTATATGATCAGCATGCTTGAAATGCCATTTTATGGTGCCTTTAGGCACACCAAACTTAAGAATCAGATTATGCTTCAAAACAATATGTGTAGTTATCAAATTTACCTATGAAAGTTCAAATTTATGCTAGAAAAACCATCAATTATTGAACTTAAAATAACAACACGAATATTAAATCATGGGCTTCCTCCCATGGAGTGCTCTTTTACTGTCATTAGCTTGACATTGGTTCCTTGTTAGGGTAGTTGATGATTATGGTGTCTCAGTTTGTCCCCTCTCATTGTGAGCCTTCTTCCCGTGATTTGATGAACAATCTCTATATACTCCAACGAGAGTATCTTACTGACAGTATACTAATCATCGGTTTGTGGGCTTGTCTCTAACTGTTGGTAGATCAGTTTCACTTTGCCTCCTTCTGAGAATCCCTCAGTTGGTATTCTTTTGTTTCTCCACCCTCTTGGACCCTTTTTCTTGCTCTTCTTTCCTTTCTTTGGTGGCCCTTCTGTCTTGACAGTAGGCTTTATATCAGGGTCTTTTTTCCTAGTGATTAACTTCTCAATCTCTTCTTGCCTTCTCTTCTCAGTCTTTACTTCTTCATTCCCCTTTTGTTCTTCTCCATTGTTTGTCTTTTGCTTCGAAAGTGAGTTGATGAGTGCCTCTTTGGGTTTTTCCTTCCAATGCAAGTCTTCTTCTTCAATTCTCATGCAGCTTTTCTCTTCAGCAGTATGCTGCATTTCCTTAAAGACATTTAGAGTGATCTTCTCATCATGTACTCTCAGAGTCATTTCTCCTTTTTCTACATCAATGATGGCCCTTGCAGTGGCTAGGAAAGGCCTTCCTAATATGATAGAGTCGCCTCCCTCTTCATCTAGATCCAAGATCACAAAATCTACTGGAAATATGAACTTATCCACCTTGACTAATAAGTTCTCCACAACTCCATTAGGGATCACCATTGATCTGTCAGTAAGTTGCAAGGTCATCCTTATAGGTTTTACTTCTTCTATGGACAACTTTTTCATCATAGATAAGGGCATCAGATTGATACTTGATCCTAAATCACACAATGCCTTATCAATGACTATATTGCCAATGGTACTAGGCATAAAGAAACTCCCAGGATCTTTGAGTTTTGGTGGGAGACCTCTTTGAATCACTGCACTACACTCTTGTGTTAAAATTACTGTCCCCTTCTTATTCCAGCTTCTTTTCTTATTGATGAGCTCTTTGAGGAATTTTGCATATAGAGGCATCTGCTCCAATGCTTCAACAAGGGAAATGTTGATTTCCAGCTTCTTAAAAACTTCTAGAAATTTGGGAAACTGTTGATGCTTGAGCTCTCTTTGTACTCTTTGAGGGTATGGCAGAGGAGGGATGTATTGTTTAACTTCCTGATGGGTGAAAATTAGATTTCCACACAAACTCACCGGCAAGTGTACCGGGTCGCATCAAGTAGTAATAACTCACAGGAGTGAGGTCGATCCCACAGGGATTGATGGATCAAGCAACTTTAGTGAGGTGATTAGTCTAGTTAAGCTAACAGTGATGGATTGAATGAAATTTAACTAACACAAAGGAAATTGCAAGGAATTTAAAATACAGAAAGTAAATTGTAGTGAAAGTAACATGCATAATGTAAATTAGCTGAAGCTTAAAGAGCAAGAAAAGTAAATTACATCAAATATAAAGGGAATTGGGTGCAGGAAATTTAAAGAAAGTAGTAAATCAAGCAATCGAAGAGATCTTGAGAACAAGTGACTGGAAATTTAAATTTCAGGAAGAGTAAATCAGGCAAGATCATGAACAGAATTGTAAAATTGCAGAAATTAAAAGGAAATTGGAGTAGAAGATTGCAGAAATTGTAGCAAAGAAATGGAAATTGCATAAAGCTAAATTGAATTATGAAATGTACAGTGCAGAAAATAAAAGTGTATTAAAGAAAACTTTCTATTCTACTCCTACTCCTACTACTGCCTACTACTATTGCAGCCTAACTGAGCTCACTCAATGAAATGAAATTGATGCCTTTATATAGGCTTTACAAAATGAAAATGAAATTGAAATTGAAAATAAATTACAATTCAAATGAAATTTCTATTCTAATTGTTTCTTGTGCCTTTGAGTGATGCCAATGGGCTTTGCTTTCTTTGGGGCTTTTGTTGGTTTGGCCTTGTATGAAGTGGATCCGAGTGGCAATTATTTGAAGTGGGTCAGGGGTGTTTGGTTGCTCCCAAGGGAGGGCTACGTTGGGAAAGTGAACGCCCCGTTCACTCCTTCAAAATGCCTTTGGTGTGCCAATTTTCCTTCCTGGCCAGCGCTCCCTTAGTGAACGCTACGTTCACTCACCAAGCGCTTCTTAGTGCGTAGGATGGCAAATCCTTCGCTCTAGGCTTAAAAACCACGAAAAAGTTAGCAAAGTGAGTGCCTCACTCACTAAGGGAAAGAACGCTACTCCAAGTGTTTTTGGGCCTTAAAGATGCCTATCACTTATACTTCAATTTCGTGCCAAATATAGATTATTATATATCGTTGGAAAGCTCTGAATATCAGCTTTCCAACGCAACTAAAAGCGCATCAATTGGACATCCGTAGCTCAGGTTATGATCCTTTGAAGAAGGCATGGTCATGCTGTCAGCGCCAAGTTAACAAAGTGAACGCCCAGTTAACTTAGTGAGCGCTCCCCTTGCTTCCAAGCTGAAATTCACGAGAAAGTTAACAAAGTGAATGCCCAGTTAACAAAGTGAATGCCCAGTTAACTTAGTGAGCACTGATTGTCAAACAGAGCATGCTTCCTTGATTTAGTCATGGACCACGCTTTTAAAAGCGTGGCCTAAGGCTCCAAAGTGTGTCTAAACTCTAAAATGTGCCCCCAAAATTCTTCTTTTCTTCTTTTGAGTCGATTTTGTGCTATTTTGCTTTTTTTTCCCACTTATTTCCTACAAATTTTATAAAATTAAAAGATCAAAGAAATATACTATTTAAGCACAAAAACGTTCAATATTTAAGCACTAATCATCAATTTCTTGTATGAAAAAGCATAGAAAAACATGACATGATGACATGTCATCACTTCCTTCCTCTGTTCTTGTAGAGGCTCTATCATGACTTATTTTCCCTTCTTTGAAGCTTGAGACTCTTCATCTTTCTTTTGGAGATCTTCCTGGTCCTTTTCTTTAATTGTCATTTCTTCCTTGCTGTTAGCTTTATCATCCTCTGTTGGCTTCTTGTTAGCTTCTTTGTTGTTTTCCAATGCCTTTCCTCTCCTAAGTTGAATTGCCTTACATTCCTCCTTGGGGTTGGAAATAGTGTCACTTGGTAGTGCATTGGTTGGTCTTTCAGCTACTGTTTGCCTGGACAATTGTCCAATTTGTCTTTCCAGGTTCCTTAGTTAAGCTTTATGGTTCTTGTTGGCCAATTCTTGATGCTTGATCATTTTCTCCATCATCATCTCCAAGTTGGAGATTCTTTGAGATTCTTGGGGTGGTTGTGGTTGAGTGTGGGATGTAGATGGAGAATGAAAGTTGTTTTGGTTGGTTGATGGATTATTGGATGGATAGAAGTTGGGTTGAGGTTGATTGTTTTGTGGTTTTCTGTATGGGTTTTGGTTAGTGTTTTGATGGTTTTGGTGGTTTGTGTTGCGGAAGTTATTTTGGTTGGGGGTTTCTTTACCAAGGTTGTTGGTTCTGGTTCTCTCCCCATTTTAGATTGGGGTGGTTTCTCCAAGATGAGTTATAAGTGTCTCCGTGGAAATCATTTGGTCCAGAACCTTGATTGTGCATGTACTGCACTTGTTCAGGCTGATGTTCTTCATAGCTTTCCTCCTGCTGTCCCCACACCACTGGTGGTTGGTTAGTTGTGCTCACTGCTGCAAGTTGTAATCCATCTATCCTCTTGGTCATCATTTCGATCTGATATTGAAGCTGCTGGTGCATGAGTTTGTTCTGAGCTAATATTGTATCAACTCCTTCAAGTTCAAATACACCTTTCTTTGGAGCTGCTTGCCTTTCAGATGAGTAGAAGTACTCATTGTTGGCCACCATGTCTATGAGATCATGTGCCTCTTGAGCAGTTTTCATCTTTTGCAAAGATCCTCCTGAAGAATAATCCAAAGCTTTTCTTGAAGGCAAGGACAAGCCTTCATAGAAATTCTACAACTCCACCCATTCACTGAACATTCCTTCTGGACACCTTCTGATCAAAGCTTTATACCTCTCCCAGGCTTTATACAATGTTTCTCCTTCTAGTTGTCTGAAGGTTTGCACATCAGTTTTTAGCTTAATGACTCTGATGCCAGGGCATCTTAGGCTAGTTTCATTATCCTTTTTCCTTATTTTTAATAGGTTTTATGCACTTTCTTGAGCTATAAGTAAGCTATTTGGGTAGAAATTCATGTAGACCTATATTCATTCAACCATGAGTAATTTGATGCAATTTCATGATGATTTGTGCTATGATCACTTGTATGCTAAGAATGATAAGAATTCTCATGATTTTAGCAAGGCTTTGATGCATTCATTGGTTGATAATAGGTGAAGGAAGGTATGGAGGAAAGTTGAAGAAGGAGCATGGAAAGGATGAAGAGGAAGCAACGTTGGTGGCCAAGTTGGACGACCAACGTTGCCTTAAACGTTGGAAGAGAAACAAAGCACTTCTCTGTAAACATGGCTGATGCTCACGTTGGGGGTCCAACGTTAAACCCAACGTTGTGAGAAAATAATCAATTCTGGGGCTGAAAGAATTTTGAGTAGCGTGTACGCGCCTATGACGCGTACGCATCCGCGCGGAAGCGTGCATCACGCGTATGCGTAAATAAGCATTTTTGACCTGTTTGCGCAGAAGCGCACGGTACGCGTACGTGCCAAGACCGAACGTTAGAGGTCCAATGTTGCATCAAACACTAGCCTCCAACGTTCGTGATGCTCAGCCCAAAATTCAAATTGGGAAATTTTGAATCGACGCGTATGCGTCAGTGACGCGTACGCGTGGATGAAAAATAGCAATGGACGCCTAAGCGCACAATACGCGTACGCGTGAAAGCGCCAACGTTGGAGGGAGCGTTGGAGGGAGCGTTGGAGGTCCAACGCTGAAGCCAACGTCCCCTTCCTTGTTTTAAACTACAAAAATGAAAATCTTGCATCCACGCGCACGTGCACTGTAGACGTACGCGTGGATGAGCTTTTTGGTCCTTTTGCGTGGAAGCGCACGGTACGCGTATGCGCGGGTTAGCTGACGTTGGCCCTTCAACGTTGAGTCAAACACCAATGACAGCAAGCTTTCTGGTTTTGCCGGTTTATTTTAAAATGGCGTTTTAGTCAACGCTGGCCCTCAAACATTAACTCAAACGTGAAGCATCAGGATTTAAAATGTCACTGGTGCACGAATTGTAAATCACACTTTTCACAACTCGTACCACTAACTAGCAAGTGCACTGGGTCGTCCAAGTAATACCTTACGTGAGTAAGGGTCGATCCCACGGAGATTGTTGGCTTGAAGCAAGCTATGGTTATTTTGTAATTCTTAGTTAGGAAATCAATGATAAGAGTGATTATATTTATGAAGAGTAAATAGCATAAATTAAATAATAGTTGTTATGCAGTAATGGAGAACAGATTGAGGATTTGGAGATGCTCTGTCTTTTGAATCTCTATTTCCTACTGTCTTCTTCTTCACGCAGGCAAGGCTCCTTCCATGGTAAGCTGTATGTTGGTGGATCACTGTTGTCAATGGCTACTATCCGTCCTCTCAGTGAAAATGGTCCAAATACGATGTCACCGCACGGCTAATCATCTGTCGGTTCTCACTCATGTTGGAATAGGATCTATTGATCCTTTTGCGTTTGTCACTACGCCCAACACTCGTGAGTTTGAAGCTTGTCACAGTCATCCCATCCCAAATCCTACTCGAAATACCACAGACAAGGTTTAGACTTTTCGGATCTCAGGAATGGCCACCAATAATCCTAACCTATACCACGAAGACTCTGATCATGAACCAAGAGGCTAAGAGATACACACTCAATCTAAGGTAGAACAGAAGTGGTTGTCAGGCACGCGTTTATAGGTTGAGAATGGTGATGAGTGTCACGGATCATCACATTCATCACGGTTAAGTACAAGCGAGTATCTTAGAATAGAAACAAGCGTGATTGAATAGAAAACAGAAGTAATTGCATTAATTCATCGAGACACAGCAGAGCTCCTCACCCCCAACTATGGGATTTAGAGACTCATGCCATCAGAAATACAACGTAAAGTGTAAAAATGTCATGAGGTATATAGTAAGTCTGTAAAACTAGTATTTATACTAAACTAGTAGCTAGGGTTTACAGAAAATGAGTAAACTAAGATGGATAGTGCAGAAATCCACTTCTGGGGCCCACTTAGTGTGTGTTTGGGCTGAGCATTGAGCTTTACACGTGTAGAGTCTTCTCTTGGAGTTAAATGCCAGGTTGCAGCTTGTTTGTGGCGTTTAACTCTGGTTTGTAACCTGTTTCTGGCGCTTAACTTCAGAATAGGGCAGGATGTTGGTGTTTAAACACCAGTTTGTATCATCAAAACTCGAGCAAAGTATGGACTATTATATATTGCTGGAAAGCCCTGGATGTATACTTTTCAACGCAATTGAGAGCGCACGAATTGGGTTTCTGTAGCTCCAGAAAATCCATTTCGAGTGCAGGGAGGTCAGAATCCAACAACATCTGCAGTCCTTTTTCAGCCTCTGAATCAGATTTTTGCTCAAGTCCCTCAATTTCAGCCAGAAAATACCTGAAATCACAGAAAAACACACAAACTCATAGTAAAGTCCAGAAATGTGATTTTTATTTAAAAACTAATAAAAATATACTAAAAACTAACTAAATCATACTAAAAACTACTTAAAAACAATGCCAAAACGCATATAAATTTTCCGCTCATCACAACACCAAACTTAAATTGTTGCTTGTCCCCAAGCAACTAAAAATTAAACTGGATAAAAAGAAAAGAATATACTATAAATTCCAAAATATCAATGAAACTTAGCTCCAATTAGATGAGTGGGACTAGTAGCTTTTTGCCTCTGAACAGTTTTGGTATCTCACTTTATCCTTTGAAGTTCAGAATGATTGGCATCTATAGGAACTCATAATTCAGATAGTGTTATTGATTCTCCTAGTTCAGTATGTTGATTCTTGAACACAGCTACTTTATGAGTCTTGGTCGTGGCCCTAAGCACTTTGTTTTCCAGTATTACTACCGGATACATAAATGCCACAGACACATAACTGGGTGAACCTTTTCAGATTGTGACTCAGCTTTGCTAAAGTCACCAATTAGAGGTGTCCAGGGTTCTTAAGCACACTCTTTTTTTGCTTTGGACCTCGACTTTAACTGCTCAGTCTCAAGCTTTTCACTTGACACCTTCACGCCACAAGCACATTGTTAGGGACAACTTGGTTTAGCCGCTTAGGCCAGGATTTTATTCCTTTAGGCCCTCCTATCCACTGATGCTCAAAGCCTTGGATCCTTTTTATTTTACCCTTGCCTTTTGGTTTAAAGGGTTATTGGCTTTTTGCTCTTGCCTTTTGGTTTAAAGAGCTCTTGGCTTTTTCTGCTTGCTTTTTTTTTCTTTTTTTTTTTTGCCATTTTTTTCGCAAGCCTTTGCTTTTCACTGCTTTTTCTTGCTTCAAGAATCAATTTTATGATTTTTCAGATTATCAAATAACATTTCTCCTTTTTTATCATTCTTTCAAGAGCCAACAATTTTAACATTCATAAACAACAAATTCAAAAGACATATGCACTGTTCAAGCATTCATTCAGAGAAACAAAAAGTATTGTCACCACATCAAAATAATTAAACTAATTTCAAGGATGAATTCGAAATCATGTACTTCTTGTTCTTTTGTGATTAAAAACATTTTTCATTTAAGAAAGGTGATAGATTCATAGGACATTCATAGCTTTAAGGCATAGACACTAGACATTAATGATCATGTAAGAAGGACGCAAACATAAATAAACATAAAGCATAGAGAACGAAAATAGAAAAAATAAATAGACAAGGAGATTAAAGAACGGGTCCACCTTAGTAAGGGTGGTGTCTTCTTCCTCTTGAAGAACCAATGGTGCTCTTGAGCTCCTCTATGTCTCTTCCTTGCCTTTGTTGCTCCTCCCTTATAGCTCTTTGATCTTCTCTAATCTCATGGAAGGTGCCATATGGTTATGGAAAATTAAAAATCGGGGCTTTTTCCACACCAAACTTAAAATGTTTGCTCGTCCTCGAGCAAAGGAAGAAAGAAAGGAGGAGATGGAGATGTGTGGTGGGTTCGGCCAAGGGAGGGTGATAGTGTGTATGAGGGGTTTATGATGGATAGATGTGAGTAGTGAAGAGAGTATGAAAAAGAGGGTGGGGTAGGTGGGGATCTTGTGGGGTCCACAGATCCTGAGGGGTCAAGGACTTAGCATCCCTGCTCCATTGAGACGTGCAAAACGCCCTCAGAGTGAAATCCTGGTGTTTAACGCTAGACTGCTGCTTGTTTCTTGCGTTAAACGCCAGCTTTCCCCCTTTCTTGGCGTTGAACGCCAACTTGGTGCTTGTTTCTGGCGTTTAACGCTAGCTTGATGCTTCTTTCTGTCGTTAAACGCCAGTCTGATGCTTCTTACTGGCGTTTAAACGCCAGTAAGTCTGTCCTCCAGGGTGTGCTATTTTTGATGCTGTTTTTGATTCTGCTTTAATTCTGCAGCTGTTTTTATGACTCCACATGATCATCAACCTAAAGAAAATATAAAATAACAATGGAAAATGAAATGAAAAAGTAATTAACATAGATAAATAAGATTGAGTTGCCTCCCAATAAGCACTTCTTTACTGTCAATAGCTTGACATTACTGACCCTTTAATCTAGCCTTACCTTTGAGAATTCTTGCTCAACATTGCCTTCAAGATAATGCTTGATTCTCTGTTCATTAACAATGAACTTCTTATTAGAATCAATGTCTTGAAGCTCCACATAGCCATATGGAGACACACTTGTAATCACATATGGTCCCCTCCACCGGGATTTCAATTTCCCGGGAAAAAATCTGAGCCTAGAGTTAAACAGCAGAACTTTCTGTCCTAGTTCAAAGACTCTAGATGACAGCTTTCTGTCATGCCACCTTTTTGCTTTCTCTTTGTAGAGCTTAGCATTTTCGAAAGCAGTGAGTCTGAATTCCTCTAGCTCATTCAACTGGAACAATCTTTTTTCTCCAGCTAATTTGCCATCAAAGTTTAGGAATCTGGTTGCCCAGTAGGCCTTATGCTCCAGTTCCACGGGCAGATGACAGGCCTTACCATACACAAGCTGGTATGGAGAGGTCCCTATGGGAGTCCTAAATTCAATTCTGTATGCCCACAGGGCATCATCCAAGCTTCTTGCCCAATCCTTTCTACGGGTACTTACAGTTCGTTCCAGGATTCTTTTTAGTTCTCTATTAGAGACTTCAGCTTGTCCATTTGTCTGTGGATGATATGGAGTTGCCACCTTGTGGCTAATTTCATATCAGACCATAGCAGAGTAAAGCTGTTTGTTGCAGAAGTGAGTGCCCCCATCACTGATTAGTGCTCTAGGGACACCAAACCTACTGAAGATATGTTTCTAGAGGAACTTCAGCACTGTCTTAGTATCATTGGTGGGTGTTGCAATGGCCTCTACCCATTTGGATACATAGTCGACTGCCACCAGAATATAAGTCAATACCCCATACGTCAAACAACCCAATCTCTAAGATCCCTTGCTAAGGCATGGCGTAACTATGAGGCAGATTACCAGCTCTCTGGCAGCTGTCACAGTTACGCATAAACTCTCGAGAGTCTTTATAGAGAGTGGGCCAGTAGAAGCCACATTGAAGGACTTTTGTGGCTGTTCGCTCACTTCCGAAATGTCCTCCATATTGTGATCCATGACAATGCCATAGGATCTTCTGTGCTTCTTCTCTAGGCACACACCTACGGATTATTCCGTCTGTACATCTCTTAAAGAGATATGGTTCATCCCACAGGTAGTACTTTGCATCAGTAATTAATTTTTTTGTTTGTTGCCTGCTGTATTCCTTGGGTATGAATCTTGCAGCTTTATAGTTTGCAATGTCTGCAAACCATGGTGTTTCCTAAATGGCAAACAGTTGCTCATCCGGAAAGGTTTCAGAGATCTCAATAGAAGGAAAGGACGTCCCTTCTACTGGCTCTATCCGGGACAGATGATCAGCCACTTAGTTCTCTGTCCCTTTTCTGTCTCTTATTTCTATATCAAACTCTTGCAGAAGCAATACCCATCTTATGAGCCTGGGTTTTTAATCCTGCTTTGTGAGTAGATATTTAAGAGCATCATGGTCAATGTACACAATCACTTTTGATCCTACTAAGTATGATCTAAACTTGTCAATGGCATAAACCACGGCAAGCAATTCTTCTTCCGTGGTTATGTAATTTTTCTGGGCATCATTTAAAACACGGCTAGCATAATAAATGACATGCAGAAGCTTGTTATGCCTCTGTCCCAGTACTGCACCAATGGCATGGTCACTGGCATCACATATTAGTTCAAATGGTAATGTCCAGTCTGGTGCAGAAATAACTGGTGCTGTGACCAGCTTAGCTTTCAGAGTTTCAAACGCCTGCAGACACTATGTGTCAAACACAAATGGCGTGTCAGCAGCTAGCAGATTGCTCAGAGGTTTTGCAATTTTTGAAAAATCTTTTATAAACCTCCTATAGAATCCTGCATACCCCAGAAAGCTTCTGATTGCCTTAACATTGGCAGGTGGTGGTAATTTTTCAATTACTTCCACTTTAGCTTGATCCACCTCTATTCCCTTGTTTGAAATTTTATGCCCAAGGACAATTCCTTCAGTCAACATAAAGTGACATTTTTCCCAGTTTAAAACTAGGTTAGTCTCTTGGCATCTTTTCAGAACAAGTGCTAAATGGTCAAGGCAGGAGCTGAATGAATCTCCAAATACTGAAAAGTCATCCATGAAGACTTCCAGAAATGTTTCTACCATATTAGAGAAGATAGAGAGCATGCATCTCTAAAAGGTTGCAGGTGCATTGCACATACCAAAAGGCATCCTTCTGTAGGTAAACACTCCAGAAGGACATGTGAATGCTGTTTTCTCTTGGTCCTGAAGATCTAATGCAATTTGGTTATAACCTGAATAGCCATCCAAAAAGCAGTAGTATTCATGACCTGCTAGTCTTTCTAGCATCTGGTCTATGAATGGTAAAGGAAAGTGATCCTTCTTGGTGGCTGTATTGAGCCTTCTGTAATCAATACACATACGCCACCCTGTAACTGTTCTTGTAGGAACCAGTTCATTTTTTTCATTATGAACCACTGTCATGCCTCCCTTCTTGGGGACAACTTGGACAGGTCTCACCCAGGGGCTATCAGAAATGGGATAAATAATCCCAGCCTCCAGTAACTTGGTGACCTCTTTCTGCACCACCTCTTTCATGGCTGGATTTAGCTACCTCTGTGGTTGAACCACTGGCTTAGCATCATCTTCCAATAGGATCTTGTGCATGCATCTTGTTGGGCTGATGCCCTTAAGATCACTTAGGACCACCCAAGAGCTGCCTTGTGTGTCCTTAGCACTTGAAGTAGTGCTTTCTCTTCCTGTGGATTTAAAGCAGAGCTTATGATCACCGAAAAAGTGTCACCTTCTCCCAGAAATGCATATTTCAGGGATGATGGTAGTGGTTTGAGCTCGAGTTTAGGAGGTTTCTCCTCTTCCTGAGGAAATTTCAGAGGCTCTTTTATTTCCTCCGATTCCTCCAGGTCAGGCTGGACATCTTTAAAGATATCTTCTAGCTCTGATTCGAGACTCTTAGCCATGTTGATCTTCTCTACCAGGGAGTCAATAATATCAACACGCATGTAGTCTTTTGATGTGTCTGGATGCTTCATTACCTCAACAGCATTCAGCTTGAACTCGTTCTCATTGACTCTTAAGGTCACCTCCCTTTTTTGGACATCAATGAGGGTTCGTCCAGTTGCTAGGAAGGGTCTTCCTAGAATGAGAGTTGCACTTTTGTGCTCCTCCATCTCCAGCACTACAAAGTCAGTGGGAAAGACAAATGGCCCAACCTTGACAATCATGTCCTTAATTATGCCTGATGAATATTTAATGGTGCCATCATGAAGTTGAAGGCATATCCGGGTTTGTTTTACCTCTTCAGCCAAGCCAAGCTTTCTGATAGTAGATATAGGGATTAGATTGATACTTACCCCAAGGTCGCATAGAGCTGTCTTGGTACAAGTACCCTCTAATGTGCATGGTATCATAAAGCTTCCGGGATCCTTAAGCTTCTCTGGTAAGTGATGAGCGGATAATTTATACGCTTTTTGGCATTGTTTTTAGTATGTTTTTAGTAGGATCTAGTTACTTTTAGGAATGTTTTCACTAGTTTTTATGTTAAATTCACATTTCTGGACTTTACTATGAGTTTGTGTGTTTTTCTGTGATTTCAGGTATTTTCTGGCTGAAATTGAGGGACTTGAGCAGAAATCAGATTCAGAGGTTGAAAAAGGACTGCTGATGCTGTTTGATTCTGACCTCCCTGCACTCAAAGTGGATTTTCTGGAGCTACAGAACTCGAAACGGCGCGCTTCCAATTGCGTTGGAAAGTAGATATCCAGGACTTTCCAGCAATATATAATAGTCCATACTTTGGCCAAGAATAGACGACGTAAACTGGCGTTCAACGCCAGCCTTCTGCCCAAATCCGGCGTCCAGCGCCAGAAAAGGATCCAAAACTAGAGTTGAATGCCCAAACTGGCACAGAAACTGGCGTTCAACTCCACAAATGGCCTCTGCACGTGCAACATTCAGGCTCAGCCCAAACACACACCAAGTGGGCCCAAGAAGTGGATTTATGCATCAATTACTTACTCATGTAAACCCTAGTGACTAGTTTATTATAAATAGGACCTCTTACTATTGTATTAGGCATCCTGGATTGTATTCTGATCCTGTGATCACGTTTTGGGGGCTGGCCATCTCGGCCATGCTTGGACCTTTCACTTATGTATTTTCAACGGTAGAGTTTCTACACTCCATAGATTAAGGTGTGGAGCTCTGCTGTCCCTCAAAGATTAATGCAAAGTACTACTGTTTTCTATTCAATTCTTCTTATTTCTCTTTTAAGATATCCATTCGCACCCAAGAACGTGATGAAGGTGATGATTATGTGTGACGCTCATCATCCTTCTCCCTTATGAACGCGTGCCTGACAAACACTTCTGTTCTACATGAAATAAGCTAGAATGAGTATCTCTTAGATCTCCTAACCAGAATCTTCGTGGCGTAAGCTAGAATGATGGCGGCATTCAAGAGAATCCGGAAAGTCTAAACCTTGTCTGTGGTATTCCGAGTAGGATTCAATGATTGAATGACTGTGACGAGCTCCAAACTCGCGATTGCAGGGCGTTAGTGACAGACGCAAAAGGATAGTAAATCCTATTCCAGCATGATCGAGAACCGACAGATGAATAGCCGTGCCGTGACAGGGTGCGTGAGCATATTATTCACTGAGAGGATAAGATGAAGCCATTGACAAGGGTGATGCCTCCAGACGATTAGCCATGCCGTGACAGGGCATTGGATCATTTTCCCGTGAGATGACCGAAAGTAGCCATTGACAGTGGTGATGTATCACATAAAGCCAGCCATGGAAAGGAATGAGACTGATTGGATGAAGATAGCAGGAAAGCAGAGGTTCAGAGGAACGAAAAGCATCTCCATTCGCTTATCTGAAATTTCTACCAATGATTTACATAAGTATCTCTATCCCTATTCTACTATTTATTATTCGAAAACATCTTCATCACTTTATATCTGCCTGACTGAGATTTACAAGGTGACCATAGCTTGCTTCATACCAACAATCTCCGTGGGATTCGACCCTTACTCACGTAAGGTATTACTTGGACGACCCAGTGCACTTGCTGGTTAGTTGTATCGAAGTTGTGACAATTATGAATTAAGATCAAAGCACCAAGCTTTGGAGCCATTACCAGGGATTGTTCGAGCCTGGACATCACAATTTCGTGCACCAGTAAGCTTGTTAGGATGACTGCACTGCACTCTTCAGTGAGAAAAACTTTTTCTGTTTCTCTCCAATCCTTCTTATGACTTAAGATCTCTTTCATGAACTTAGCATAAGAGGGTATTTGCTCAAGTGCCTCTGCAAACGAAATCTTTATTTCAAGAGTCATGAGATAGTCTACAAAGCGAGCAAATTGTTTATCCTGTTCCGCTTGGCGCAGTTTCTGAGGATAAGGTATTTTGGCTTTATATTCTTCAACCTTAGTTGCTGCAGGTTTGTTTCCTACAGAGGCAGGTTGAGAAGTCTTCTTGAGGGAATTAGTATCAGCACTTGCAAGTGTCTGATCCCTCAATGGTGTTTGAACGCCAGAACTAGACATGGATTGGGCGTTTAACACCAGATTCCTACCCTTTTCTGGCATTTGATCGCCAGACATATTCCTCTCTGGGCTCTTACTGTCTTCAGATGGATTTTGGGTAGCAGGTTGCTCATCCTCTGTCAGCTGTTCTTTTCTTGGCTTTCTGCTGCTTTGAGTTGGAGTATTTAACATTTTTCCACTTCTTAATTGAACTGCTTGGTACTCCTCTGTTATCTATTTTGATAACTACTGCTTTGTCTGATTTAATTGTGATTCCATATCCTTGTTAGCAATTTTGGTTTCTTGTAGCATCTCCTTAAATTCTGCTAACTGCCTTGTTATAGAAGATAGTTGCTGATTGAGTTCAGTAACTTGTTCCTGAGGACTAAAGTCAGTTGATACTGCCTTAGCTTCTTCTTTCATGGAGGACTCATTACTTATGTACAGATGCTAATTTCTAGCAACTATATCAATAAGCTCTTGAGCCTCTTCAACAGTCTTTCTCATGTGTATAGATCCACCAATTGAGTGGTCTATAGATGTCTGAGCTTTTTTTGTAAGCCCATAGTAGAAGATGTCTAATTGTACCCACTCTGAAAATATTTCAGAGGGGCATTTTCTTAGCATCCCTCTGTACCTCTCCCAGGCGTTATAAAGGGATTCTTCATCCTCTTGTTTAAAGCATTGGATGTCCAGCCTTAGCTGTGTCATCCTTTTTGGAGGGAAATATTGATTCAGAAATTTGTCTAATAACTGTTTCCATATTCTTATGCTTGCTGTGGGTTGGTTATTTAACCACCTCTTAACTTGATCTTTTACAGCAAATGGAAACAGTAACAGCCTGTATACATCCTGATCTACCTCTTTGTCACGCACTGTGTTAGCAATGTGCAAGAACTGCGCCAGAAACTCAATAGGTTCTTCCTGTGGAAGACCAGAATACTGGCAATTTTGCTGCACCATGACAATGAGCTGAGGATTTAGCTCAAAACTGCTTGCTTTGATGGGAGGTATACAGATGCTACTCCCATATGCAGCAGTAATGGGGTTAGCATATGACCCCAGAGTCCTTCTGGACTGTTCATTTCCATTCAGGTCCATGATGGATAAAATGGAATTGATATGAATTGCAAACAAAATATATTTTTGTTTTTATTTTATTAAAAAAATGGATAAATAAAAAAATGATATAAAATAATATAAAGTAAAGTAATTAGAAATTAAAATATAGATTTCAAAAAGTAAAATAAAAAGGAAAAATAAATTCGAAAACCAAATTAATTGCTTAATTAAGAAGATTTGAAAAACTTTAGATATGATTTTTGAAAAAGATTTTGAATTTTGAAATTTTAAAACTAAAATAGGAAAAAAAATAAAAATTTTAAAATAGAAATTTGAATTTTTGAATGAGATTTTCGAAAATTCAATTAGTTAGAGAGAAAATATATTTTTGAAATTAATGATGAAAGAGAAAAACAGTAAAAATGACACCAAACTTAAATTTTTAGATCAAAACAAAGGAAACAAACAGGAAAACTTTGAATATCACGATGAACGCTAAGAACAACTTTTGAAAAATTTTTAAGAAAACAGAAACACAAAGGACACTAAACTTAAAAATATTTATATTCTAAGCACTAATAATTCGAAAAAAATTTGAAAGAAAAATAAAATCATGTAATTGACACCAAACTTAAAATATGAAACTAAACTCAAATAGAAAAACTCAATTATTAGTTTATAAAAATTTTCGAAAAAAATTTGAAAAGGAAAATAAGGATTTAAAAAAAAAGTTTCAACCAAAAACAATAACAGAAAACTCTAAACCAAAAAGAAAAACTTTTTTTCCTAATCTAAGCAACAAAATAAACCGTCAGTTTTCCAAACTCGAACAATCCCCGGCAGCGGCACCAAAAACTTGGTGCATGAATTGTAAATCACACTTTTCACAACTCGTACCACAAACAAGCAAGTGCACTGGGTCTTCCAAGTAATACCTTACGTGAGTAAGGGTCGATCCCACGGAGATTGTTGGCTTGAAGCAAGCTATGGTTATTTTGTAATTCTTAGTCAGGAAATCAATGATAAGAGTGATTATATTTATGAAGAGTAAATAGTATAAATTAAACAATACTTGTTATGCAGTAATGGAGAATAGATTGAGGATTTGGAGATGCTCTATCTTTCGAATCTCTGCTTTCCTACTGTCTTCTTCTTCACGCACGAAAGGCTCCTTCCATGGTAAGTTGTATGTTGGTGGATCACCGTTGTCAATGGCTACCATCCGTCCTCTCAGTGAAAATGGTCCAAATGCGCTGTCACCGTATGGCTAATCATCTGTCGGTTCTCACTCATGTTGGAATAGGATCCATTGATCCTTTTGCGTCTGTCACTACGCTCAGCACTCGTGAGTTTGAAGCTCGTCACAGTCATCCCATCCCAGATCCTACTCGGAATACCACAGACAAGGTTTAGACTTTCCAGATCTCAGGAATGGCCGCTAATAATCCTAGCCTATACCACGAAGACTCTGATCATGAACCAAGAGGCTAAGAGATACACACTCAATCTAAGGTAGAACGGAAGTGGTTGTCAGGCACGCATTCATAGGTTGAGAATGGTGATGAGTGTCACGGATCATCACATTCATCACGGTTAAGTACAAGCGAGTATCTTAGAACAGAAACAAGCATGATTGAATAGAAAACGGAAGTAATTGCATTAATTCATCGAGACACAGGAGAGCTCCTCACCCCCAACCATGGGATTTAGAGACTCATGCCGTCAGAAATACAACGTAAAGTGTAAAAATGTCATGAGGTACATAGTAAGTCTCTAAAAGTAGTATTTATACTAAACTAGTAGCTAGGGTTTACAGAAAATGAGTAAACTAAGATGGATAGTGCAGAAATCCACTTTTGGGGCCCACTTAGTGTGTGTTTGGGTTGAGCATTGAGCTTTACATGTGCAGAGGCTTCTCTTGGAGTTAAATGCCAGGTTGCAGCTTGTTTGTGGTGTTTAACTCTGGTTTGTAACCTGTTTCTGGCGCTTAACTTCAGAATAGGGCAGGAAGTTGGCGTTTAAACGCCTATTTGCATCATCAAAACTCGGGCAAAGTATGGACTATTATATATTTCTGGAAAGTCCTAGATGTCTAGTTTCCAACGCAATTGAGAGAGCACCAATTGGGTTTCTGTACCTCCAGAAAATCCATTTCGAGTGTAGGGAGATCAGAATCCAACAACATCTGCAGTCCATTTTCAGCCTCTGAATCAGATTTTTGCTCAAGTCCCTCAATTTCAGCCAGAAAATACCTAAAATCACAGAAAAATACACAAACTCATAGTAAAGTCCAGAAATGTGATGTTTTTTTAAAAAACTAATAAAAATATACTAAAAACTAACTAAATCATACTAAAAACTACTTAAAGATCAATGGAAGCCATCTTCAACCCAATCCCATCAAGGCCAAAAGCATAATTCAAGGCTTAAAGATCAATGGAAGAAAGTGTATAAATAGCTGAGAATTTAAGTTAGAGGGACTTTTACCTTTTTCCATTTTTAGTTTTCACTTACTGCACTTTTAATTTCAGAATGTATTTTACAATTCCAATTTCCATTTTGAGAGCTATGAACAACTAAACCCCTTTCATTGGGTTAGGGAGCTCTATTGTAATTCAATGGATCAATAGTAGTTTTCATCTTCTTCTTCTTTCTTTTCTCTTGATTTTTGTTAGAAAGCTTTCGATCTTAATTCAATTGGATAGTTATCTTGAGAGAGAAGCTATCCATAATTGGAATTCTTCGGAGCCTGATGCCAGGGCATTTTGTCCAGTTTCACTGACCTTTTCGTTACTGTTTTAGGGTAGTTTCATGCATTTTCTTAGTAAATAAGCAAGTTTTGAGTAGAAATACACTTACATCTTGATTCAAGAAAATATTGTGAACTTTACATGATTTCATGAGAATTATGCATGAATTGAATGACAAATTGGATAATTCATGATCTCATGACTTGGAATAGAGCTTTGATGCACTTTATTTGCTTGATTTTGGGACAAAGGAAGCAAGGAAGAGCCACGTTAGTAGCCACGTTAGTCTAATTAACATGACCACTAACGTGGAATGGGCATAAGCTTGTGGCGTTAATGAGAAAAGTGATCGCCAATAACGCCTTCGAAAGCCATCATAGCCCACGTTAGTTGCCACGTTAGTTACAGTAACGTGGGAGCTAACGTGGAAAGAAAAGAGGAGCTCCAACGTTAGTGGTAAAAGTGAACACCACTAACGTTCCAAAAGGCCATACATAAGCCACGTTAAGAGCCACGTTAATCTAATTAACGTGAACTCTAACGTGGGAGGTGGAAGAAATTGCCAACGTTAGTGACACTCACCTTTGTCACTAACGTTGGACTAGGCCAACATTGCCCACGTTAGTGGTCACGTTAAGACCACTAACGTGAAGGGTAACGTGGAGCAAGGAGTGATAGGCCAACATTAGTGACACTCACCTTTGTCACTAACGTTGGACATGGCAATTACCACCACGTTAGTGGCCACGTTAATCTAATTAACATGAACTCTAACGTGGGAAGGAGGGGCGTTTGGAGTGTTAGTGACAAAGGTAAGTGTCACTAACGCTCATGAAGCTTAGGCATGCCCACGTTAAGGGTTACATTAGTTATACTAACGTGAACTCTAACGTGGGGAAAAGAGGCAATTAGCAACGTTATTGGAAAAGGTAAAGGCCAATAACGTTTGTGAATGACCAAGAGGCAACGTTAGTGGTCACGTTAGTGCCACTAACGTTGAAGTTAACGTGGATCATTTTGGTTTGGAACGTTAGTAAAAAAGGTGATCGTCACTAACGTTCTCGAACCCACATTTTCACTTAACGTTAACACCACTAACGTCCTAACTAACATCCTAACTCACACTTTTTCTGCAAGCAAAGCTGAGCCCACTGAAGACTATAACTGCTTCAACTCAAGATCAAAGGCCCATATCCAAGACTTGAAGAGCCAACTAGAGATCAGAAGAGTAGTATATATATGAGTAGTTTTAAACTAGGAAGGGAGCTTTTGGCATTTTGGAGAACTATACTCTGTATATTTTACTTTCTCTGTAATTTCTAGTTTAATTTGACAATGCATTCTTCTTTATCTTCTTCCATTTCCAGAGCTATGAACAACTAAACCCCTTTTCATTGGGTTAGGGAGCTCTGTTGTAATTTGATGGATCAATAATAGTTTTCATTATTATTCTTCTTTCTTTTCTCTTGATTTTACTAGAAGGCTTTCAATCTTCATCCAATTGGGTAGTTGTCTTGGAAAAGAAGCTATTCATACTTGGATCTCTTTGGAACCTTGGAAGAGGAATGAAGAGATCATGCTAGAAATGCTTTCTCATATTGGACCAAATTAGGGTTTGGATGGATATAGTGACATATAATCCTACCAACACTTTGATTTGGGAATACATGTGGTATAATCAGTAACCATACTTTATCTCTTCTCATGAGCAATTAGACCAAGGAATTGGCTATTGATCAAGATTTGAGAGATTGAATTACCAAGGAATTGGAATCCAATCACTTAAGATTGCCAAGGAGATCAATGAATGCATTGATTGAGGAAGAGATGAGAATGAGCTTGATCTGGAGAATACAACATCTCCTGAGCCCAATGAATCCCCCATTTCTGATCTTACCCATTCTCTTTACTTTCTGCCATTTACTTTTATGTTCATTTCCCCAAACCCCCATTTAAGATTCTGCAATTTACTTTCCGTCATTTACATTCTGCCATTTACTTCCAGCAATTACATTTTCTGTTATTTACTTTCCCGCCATTTACTTTTCTGCAAATCTCAACTCAATTTTTGCTTAGCTCAACTAGAACATTCCTCTGATTAAAGTTGTTTGACCAATCAATCCCTGTGGGATTCGACCTCACTCTATTGTGAGTTTTTACTTGACGACAATTCGGTATACTTGCCGAAGGAAATTTTGTTGAGAGACAAATTTCCGTGCATCAAGTTTATGGCGCCGTTGCCGGGGATTGATTTTGTATCAACAATGATTAAATTGGTGGATAACTAGTTTGAGCATTTTTCTTTGTTTGATTTAATTTCATTTGAGTGATTTACTTTCAGTTTTAGTTATTTTGTTCCCTTTACCCCTTACCCGTTTGTGGTGTTATCTTCATTTTTTTTACAATTCAGTTCAATAACCCACTAACTGTTTGATATATTGCATCACTCACACTAACAGCACCCCTAATAGGAGTAATTTCTCCATCAATTCTCTTTCTTGCTTTTTGCTCTGTTGGTTGTATGACAGGTAGAAGAAGTGGGGCTTCAACTTCCTTTGATTCTGAACCTGAGAGGATGATGAGCGGATATTTTATACGCTTTTTGGGGATAATTTCATATAGTTTAGAGTATGTTTTAGTTAGTTTTTAGTCTATTTCTAGTAGTTTTTAGGAAAAATTCATATTTCTGGAATTTACTATGAGTTGTGTGTTTTTCTGTAATTTCAGGTATTTTTCTGGCTGAAATTGAAGGAGCTGAGCAAAAATCTGATTCAGGCTGAAAAAGGACTGCTGATGCTGTTGGATTCTGACCTCCCTGCACTCAAAGTGGATTTTCTGGAGCTACAGAACTCGAAATGGCGTGCTTCCAATTGCGTTGGAAAGTAGACATCCAGGGCTTTCCAGCAATATATAATAGTCCATACTTTGCACAAGGATAGACGACGTAAACTGGCGTTCAACGCCAGTTCTTTGCCCAATTCTGGCGTTCAGCGCCAGAAAAGGATCAAAAACTGGAGTTGAACGCCCAAACTGGCATAAAAACTGGCGTTCAACTCCACAAATGGCCTCTGCACGAAATCTCAGCCCCAGCACACACCAAGTGGAACACGGCACACCAAGTGGGCCCCAGAAGTGGATATCTGCATCATCCATCATAGTCCACTCATATTTTGTAACCCTAGGCTACTAGTTTAGTATTTAAACAACTTTTAGAGACTTATTTTGTATCTCATGACATTTCAGATCTAAACTTTGTATTCTCTGACGGCATGAGTCTCTAAACCCCATTGTTGGGGGTGAGGAGCTCTGCTGTGTCTCGATGAATTAATGCAAGTATTTCTGTTTTCCATTCAAACACGCTTGTTCTTATCTAAGATGTTCATTCGCGCTTAACTGTGATGAAGGTGATGATCCGTGACATTCATCACCTTCCTCAAACCATGAACGTGTGCCTGACAACCACCTCCGTTCTATATCCGATTGAATGAGTATCTCTGAGATTCCTTAATCAGAATCTCCGTGGTATAAGCTAGAACTGATGGCGGCATTCATGAGAATCCGGAAAGTCTAAACCTTGTCTGTGGTATTCCGAGTAGGATTCAAGGATTGAATGATTGCGACAAGCTTCAAACTCCTGAAGGCTGGGCGTTAGTGACAGACGCAAAAGGATAGTAAATCCTATTCCAACCGGATCGAGAACCAACCGGTGATTAGCCGTGCTGTGACAGAGCGCGTGAGCGTAGTATTCACTGGAAGGATGGAAGGTAGCCATTGACAACGGTGATCCACCAACACACAGCTTGCCATAGGAGGACGTGCGTGCGTGAATCAGAAGACAGAGGAAAGCAGAGATTCAGAAGACAAAGCATCTCCAAAACTCCAACATATTCTCCATTACTGCACAACAAGTAACTTTTAATTTATGCTCTACTAGTTACTCACAATTCAATTGATAAACATAATTGACTTCCTGACTAAGATTTACAAGATAACCATAGATTGCTTCAAACCAACAATCTCCGTGGGATTCGACCCTTACTCACGTAAGGTATTACTTGGACGACCCAGTGCACTTGCTGGTCAGTGGCACGCGTTGTGAAAAGTGTGATTCGCAATTTATGCTACCAAGTTTTTGGCGCCGTTGCCGGGGATTTTTCGTGTTTGAACAACTGACGGATTATTTTGTTGCTTAGATTAGGAAAAATCTTTCTTTTTGGTTTAGAGTCTTTTATTAATTAACCCTTGTTAAAATACTTTAAACTTATAGCTCAGTTATTTAGAACGTGGTGTTTATGTTCATGATAATTGGCTATCATATTTTTAAAAAAAAAAAAAAAACCTTTTTCAAAAATAATTTTTCTATTAAATCCTGTGCCAAACTTTAAGTTTGGTGTTTTCAAAAATAATCTTTCTTAAAATTTTTGAAGGTCCCATAACTCATTTGGCTAGAACATTAATTTGATTGGGTTAGACTCTTTTATACTCTTTTCAAAACCTTCTTTTTCAAAAATATTTTTTCTATTAAATCCTGTGCCAAACTTTAAGTTTGGTGTTTTCAAAAATAATCTTTCTTAAAATTTTTGAAGGTCCCATAACTCATTTGATTAGAACATTAATTTGATTGGGTTAGACTCTTTTATACTCTTTTCAAAACCTTCTTTTTCAAAAATATTTTTTTCTATTAAATCTTGTGCCAAACTTTAAGTTTGGTGTTTTCTTGTTAATTCCCCTTTGATTTTCGAAAATTTTGGTTTGGTTTTCTAAAAATTTTAAGTTTGGTGTTCTTCCTTCATGTTCTTGTGTTCTTGTGAGTCTTCAAAGTGTTCTTGAGTTTCCTTGTGCCTTGATCTTAAAATTTTTAAGTTTGGTGTTCCTTGGTGTTTTCCCTCCAAATTTTTCGAAAACAAGGAGCATTAGATCTAAAAATTTTAAATCTTGTACTATCTTATTGTTTTTCTCTCTCCTCACTAAATTCAAAAAAAAAATATCTTTTCCAAAATATCTATTCTAACTTCCTAACTTCTTATCTTTTCAAAATTTGTTTCAACTAACTAACTAACTTTTTGTTTGTTTCTTAACTTTTTCAAAACTACCTAACTAACTCTCTCTCTCTAATTTTCGAAAATATCTTCCCTCTTTTTCAAAAAATTTCGTTTTTTTTTAACTAATTATTTTTAATTTTTTTTTACGAAAAAAAAAATTTAAAAAAAAAATTTTTTTTTTAATTCAAATTCTTTTTAGTTATTTTATTTTATTTAAGTATTTACTTCTTATAAAATAAAATAAATAAAAAGATAAATCAGTCCAAGTTATATCCATAGATCCATCATGGACATAAGTGGAGATGGACAGTCCAGGAGGACTTTGGGGTCATATTCTAACCCCTCTACTGCTTCGTATGGGAGTAGCATATGCATACCCTTCATTGGGGTTAGTAGCTTTGAGTTGAATCCTCAGCTCATTATCATGGTGCAGCAAAGTTGCCAGTATTCCGGTCTTCCACAGGAAGAACCTACAGAGTTTCTGGCACAATTTTTACAAATTGCTGACACAGTACATGATAAGGAAATAGATCAGGATGTCTACAGACTATTACTGTTTCCATTTGCTGTAAAAGATCAAGCTAAAAGGTGGTTAAATAACTAACCTAAGGCCAGCATAAGAACATGGAAACAGCTGACAGAAAAATTCCTAAATCAATATTTCCCTCCAAAAAGGATGACACAGCTAAGGCTGGACATCCAAGGCTTTAAACAAGGAGATAATGAATCTCTTTATGATGCCTGGGAGAGATACAGAGAGATGCTACGAAAATGCCCCTCTGAAATGTTTTCAGAGTGGGTTCAGTTAGACATCTTCTACTTTGGGATTACAGAAGGAGCTCAGATGTCTTTAGATTACTCAGCTGGTGGATCTATCCATATGAGAAAGACAATTGAAGAGGCTCAAGAGCTCATTGATACAGTTGCCAGGAATCAGCATCTGTATCTAAGCAGCAACCCTTCCATGAATGAAGAGGTTAAAACAGTAACTGCTGAATTCAGTACTGTAAAACAAGCTGCTGAATTCAATCAACAATTAGATTTTCTAACAAAGCAGCTAGCTGAATTCAAAGACAGGTTACAGGAGACAAGGATAGCTAATATACATATGGAGGAACAGTTTAAGCAAACAAAGCAGCAGCTATCAAAGCAAATAGCAGAAGAATGCCAAGCAGTTCAATTAAGAAGTGGGAAAACATTAAATACCCCACCTCAAGGCATCAAAAATTCAAGAAATGAGCACCCCACCAAAGATTCCCCTGAGGACAGTAAGAGCCCAGGGAAAAATAATTCTGGCACTAAAACGCCAGAAAATGGGTGGAAGGCTGGCGCTGAACGCCCAGACCATGCCCAAAACTGGCGTTCAGCGCCAGAAACAAGGCAAGATTGGCGTTCAACGCCACAAATGGGGCAGAATCTAGCGTTGAACGCCCAACAGGGGCACATTTCTGGCGTTCAGGCGCCAGGAACAGACAGTGAGTTGGCGTCTAACGTCACTCCAGCTTCTAACTCTGGTACGCAATTGCCAGAGAGGGATCAGACACACATAAGTGCTGATAACAACCCCTCTAAAAAGGCTTCTTTAACCACTAAGGTTGAGGAATATAAAGCCAAGATACCTTATCCTCAAAAACTCCGGAAAGAGGAGCAGGATAAGCAATTTGCTCGCTTTGCAGATTATCTAAGGACTCTTGAAATAAAGATTCCATTTGCAGAGGCACTTGAGCAAATACCTTCTTATGCCAAGTTCATGAAAGAGATCTTGAGTCATAAAAAGGAGTGGAGAGAAACAGAAAGAGTTCTCCTCACTGAAGAATGCAGTGCAGTCATTCTGAAAAGCTTTCCTGAAAAGCTTAAAGACCCTGGGAGTTTTCTGATACCATGCATATTAGAAGGTGATTGCACCAAGACAGCTTTATGCGATCTTGGGGCAAGCATCAACCTGATACCTGCATCCACTATCAGGAAGCTTGGCTTAACTGAAGAAGTTAAACCAACCCGGATATGTCTCCAACTTGCTGATGGTTCCACTAAATACCCATCAGGCGTGATTGAGGACATGCTTGTCAGAGTTGGGCCATTCGCCTTTCCCACTGACTTTGTTGTGCTGGAAATGGAGGAGCACAAGAGTGCTACTCTCATT
The DNA here is from genome assembly GCF_003086295.3 of Arachis hypogaea. Taxonomy (NCBI): domain Eukaryota; kingdom Viridiplantae; phylum Streptophyta; class Magnoliopsida; order Fabales; family Fabaceae; genus Arachis; species Arachis hypogaea. Next base: position 47,258,708 of record NC_092053.1, read on the forward strand.
CTAGGAAGACCCTTCCTAGCAACTGGACGATCCCTCATTGACGTCCAGCAGGGGGAAATAACCCTGAGAGTCAACGATGACGAGTTCAAATTGAACGCTGTCAAAGCCATGCAGCATCCAGACACATCAACAGACTGCATGAAAGTTGACCTTATTGACTCTTTGGTAGAAGAGATCAACATGGCTGAGAGTCTCGAATCAGAGTTGGAAAACATCTTTAAAGATGTTCAGCCTGATTTGGAGGATTCAGGGGACATGAAAGAGCCTCTGAACTTTCTTCTGAAAGAGGAAAAACCTCCTAAACCAGAGCTCAAGCCACTGCCACCATCCTTGAAATATGCATTTCTAGGAGAAGGTGACACTTTTCCAGTGATCATAAGCTCTGCTTTAAATTCACAGGAAGAGGAAGCACTTATTCAAGTGCTAAGGACACACAAGACAGCTCTTGGGTGGTCCATAGGTGATCTTAAGGGCGTAAGCCCAGCTAGATGCATGCACAAAATCCTATTGGAGGATAATGCCAAACCAGTGGTTCAACCACAGAGGCGGCTAAATCCAGCCATGAAGGAAGTGGTGCAGAAAGAGGTCACTAAATTACTGGAGGCTGGGATTATTTATCCTATTTCTGACAGCCCCTGGGTGAGCCCTGTTCTAGTCGTCCCAAAAAAGGGAGGCATGACAGTGATTCATAATGAAAAAAATGAACTGGTTCCTACAAGAACAGTTACAGGGTGGCGCATGTGTATTGACTACAGAAGGCTCAATACAGCCACCAGAAAGGATCATTTTCCTTTACCATTCATAGACCAGATGCTAGAAAGACTAGCAGGTCATGATTATTACTGCTTTTTGGATGGCTACTCAGGCTATAACCAGATTGCAGTAGATCCCCAGGATCAAGAGAAAACAGCATTCACATGTCCATCCGGAGTGTTTGCTTATAGAAGGATGCCCTTTGGGCTATGCAATGCACCTGCAACCTTCCAGAGATGCATGCTCTCTATTTTCTCTGACATGGTGGAAAAATTTCTGGAAGTCTTCATGGATGACTTCTCAGTATATGGAGACTCATTCAGCTCCTGTCTTGATCACCTGAAACTTGTTCTGAAAAGATGCCAAGAAACCAACCTAGTTTTAAACTGGGAAAAGTGTCACTTCATGGTGACTGAAGGAATTGTTCTTGGGCATAAAATCTCAAACAAGGGAATAGAGGTGGATCAAGCAAAAATAGAGGTAATTGAAAAATTACCACCACCTGCCAATGTTAAGGCAATCAGAAGCTTTCTGGGGCATGCAGGATTCTATAGGAGGTTTATAAAGGATTTTTCAAAAATCGCAAAACCTCTAAGCAATCTGCTAGCTGCTGACACACCATTTGTGTTTGACACAGCATGCCTGCAGGCGTTTGAAATGCTGAAAGCTAAGCTGGTCACAGCACCAGTCATTTCTGCACCACACTGGACATTACCATTTGAGTTAATGTGTGATGCCAATAATCATACCATTGGTGCAGTATTGGGACAGAGGCATGACAAGCTTCTGCATGTCATTTATTATGCCAGTCGCGTTCTAAATGATGCCCAGAAAAATTACACAACCACAGAAAAAGAACTACTTGCAGTGGTTTACGCCATTGACAAGTTCAGATCATACTTAGTAGGATCAAAAGTGATTGTGTATACTGACCATGCTGCTCTTAAATATCTACTCACAAAGCAGGATTCAAAACCCAGGCTCATTAGATGGGTATTGCTTCTGCAAGAGTTTGATATAGAAATAAGAGACAGAAAAGGGACAGAGAACCAAGTGGCTGATCATCTGTCCCGGATAGAGACAGTGGAAGGGACGTCCCTCCCCTTCCTTGAGATCTCTGAGACATTCCCTGATGAGCATCTATTTGCCATTCAGGAAGCACCATGGTTTGCCGATATTGCAAACTATAAAGCTGCAAGGTTCATACCCAAGGAGTACAATAGAATACAAAAAAAGAAACTAATTACTGATGCAAAGTACTACTTGTGGGATGAGCCCTATCTCTTTAAGAGATGTGCAGACGGAATTATCCGTAGGTGTGTCCCTAGAGAGGAAGCACAGAGAATCCTATGGCATTGCCACGGATCTCAATATGGAGGCCATTTCGGAGGTGAGCGAACAGCCACCAAGGTCCTCCAATGTGGCTTCTATTGGCCCACACTCTATAAAGATTCCCGAGAGTTTGTACGTAATTGTGACAGTTGCCAAAGAGCTGGTAATCTGCCTCATGGTTACGCCATGCCTCAACAAGGAATCTTGGAAATAGAGTTATTTAATGTATGGGGAATTGACTTCATGGGACCTTTCCCACCATCATACTCAAACACTTATATTCTGGTGGCAGTTGACTATGTATCAAAATGGGTTGAGGCTATTGCCACACCCACCAATGATACTAAAATAGTGCTGAAGTTCATCCAGAAACATATCTTTAGCAGGTTTGGTGTCCCTAGAGTATTAATCAGTGATGGGGGCACTCACTTCTGCAATAAACAGCTTTACTCTGCCATGGTTCGGTATGGAATTCGCCACAAGGTGGCCACTCCATATCATCCACAAACCAATGGGCAGGCTGAAGTCTCTAACAGAGAATTAAAGAGAATCCTGGAACGGACAGTAAATACCCGTAGAAAGGATTGGGCAAGGAGCTTGGATGATGCTCTGTGGGCTTACAGAACAGCATTCAAGACCCCTATAGGGACCTCTCCATACTAACTCGTGTATGGTAAGGCATGCCACTTGCCCGTGGAACTGGAACATAAGGCCTACTGGGCAACCAGATTCCTAAACTTTAATGCCAAATTAGCAGGAGAAAAACGATTGCTCCAGCTAAATGAGCTAGAGGAATTCAGATTCACAGCTTTCGAAAATGCCAAGCTTTATAAAGAAAAATAAAAAAAATGGCATGACAAGAAGCTGTCATCTAGAATCTTTGAACCAGGACAAAAGGTCCTGTTGTTTAACTCTAGACTCAGGCTATTCCCCGGGAAACTGAAATCCCGGTGGAAAGGACCATACGTGATTACAAGTGTGTCACCATATGGTTATGTGGAGCTTCAAGATATTGATTCTGATAAGAAGTTCATTGTCAATGGACAGAGAATCAAGCATTATCTTGAAGGCAACATTGAGCAAGAATGCTCAAGGCTGAAGCTAGATTAAAAAGCTCAGCAAGGTCCAGCTAAAGACAATAAAGAAGCGCTTGCTGGGAGGCAACCCAGCCATGGGGCAACAATCCTCTAAGCATTTTGCCCTATTTTTCTTTTTTATTTGTTTATATAAAGTTTACTGACACTAAGGTAAAGAATCAATTGCATAATTTTACAGGGTTACAGAAGGAATTTGCACACAAAACAGAGAAAAAGAGCTCAACGGCAAGAAAACGCCAGTAAAGGGGCATTTTGGGCGTTCAGCGCCCAAAATGGGCATCCAGTGGGCGCTGAACGCCAGTAAGGATAGCTATTTGGCGTTCAAACGCCAGAAAAGGGCAACAACTGGGCGTTGAACGCCCAGGAGAGCAGCATTTGGGCATTGAATGCCCAAAACAGACAGTGTTTGGGCGTTCAAACGCCAGGATGGTGAGGAGGAGCTCTCCTTCTACCCATCTCCTTTCTTTTCTTTTGCTTGAGGACAAGCAAAGCTCTAAGTTTGGTGTGCTTATCCGTGATCACTAAGATCATGGCCCCTAAAGGAAAACAACCCACTCCAAGAAGCAAGGACCAAGCACCTCACAGACTAGAGGAACATCCACTTCCCAAACCTCAAGGTTGTTGAGTTCTAATCTTAGCCTTAACTCTGTGATAACTGTTCTTATTTTAATTTTACCTTAGGAGTCATATAGTAGTAATTAGCATCTATTTTGATTTTATCTCCAATTTAGCTATAGTTTATTTTTCTCACCATCAGCAAACATGAATAAAGTAGTAGATCTTTTGAATAAGAAGCAATAAAATTTCGAGTTTTAATAAGAGAAATTCTAATTGGTTAAATGTGGTGGCAATGCTTTCTGTCTTCTGAATGAATGCTTGAACAGTGCATATGTCTTTTGAATTTGTTGTTTAAGACTGTTAAATATGTTGGCTCTTGAAAGAATAATGAACATGAGACATGTTATTGATAATCTGAAAAATCATAAAAATGATTCTTGAAGCAAGAAAAAGCAGCAAAGAACAAAGCTTGCAAAAAAAAAAAGCAAGCAGAAAAAGGCAGTAACCCTTAAAACCAAAAGGCAAGGGCAAATAAAAGGGATCCCAAGGCTTTGAGCATCAGTGGATAGGAGGGCCTAAAGGACTGAAATCCTGGTCTAAGCGGCTAAACCAAGCTGTCCCTAACCATGTGCTTGTGGCGTGCAGGTGTCAAGTGAAAACTTGAGACTGAGCGGTTAAAGTCAAGGTCCAAAGCAAAAAGAAGAGTGTGCTTAAGAACCCTGGACACCTCTAATTGGGGACTTTAGCAAAGCTGAGTCACAATCTGAAAAGGTTCACCCAGTTATGCGTCTGTGGCATTTATGTATCCGGTAGTAATACTGGAAAACAAAGTGCTTAGGGCCACGGCCAAGACTCATAAAGAAGCTGTGTTCAAGAATCATCACACTGAACTAAGAGAATCAATAACACTATCTGAATTCTGAGTTCCTATAGATGCCAATCACTCTGAGCTTCAATGGATAAAGTGAGATGCCAAAACTGTTCAAAAGCAAAAAGCTACTAGTCCCGCTCATCTAATTAGAATCTGAGCTTCAATCAAAAACTCTGAGATATTATTGCTTCTCAACCTATTAGTCTTCTATTTTATTTGTCTAGTTGCTTGAGGACAAGCAACAGTTTAAGTTTGGTGTTGTGATGAGCGGATATTTTATACGCTTTTTGGGGATAATTTCATATAGTTTAGAGTATGTTTTAGTTAGTTTTTAGTCTATTTCTAGTAGTTTTTAGGAAAAATTCATATTTCTGGAATTTACTATGAGTTGTGTGTTTTTCTGTAATTTCAGGTATTTTTCTGGCTGAAATTGAAGGAGCTGAGCAAAAATCTGATTCAGGCTGAAAAAGGACTGCTGATGCTGTTGGATTCTGACCTCCCTGCACTCAAAGTGGATTTTCTGGAGCTACAGAACTCGAAATGGCGTGCTTTCAATTGCGTTGGAAAGTAGACATCCAGGGCTTTCCAGAAATATATAATAGTCCATACTTTGCACAAGGATAGACGACGTAAACTGGCGTTCAACGCCAGTTCTTTGCCCAATTCTGGCGTTCAGCGCCAGAAAAGGATCAAAAACTGGAGTTGAACGCCCAAACTGGCATAAAAACTGGCGTTCAACTCCACAAATGGCCTCTGCACGAAATCTCAGCCCCAGCACACACCAAGTGGGCCCCGGCACACCAAGTGGGCCCCAGAAGTGGATATCTGCATCATCCATCATAGTCCACTCATATTTTGTAACCCTAGGCTACTAGTTTAGTATTTAAACAACTTTTAGAGACTTATTTTGTATCTCATGACATTTCAGATCTAAACTTTGTATTCTCTGACGGCATGAGTCTCTAAACCCCATTGTTGGGGGTGAGGAGCTCTGCTGTGTCTCGATGAATTAATGCAAGTATTTCTGTTTTCCATTCAAACACGCTTGTTCTTATCTAAGATGTTCATTCGCGCTTAACTGTGATGAAGGTGATGATCCGTGACATTCATCACCTTCCTCAAACCATGAACGTGTGCCTGACAACCACCTCCGTTCTATATCCGATTGAATGAGTATCTCTGAGATTCCTTAATCAGAATCTCCGTGGTATAAGCTAGAACTGATGGCGGCATTCATGAGAATCCGGAAAGTCTAAACCTTGTCTGTGGTATTCCGAGTAGGATTCAAGGATTGAATGATTGCGACAAGCTTCAAACTCCTGAAGGCTGGGCGTTAGTGACAGACGCAAAAGGATAGTAAATCCTATTCCAACCGGATCGAGAACCAACCGGTGATTAGCCGTGCTGTGACAGAGCGTGTGAGCGTAGTATTCACTGGAAGGATGGAAGGTAGCCATTGACAACGGTGATCCACCAACACACAGCTTGCCATAGGAGGACGTGCGTGCGTGAATCAGAAGACAGAGGAAAGCAGAGATTCAGAAGACAAAGCATCTCCAAAACTCCAACATATTCTCCATTACTGCACAACAAGTAACTTTTAATTTATGCTCTACTAGTTACTCACAATTCAATTGATAAACATAATTGACTTCCTGACTAAGATTTACAAGATAACCATAGATTGCTTCAAACCAACAATCTCCGTGGGATTCGACCCTTACTCACGTAAGGTATTACTTGGACGACCCAGTGCACTTGCTGGTCAGTGGCACGCGTTGTGAAAAGTGTGATTCGCAATTTATGCTACCAGAGGACCTTCCTTAAATTAAGGAGGGAAGCAAGAGAAAAGAGAGTCGTTGGTGCGGAGGAAGAGGAGGAGTATTTTGAACCAAACATGGAGGAGAATATAGAGAACCACCATGAAGAAGAGGCTCACAACCATGGCAGAGAAGGTCCAGTGCAACATGCTGGGCAAGAGAGAAGAGTTCTGGGCTCTTACATCAATCCAAACCCAGGAAATTGTAGAAGTAGCATCCAAAATCCAACCATATATGCCAATAACTTTGAACTAAAATCCCAGCTCATCACCCTTGTTCAGAACAACTGTTCATTCGGAGGAAGTGTCTAAGAAGACCCCAATCAACATCTCACCACCTTCCTAAGGATATGTGATACTGTGAAGTCTAATGGTGTTCATCCTGACACCTATAGATTACTTTTGTTCCCCTTTTCACTCAAGGACAAAGCATCTAAATGGCTGGAATCTTTCCCGAAGGAGAGTTTAACAACCTGGAAAGATGTGGTAAACAAATTCTTGGCGAGATTCTACCTTCCTCAGAGAATTAACAGGTTGAGAGCTGAAGTACAAACCTTCAGGCAACAAGATGGTGAAACTCTCTATGAAGCATGGGAGAGGTTTAAGGACTTGACAAGAAGGTGCCCACCAGACATGATCAATGAATAGGTGCAGTTACATATTTTCTATGAGGGTCTTTCTTATGAATCAAAGAAGGCAAAAGACCACTCATCCGGGGGATCTCTGAACAAGAAGAAGACCATTGAAGAAGCCATAGATGTCATTGAGACTGTAGCTGAGAATGATTACTTCTATGCTTCTGAAAGGGGCAATACTAGAGGAGTGATGGAGCTGAACAATGTGGATGCACTGTTGGCTCAAAACAAGATGATCACCAAGCAGCTGGCTGACCTTACCAAGAAGATGGAAAGAAACCAAGTCGCAGCAGTCACCACCTCATCAGCAGCTCAAGAAGGAGTGATTGTAGAGGTAGAGGGTGATCAGGAACAAGCCAACTACATTGGGAACTCACCCAGGCAAACCCATGATCCATACTCCAAAACTTATAATCCTGGTTGGAGGAACGACCCGAACTTTAGGTGGGGAAATCAACAAGATCAAGGCCAAGATCAGAGACGTCACAACCCCAACAACAATGCAGCTCACTAACATTCCACACAGAGATCATATCAGCACCCACCTAACAATACCTCTCAACATCCATATCAAAACCAAAATGGCCCTTCTCATCCCTCCAATCTCAACTCACCATCATCCAAAGATAGACTCTCAAGGATTGAGACTCTACTTGAACGTATATGCAAAGAAGTACAAGACAGTAAAATGTTCCGAGAGGAAGTGCGATCCAATATGCAGAATCAAGATGCTGCCATCAAGAAACTTGAGACACAAATTGGCTACCTATTTAAGCGAATTCCCGGCCATAACCTTTGCAGCAACACTGATTCACACCCAAGGGAGGAGTGTCAGGCTATCACCCTCAGAAGTGGAAAGGAATTGAAGGAGACCTCCAAGAAACCACAAGAGAAGGACTCAAATGAAAAGGAAGAGGGACAAGTTGAAGTTCAAGTTCCCACTTCCAATTCACATCAAAAAGGAGAAGTGCAGAAGCCATACATTCCAAAAGTCCCATACCTTCAGTAATTGAAGAAAAAGGGGGATGACAGCCAATTCTCAAGATTTTTAGAAATCTTCAAAAACCTACAGATTAACATACCCTTTGCTGAAGCAATAGAGCAAATGCCACTCTATGCCAAGTTCTTGAAGGAATTGATGACCAAGAAGAGAAGCTGGAAGAACAACGAGACTGTGATACTAACCGAAAAATGTGGTGTCATCATTCAGCACAAACTACCCCAGAAATTGAAGGATCCTAGGAGCTTCCAGATTCCTTGTATTATAGGGAAAATCACAGTGGAAAAGGCCCTATGTGATTTAGGAGCCAGCATAAATCTGATGTCCGAAGCTATGATGAGAAAAATGAGGATTGAGGAGGCCAAACCAACAAAAATGGCCCTACAACTGGCAGACCGATCATTCAAGTTTTCTCACGGCATAGTAGAAGATTTGCTAGTGAAGGTAGGAGACTTAATCTTTCCAGCAAACTTTGTAGTGTTGGATATGAAGGAAGGAGCCAAGGCTTCTATCATCCTGGGAAGACCATTCTTAGCCACTGCTGGAGCTATCATTGATGTCCAAAAAGGTGAACTTACCCTGAGAATATACAATGAGAAGATGATATTCAATGTGTTCAAGGCCATGAGTTACCCACAAGAACCATTGAGAGAATGTATGAGGTTGGATTCACTGGAAGATGCAGTACAAGAGGCTGCAACAGCGGAGGTTTATGTTCAGGGCACACTAGAGGAGGAGAATGAAAGAAAAGAAGCACCCAAACTTGAACTCAAAGCACTACCGTCCACTCTCAAATATGCATATTTAGGAGAGAATGAAAGTTACCCAGTGATCATAAACTCAGCCCTCAGCCAAGAACAAGAGGAGGAACTACTCCAAGTATTACAAAAGCATAAGGATGCCATTGGATGGACCCTCGCTGACCTGAAGGGAATCAGTTCGGCCATATGCATGCATAAGATACTGCTAGAAGATGATGTCAAACCATCCATCCAATCCCAAAGGAGGCAAAATTAAGTCATGAAAGAAGTGGTACAGAAGGAAGTCATGAAGCTGTGGCAAGGAGGGGTGATCTACCCAATTTTGGATAGCCCATGGGTCAGCCCCGTCCAAGTGGTCCCCAAGAAAGGAGGAATCATTGTAGTACCCAATGAGAGGAACGAACTCATCCCTACAAGAACGGTCACAGGATGGAGGATATGCATTGACTACAGAAAACTCAATGAAGCTACAAGAAAATATCACTTCCCACTCCCCTTCATGGATCAGATGTTGGAAAGACTTGCAGGACATGCATATTACTGTTTTCTAGATGGTTACTTAGGATATAATCAAATAGTGGTTGATCCGAAAGACCAGGAGAAAACGTCATTTACTTGCCCATATGGAGTGTTTGCATACAGGCGCATGCCATTTGGGCTATGTAATGCTCCTGCAACGTTTCAACGCTGCATGCTTTCTATCTTCTCAGATATGATAGAAAAATTCATTGAAGGGGAAAAAGATGCCAAGAAACCAATTTGGTCTTGAATTGGAAAAAAATGTCACTTTATGATGACAGGAGGAATAGTCCTTGGCCATAAGGTTTCTAACCAAGGCATTGAGGTAGACAGAGCTAAGGTGGAACTCATTGAAAAATTACCCCCACCAAGTGATGTCAAGGCAATTAGGAGCTTTTTAGGGTATGTTGGCTTTTACAGAAGGTTTATTAAAGATTTTTCAAAGATAGCCAAGCCCTTAAGCAATCTCCTTGTATCTGATACACCATCTTTGATGAAAAGTACATGCTAGCATTCGAAAACTTAAAAAAGAGGCTGTCCTCTGCTCCTATCATTTCCCCACCAGATTGGAACTTACCATTTGAACTGATGTGCGATGCATCTAATTTTACAGTTGGGGCAGTGTTAGGACAGACGAAAGATAATTTGGTCCACGTGATATACTATGCCAGCAAGGTCCTCAATGACACTCAAAGAAACTATACCACTACTGAAAAGAAGCTGCTGGTAATAGTTTTTACATTTGACAAGTTTAGATCATACCTCATTGGTGCCAAAGTGATCGTTTTCACAGATCACACAGCACTTAAATATTTGTTTGCCAAGCAGGAATCAAAACCAAGACTGATAAGATGGATCTTGTTGTTGCAGGAATTCAATATTGAGATTAGAAACAAGAAAGGAGTGGAGAACAAGGTAGCCGATCACCTATCCAGAATCCGTCATGACAAAGGTGGAACACATGATGCAAGTGTGAATGAGCGCTTCCGAGATGAGCAGTTAATGACGGTTCACAAAGCACCCTGATTTGTAGACATTGCCAATTTCAAGGCAACTGGGGCTTTACCTCCAGAGATCAACAAACGTCAAAGAAAAAAACTGATGCCAGGGCATCTTGGCCAGTTTCACTGACCTTTTCTTTACTGTTTTTAGGTTAGTTTCATGCATTTCTTTAGAAAATAAGCTAGTTTTGGGTAGATATTCACCTATGCCTTGATTCAAGCATACATTGTGCATTTTACATAATTTCATGAGGATTTTGCATAAGTTTAGTGACAAATATTATGTTGCATTACTCATGACTTGGACTAGAGCTTTGATGCACTTTATTGCTTGATTTCAGGACCAAAAGGAAGCAAGAAAAGGGGAGGTAACTTGCAAGGTTAATGAGAAAAGTGATTGCCAATAACACTCTCAAAAAGCCATCAATGCCCACGTTAGAGAGTCAGGTTAACTAAGTTAACATGAACTCTAACGTGGAGAAGAGAAGTTGAGCCAACGTTAGTGACACTTAACATTGTCACTAACGTTGGCAATTACTCATAAGTGGCCACGTTAACCTAGTTAACGTGGCCTCTAACGTTAAGGGGGGAAGAGAAGCCAACTTTAGTGACACTCAACATTGTCACTAACGTTGGCCTATGATGCAAAGTACCACGTTAACTCCCACGTTAACTTGGTTAACGTGGGAACTAACGTAAAGGATGAAGAGTTGTCGACAACATTAGTGACACTCAACATTGTCACTAACGTTGAAGCAACCACACAACCCCCAAGAGTCACGTTAACTTCCACGTTAACTTGGTTAACGTGGAAGCTAACGATGAGGAATGAAGGATGAGCCAACGTTAGTGACACTCAACATTGTCACTAACGTTGGGATGGCTAAGGATGGCCACGTTAGAAGCCACGTTAACCTAGTTAACATGGACTCTAACGTGAGACCTAGGGGCACATTGGAACGTTAGTGACAATGTTGAATGTCATTAACGTTCTCGAAGGATGGCAAAGGCCACGTTAACCTAGTTAACGTGGGCTTTAACGTGAAGCAAGAAGGGGCACACTGGAACGTTAGTGACAATGTTGAGTGTCACTAACGTTCTCGAAGGTTAACAAGGCAACGTTAAAAGCCACGTTAACCTAGTTAACGTGGGTTTTAACTTGAGGAAAAGGGGTGCATTGGAACATTAGTGACAATGTTAAGTGTCACTAACATTCTCGAACTTATATTCTCACTAAATATTAACACCCCTAACGTCCTGAACTAAAGTCTCCGCCCACTTCGCACTTTCTCTCTGCAAGTAAAGCCAAGCCCAAATAAAGAAAGGAACTGCTTTAAAATCAAGATCCAAAGGCCCAAGACTTGAAGAATCACACTAGAAGCTGAGAAGAATAGTATATATAGGAGTAGCTTTGAATTAAGAAGAAGTTCTGGAGGCTGAAAAAAGAGAACTACTCTCTGTATTTTACTTTCTTTGCAAATTCTAGTTTTATGATGTATTCTCCATCTTTGTTTTCATTTTCAAAAGCTATGAACAACTAAACCCCTTTCATTGGGTTAGGGAGCTCTGTTGTAATTTGATGGATACTAATTTTCATTATTGTTCTTCTATCTTTCCTCTTGATTTTACTTGAAAGCTTTCGATCTTCATCCAATTGAGTAGCTATCTTGGAAGAGAAGCTATTCAAACTTGGATCTCTTTTGAACCTTGAAAGAGGAATGAAGAGATCAAGCTAGAAATGCTTTCTCATGCTGGACCAAATTGGGTTTGGATGGGTATGTGACTATAACCCTCTCAATACTTGATTTGGGAAATGCATGTGGTATAATCAGTGACCATACTTCATCTCTTCTCATGAGCAATTGACCAAGGAATTGGCTATTGATCAAGATTTGAGAGATTGAATTACAAGAAATTGTAATTCAATCACTTAAGATTGCCAAGGAGATCAATGAGTGCATTGATTAAGGAAGAGATGAAAATGAAATTGATCCGGAGAATGCAACATCTCCTAAGCCCAATGAACTCCCCATCTCTGATCTTACCCATTCTCTTTAATTTCTGCCATTTACTTTTATGAGCAAATCCCCCATTCCCATTTACAATTCTGCATTTTATTTTCAGTCATTTACTTCTAGTCCTTTAATTTTAGCATTTACTTTTCTGTTATTTACATTCCCGCCATTTTATTTTCTGCAACTCTCAACCCAAATTCTGGATTCGCTCAACTAGAACATTCTTCTAATTAAAGTTGCTTGATCAATCAATCCCTGTGGGATTCGACCTTACTCTATTGTGAGTTTTTACTTGACGACAAATTCGGTACACTTACCGAAGGGAGATTTGTTGAGAGACAAGTTTTCCGTGTATCAAAAACTCATCAATGATGCTAAATATTTTGTCTGGAATGAGCCATATCTCTTCAAGAAGTGTTCAGATGGAGTCCTGAGAAGATGTGTTTCAGAAGAAGAGGAACGAGAGGTCCTATGGAATTGCCACGGCTCATGCTATGGAGGCCATTTTGGAGGGGAAAGAACTACAACCAAGGTGTTACAAAGTAGATTTTTTTGGACCACCCTTTTCAAGGATGCCAAAGAACTAGTAAAGAACTACAATAAATGCCAAAGAGCTGGAAACTTACCCAAAAGAAATGGGATGCCACAGAATTTCATCTTAGAACTGGAACTGTTTGATGTGTGGGGAATCGATTTCATGGGACCATTCCCAACCTCATATTCAAACAAGTATATCTTGGTAGCAGTGGATTACGTTTCCAAGTGGGTAGAGGCTATTGCAACCCCAACAAATGATAACAAGGTAGTCATGAACTTCCTCAGAAAGAATATCTTTAGCCGGTTCGGAGTCCCACGAGCCCTCATCAGTGATGGAGGGAGCCATTTTTGTAACAGACCACTAGAAGCTCTTCTCCTACGATACGGGGTAAAACACAAGGTTGCCATGCCCTACCACCCCCAAATAAGTGGGCAAACCGAGATATCTAATAGAGAATTAAAAAGGATTCTGGAGAAGACTGTAGGAGCATCAAGAAAGGACTGGTCGAAGAAGCTAGATGATGCTCTTTGGGCATACAGAACGGCATTCAAAACACCAATCGGGATGTCCCTGATAAACCACTATTTTATGGTTTATCTTGTGCTTAATTGAGTGGTTTTTATCAACTCTTTACCCACTTATTCATACTATTTGCATGGTTTTACAATTCCTTCCCAGAATTTGTGCTATGATTGAAAACATGCTTCTTAGCCTTATATTTGCTAATATTAATCCTCTCTTATTACCATCAGATACCGTGATATGTGTGTTAAGTGATTTCAAGGATTACAGGACTGGAATGGCTTAGAGGATGGAAAGAAAACATGCAAAAGTGGAAGGAATACAAGAAGTTGAAGAAATTGCTAAGCTGTTCAGCCTGACCTCTTCACACTAAAACAATCATAACTTGAGCTATAGAGGTCCAAATGAGATGGTTCCAGCTGCGTTGGAAAGATAACGTCTGGGGCTTCGATTTGATATATAATAATATGCCATAGTTGCCCTGATGCTAGGCAACGCGAACGTGTGCTCCACGCAGATACGTCACAATGACAAAAATCAGCGTGGCAGATTTCTTCTCCGGCAATTTCTGGGCTATTTTCGACCCAGTTTATGGCCCAGAAAACACAGATTAGAGGCTATAAAGTGGGGAATCTATTCATTCATGATCATGCTTTCATAATTCATAATTCACTTTTCATAATTTAGATGTAGTTTTTAGAGAGAGAGGTTCTCTCCTCTCTCTTAGGTTTTAGGATTAGGATTTCTCTTAAAGGATTTAGGATTTCAACTACTTCTCAGGTTCAACGTTCCTTTTATTTATTTTCCCAATTTACTTTATGAACTTTTCTATGTTAGATTTGAATTTATGTTTAAACGTAATTTGATGTGTTTCAGATTTATGATTGCTTTATTCTATTTATGATGTCTTCAATTTAATTTAGAATTTTCCCTTTTGGATTTGGTTAAATAATTGGTGACGCTTGAGTTATCAAACTCGAGGTGTTGACTGAAAATTAGAATTCTTCAAGAATTCAAACAAGTTCCAATAACCCTAGCCTTTCCCAAGGAAAGACTAGGACTTGAGGATTCAAATTAATTCATCCACTTAACTTACCTTCACAGTTAGAGGTTAACAAAGTGGGAGAAAAATCCAATTCTCATCACAATTGATAAGGATAACTAGGATAGGTGATGTGTATTTTCGGAAAACGAATTCCAAACACACAAAACTCACCGGCAAGTGCACCGGGTCGTATCAAGTAATAATAACTCACGTGAGTGAGGTCGATCCCACAGGGATTGAAGGATTGAGCAATTTTAGTTTAGTGGTTGATTTAGTCAAGCGAATCAAGATTTGGTTGAGTGATTTGTGATTAACAGAATTTAAATTGCATGGAAAGTAAAGGGAATGGGTAAATTGCATGAAATTAAAGAGAACAGAAAATAAAGTGCTGAATCTTAAAGAACAAGAAATTAAATGGCAGAAACTTAGAACACAAGAAATGTAAATTGCAGAATCTTAAAGTGCAAGAAATGTAAATGGCTTGAATTGTAAAGGGAATTGGGAATTGGATTTGCAGAAATTAAACAAGGAAAAGAAAAATTCAACAAACAGGAATGTAAAAGATGGATTCAATTAAACCGGATCTTAAATGAAAATGAGAATAAGCTTGGTGTGACAACGAAACAAGGAAATTGAAATTGAAAGCTATAGATCTCAGGACTCAAGAGACTAGATAGCCAAGTCTAGATCTCACTGCCTTCCTAGATCCAGCAAGAACAATTGCAAAGGAAATAAAGAAATGTAAATTGCAGAAGAGTAGAAGCCGAAGCAGTTAACAGAAATGGAAATTCAATTATGCAGAAAATTAAACGAGATCTCAAGGTGAGATTGAAACAGAAGTTCTTCAATTCTCCACCCAAGATCCGAAACAAGAAAAGTAAAAAGTGCTCAAACAATAACAAGGAAGACGAGAGATCAATTCTCCTCCCTAATTCTCTTGAATTCTAAAAACAACAATGCAAAAATGTCAAGGTGCTCTCCACTGTAAGTGTTCTGAAAATTTTCTCCGGAAAAGCTCTCCTAAAACTTAAATCCTAAGCTATTTATACACTTTCTTCAAATGGTCTTCAAGCCTTGATTTGGGCCTTTGCTCTTGATGGAATTGGGTTGATAAAGGCCTTGGTTGATTGCTCTTGGAGTTGGAGAAAGATCCATTGTGAACCGGATTGAGAATCATAAAAGTTTGAGTAAAAGTTTGAGGCAAACTTTTACTCAAACTTTTTATACCAGATGGCTTCACTTGCTGCTACCAACGTTTGGGCTAAAGTTTGAGGTCAAACTTTTGCTCAAACGTTGGCCCCCTTGTGTATATGTATGGCGCCAACGTTTGCCAAAAAGCTTGAGGCAAACGTTGGCGCAAGCTTTTCTCTTCCAGGGTGTGCAAGTGTGGCGCCAACGTTTGCCAAAAAGTTTGAGGAAAACATTGGCGCAAGCTTTTCTCTTCCAGGGTGTTGGTTTTGTGATGCCAACGTTTGCCAAAAAGTTTGAGGCAAACGTTGGCTCAAGCTTTTCTCCCAAAAGTTTGACCTAAAGTTTGAGGCAAACTTTGGCTCAAGCTTTTTTTCCTCTGGAGTGTTTTCAATTCTTCCAAAAGTTTGAGCTAAAGTTTGAGGCAAACTTTGGCTCAAACTTTTTGTTCTCTCTTGCTCCTAGCCCTTCCTTCTTCCTTCAACCTTCTTCAAAGCTCTTTTCACCTATCATCAATCAATCAAAACAATCAAAGCTATGCCCCCAAATCATAAGATTGTGTTTCTTTCATAATATATGACAATTATAGCATAAAATCTCATGAAAGTGCATTAATTCATCCATGGTTGATTGAATCAAAGGAAACATGGAAATCTACCCAATTGGCTTGCTTATGGCTTAAGAAAGTGCATAATTCAATTGAAAACAAAAGAAAAAGGCTAGTAAAACTAGGCTAAGATGACTTGTCATCAATAGGACTTCCAGTTCTTATACCTTGCCAAGAGTTTTATTATTTATTTAAATTAATTCCTTACAATTTACTTTCTGGCCATTTACTATTTTTGCCTTTTATCTTATACATTAAAAACCCAAAAATATATCTTTTTCCATAACCAATAATAAATCATACCTCCCTGAAATTCCTTGAGAAGACGACCCAAGGTTTAAATACTTCGGTTATTACTTTTTATTGGGTTTTGTTACTTGTGACAACCAAACTTTTGTACGAAAGGATTTTCTGTTGGTTTAGAAGCTATACTTACAACGCGATTATATTTGTGAATTTCTATATTGACAGAAAAACCGATCGTTCAGTCCCTATATCAACTGGTGTATGGAAAGGCATGTCATTTACCATTGGAGCTGGAACACAAAGCACTCTGGGCTCTCAAGCTGCTAAATTTTGATAGCATTGCTGCTGGTGAAAAAAAGGTCTTGCAGCTGTAGGAAATGAAGGAGTTTAGATCTCAAGCCTATGAAAATGCCAAGATCTATAAAGAAAAGGCAAAGAGAAGACACGACCTCAATCTGACATCCAGGAGCTTCGAAAAAGGACAGCAAGTGCTCCTCTACAACTCCAAATTGAGACTTTTTCCTGGGAAACTCAAATCAAGATGGTCAGGACCCTTTCTTGTCACAAAGGTCTCGCCATATGGACACATAGAAATCATGGAGGAAAGTTCAAAGAGGATTTTCACTGTGAACGGACAAAGGCTCAAACACTACATGGGCAACATGGGGAAAAACCCCAAAATGAAGTATCATCTCAACTAATGGAGAAATCATCGAGCTAGCGACGCTAAAAGAGCGCTTCATTGGGAGGCAACCCAACCTAAGGTAGTTTCCTTTTCATGATTATTTCAATAAAAGTTACAAGTAGTTTTTCCTGTATTGTGAGGAGCTAAGTTTGGTATTGCACACCAAAATAATCCAAGAGTGAATGTGTAATTCTAAGTTTGGTGTTCCACCAAAGATTTCAGTTAGAATCACACTACACCTCTTCAATGGCAAGTTGCTAGCCCCAACCAATCAGGGAAACCACTTAACAATAGTTTAGTTTCTAATTCATAGTCGTTTTATTAATAAAAGCACATGAGGTTCTCTGCATGTATTCAATCTGTTGCATTAGGCAAGGAACTAAGTTTGGTGTTCACACACCAAATTAAGTTCAGAAATTCACAAGCATACATGCATGCTAACTATTTCTCAAGTGCTTTGGGAACAAGCAACTTCCAATAATTTTGCAGGATTTCAATCAATCTTTTGGAAAAACAGTGCACCATCATCCAAGGAGGCGAAGAAGGATGCAAAAGCTATGGATGATGACAACAAAGAGACAGCTAGAAGTCACCACTAAAAGGTTGTATTGTTACTTGATTCCATATGCTTGGAAATGCTCAAATTGGAAGTCTGAATGTGCCCCTGATTAATAATTACTCTTTAGTTTAAGTCATTAGAATTTAATGTTTGTTTCTTTTTTCTTTGCTTCTGTCACATGTGTGCTGGTCCAAGTTACATGTTTTCATTTTCATCCTACGTACTTGTATGCTTGCCCTTTGAATTCAATAAAAGAGAATGTTATGAAAGAAACTAGAGTAGGGTTCATATGGTGAAATAAGTCCTCAAGGTTGGTGGTGGGATAATAGATTAGCTAAGTTGGATCACCTATAAGGTATGAGGGCACTCATGTGTATTAAAGTACATGCTTGAAGCACATTCTATGAGATTAGCCAAACAACAAGATCCTAATAAGAAAAAGAGAAAGAACAATAAGAGTTTGAAAAAGAAAGAAAAATAATAAGAAATAAGACTAGGCACTAAGGGTTTGAATACTGAGGCATATGTCTGTGGTGCTCCTGTGCAAAGGATATGCTTGGATGACTAAGCTCTCAGGGGTGCCTTATCACTTGGTAACTTGGGTTAACTAACCCGGGATTATCAGCTGAAAGTACATTATCAAGAGCAACTTTTCCTACAGAACATTTAGTAACCCAAAGAGATATTGGACACCAAGGCCTCAAAGAAAGAAAATAACAAACCATGTGCCTGTGGTGTGCATGTATGGGAGAGAGAGACTTGAGGAAGTAAGTCCTTAGGGGTGTTTCAACACCTAGCACCTTGAACCAACTGGTTCGGGAGTGTTGGCTGAAAGCTTACTTTAAAGAGTTGCCCCCTCACAGAGCACATAGCCTAAGGATGCAATAAACCCTGAGAAAAAAAGGGAGGATCAAAGAATAAGGATCTCATAGGATGCAATCAAGCAAGTATTCAAGAGCATGATAAGGACCTGGAAACCAGTAAAGGAATGAACCTAAGTTGCTATGCATGAAACCCCATAAACCAAGAGCTTTACTTCTATAATAAGAACTTATTTCTCTCATTCTTTCATTCATCATTCTGATGTTTCAGTACTTGCTTAGGGACAAGCAAGCTTTAAGTTTGGTGTTGTGATGCCAGAGCATTTTGGCCAGTTTCACTGACCTTTTCTTTACTGTTTTAGGGTAGTTTCATGCATTTTCTTAGTAAATAAGCAAGTTTTGGGTAGAAATACACTTACATCTTGATTCAAGCAAACATTGTGAACTTTACATGATTTCATGAGAATTATGCATGAATTGAATGACAAATTGGATAATGCATGATCTCATGACTTGGAATAGAGCTTTGATGCACTTTATTTGCTTGATTTCACGACAAAGGAAGCAAGGAAGAGCCACGTTAGTCTAATTAACGTGACCACTAATGTGGAATGGGCATAAGCTTGTGGCGTTAATGAGAAAAGTGATCGCCAATAACGCCTTCGAAAGCCATCATAGCCCACGTTAGTTGCCACATTAGTTACAGTAACGTGGGAGCTAACGTAGAAAGAAAAGAGGAGCTCCAACGTTAGTGGTAAAAGTGAACACCACTAACGTTCTAAAAGGCCATACATAAGCCACGTTAAGAGCCACGTTAATCTAATTAACATGAACTCTAACGTGGGAGGAGGAAGAAATTGCCAACGTTAGTGACACTCACCTTTGTCATTAACGTTGGACTAGGCCAACATTGCCCACATTAGTGGTCACGTTAAGACCACTAACGTGAAGGGTAATGTGGAGCAAGGAGTGATAGGCCAACGTTAGTGACACTCACCTTTGTCACTAATGTTGGAGATGAAAATTACTACCACGTTAGTGGCCACGTTAATCTAATTAACGTGAACTCTAACGTGCTAAGGAGGGGCGTTTGGAGCGTTAGTGACAAAGGTAAGTGTCACTAACTCTCTCGAAGCTTAGGCATGCCCACGTTAAGGGTTACGTTAGTTATACTAATGTGAACTCTAACGTGGGGAAAAGAAGCAGTTAGCAACGTTATTGGAAAAGGTGAATGCCAATAACGTTTCCGAATGACCAAGAGGCAACGTTAGTGGTCACGTTAGTGCCACTAACGTTGAAGTTAATGTGGATCATTTTGGTTTGGAATGTTAGTGAAAAAGGTGATCGTCACTAACGTTCTCAAACCCACATTTTCACTTAACGTTAACACCACTAACGTCCTAACTAACGTCCTAACTCACACTTTTTTCTGTAAGCAAAGCTGAGCCCACTGAAGACTATAACTGCTTCAACTCAAGATCAAAGGCCCATATCCAAGACTTGAAGAGCCAACTAGAAGATCAGAAGAGTAGTATATATAGGAGTAGTTTTGAACTAGGAAGGGAGCTTTTGGCATTTTGGAGAACTACACTCTGTATATTTTACTTTCTCTGTAATTTCTAGTTTAATTTGACAATGCATTCTTCTTTATCTTCTTCCATTTCCAGAGCTATGAACAACTAAACCCCTTTTCATTGGGTTAGGGAGCTCTGTTGTAATTTGATGGATCAATAATAGTGTTCATTATTCTTCTTCTTTCTTTTCTCTTGATTTTACTAGAAGGCTTTCAATCTTCATCCAATTGGGTAGTTGTCTTAGAAAAGAAGCTATTCATACTTGGATCTCTTCGGAACCTTGGAAGAGGAATGAAGAGATCATGCTAGAAATGCCTTCTCATGTTGGACCAAATTGGGGTTTGGATGGATATAGTGACATATAATCCTACCAACACTTTGATTTGGGAATACATGTAGTATAATCAGTGACCATACTTCATCTCTTCTCATGAGCAATTAGACCAAGGAATTGGCAATTGATCAAGATTTGAGAGATTGAATTACCAAGGAATTGGAATCCAATCATTTAAGATTGCCAAGGAGATCAATGAATGCATTGATTGAGGAAGAGATGAGAATGAACTTGATCCGGAGAATACAATATCTCCTGAGCCCAATGAATCCCCCATTTTTGATCTTATCCATTCTCTTTACTTTCTACTATTTACTTTTATGTTCATTTCCCCAAACCCCTATTTAAGATTCTACAATTTACTTTCCGTCATTTACATTCTGCCATTTACTTCCAGCAATTACATTTTCTGTTATTTACTTTCCTGCCATTTACTTTTCTGCAAATCTCAACTCAATTTCTGCTTAGCTCAACTAGAACATTCCTCTGATTAAAGTTGCTTGACCAATCAATCCCTATGGGATTCGACCTCACTCTATTGTGAGTTTTTACTTGATGACAATTCGGTATACTTGCCGAAGGAAATTTTGATGAGAGACAAGTTTTTGTGCATCAGAGCATTGAGAGAGGAAAGAAGAATTCATGCTAGAATTGCTTTCTCACATTGGATTAGATTAGGGTTTGGATGGATATAGTGACATGAAATCCTACCAACACTTTGATCTATGAATTTGTGTGGTATAGTCAGTGACCGAACTTCAACTCTTCCCATGAGCAATTAAATCAAGACATTGGGCAATTGTTCATGCTTAGAGAGATCGGTGAGCCAAGACATTGGGATCCGATCATCTAAGATTACTAAGCAATGTCAATGAATGCATTAATTGAGGAAGAGATGAAAATAATTTGATCCGAAGAGTTCAATAATCCCAAAACCCAATGAATCCCCATCTCTGATCTTACCCATTCTATTTACATTCTGTTCTTTAATTTCATGCTTAATTCCCTGATCCCATTTTAATTCCCAGCAATTTAAGATTCTGTCACTTTAATTCCCTGCAATTTAATTTTTTGTTCCTTTAACTTCTTGCAATTTAAGTTTTCCGCCATTTTATATTCAGCAATCCCAATTTTAATTCTAATTTCGCTCAACTAGCATAATTCTTCAGTTATAATTGCTCGATCTACCAATCCCTGTGGGATTCGACCTCACTCTTTTGTGAGTTTTTACTTGACGACAATACGGTGCACTTGCCGAAATGAAATTTGTTGAGAGGCAAATTCCCGCGTATCAAGTTTATGGCGCCGTTGCCGGGGATTGGTTTTGTATTGACAATTACTGAATTGAAGGATAACTAGATTGAGCACTTTACTTTTTCTTTTCATTAATGCAATTTAATTTCAGTTGTTCATTTTATTTTTTGCAATTTTCTGTTAGTTATTTCTCTTTAATTTTACCTTACTTCTTTACTTTCCAGCAAGCTAACCCACTAACCATTTGATAAATTTCTCTAACCAAGCTAACTATACTCTTTTTAGTAGACTTTGCATAGGCTTTTTCTAGTAATTGTTCATTGTATGACAGGTAAGAGAAAGAAAATTTCAACCTCATTTGATAGTGAACCGGAAAGAACCTTGCTGAGATTAAGGAGGGAAGCAAGAGGAAAGAGGGTTGTTGGTGCAGAGGAAGAGGAGGAATACTTTGATATAACCATGGAGGATGATATGGAAAACCATCATGAAGAAGAGGTGAATAACCACGCTAGAAGAGGTGGAGCCAACCCTGCCAGGCAAGAGAGGAGAATCCTGGGATCATACATCAATCCAAATCCAGGAAATTGTGGTAGCAGCATTCAGAGGCTAACTATCCATGCTAACAATTTCAAATTGAAGCCTCAGCTCATAACTCTTGTCCAGAACAACTGTTCTTTTGGTGGTAGTGCACAAGAGGATCCTAATGAGAATCTCACTAAATTCCAAAGGATATGTGACATGGTTAAATCTAATGGTGTTCATCCTGACACCTATAGATTGCTACTGTTTCCATTTTCTTTGAGGGACAAAGCATCAAAATGGCTGGAGTCATTTTCGAAGGAAAGCTTGACCACATAAGAAGATGTAATGAGCAGATTCTTGACAAGGTTCTACCCTCCACAAGGAGTAAACAGGCTAAGAACTGAAGTGCAAATGTTCAGACAGCAGGATGGTAAAACTCTATATGAAGCCTGGGAGAGATTCAAGGACTTGACAAAGAAATGTCCCCCTGACATATTTAATGAGTGAGTGCAAATCCACATCTTTTATGAAGGGCAGAATTGTGAATCAAGGAAGGCTGTAGACCACTCGTCAGGAGGTTTCCTAAACAAGAAGAAGACCATTGAAGAGGCTATTGATGTTATAGAGACAGTGGCTGACAATGAGTATTTTTATGCCTTTAACAGAAGCAACAACAGGGGAGTCTTAGAATTGAACCATATGGATGCAATCCTAGCCCAGAACAAGATGATTACCAAGGCATCTAATGGAATCAACGTGTATTAAATTTATCTATTTTAAGACCTAAAAAGTATGTTTTCACTCTTAAGCACAATTAAAGGAGAATTTACAAAACCATGCTATTTTAGTGAATAAACGGGAGAAACGTTGACAAGACCCTCTAAATTCATGATGCCAAGGCATCTTGGCCAATTTCACTGACCTTTTCTTTACTGTTTTTAGGCTAGTTTCATGCATTTCCTTAGGAAATAAGCTAGTTTTGGGTAGATATTCACTTACACCTTGATTCAAGCATACATTGTGCATTTTACATTATTTCATAAGGATTTTGCATGAGTTTAGTGACAAATTATATGCTGCATTGCCCATGACTTGGACTAGAACTTTGATGCGCTCTATTGCTTGATTTCAGGACCAAAGGAAGCAAGGAATGGGAGGTAACTTGCAAAGTTAATGAGAAAAGTGATTGCCAATAACGCTCTCGAAGCCATCATTGACCACGTTAAGAGTCACGTTAACTAAGTTAACGAGAACTCTAACGTGGAGAGGGGAAGTTGAGCCAACGTTAGTGACACTTAACATTGTCACTAACGTTGGCAAATGCTCATAAGTGGCCACGTTAGAGTCCATGTTAACTTAGTTAACGTGGCCTCTAACGTTAGAAGGGGGGAGAAACGCCAACGTTAGTGACATTCAACATTGTCACTAACGTTGGCCTAAGGAGAAACATACCACGTTAACTCCCACGTTAACTTGGTTAACGTGGGAGCAAACGTAAGAAGCAAGAGTGCTCGACAACGTTAGTGACACCCAACATTGTCACTAACGTTGGAAGCAACCACACAAACTCCCAAGGAGCCACGTTAACTTAGTTAACGTGGAAGCTAACATTGATGAGTGAAAGAAAGGCCAACGTTAGTGACATTCAACATTGTCACTAACGTTGGGGATGGCTAAGCATGGCCATGTTAGAAGCCACGTTAACCTAGTTAACGTGGACTCTAACGTGAGACATAGGGGTACCTTGGAATGTTAGTGACAATGTTGAGTGTCACTAACGTTCTCGAAGGATGGCAAGCCCACGTTAAAGAGCCACGTTAACTAAGTTAACGTGGGCTCTAACGTGGGAAGAAATGGGGCTTTTCAAAGTTATTGGGAATGTTAAGTCTCAATAACGTGTGCGAAGGACTTAGAGGCAACGTTAGTGGCAACGTTTGTGCCACTAACGTTGAAGTTAACGTGGCCTTTACTTAGGAACGTTAGTGAGAAAGTTGATTGTCACTAACGTTCTCGAACTCATATTTTCACTAAACGTTAACACCCCTAACGTCCTGAGCTAAAGTCTCTGCCCACTTCACACTTTCTCTCTGCAAGTAAAGCCAAGCCCAAATGAAGAAGAAAACTGCTTCAAACTCAAGATCCAAAGGCCCAAGACTTGAAGAGCCAACTAGAAGCTGAGAAAAGTAGTATATATAGGAGTAGCTTTGAATTGTTGAGGAGTTCTGGAAAGTTGGAAAAGAGAATTACTCTCTGTATTTTACCTTCTCTGCATTTTCTAGTTTTATGATGTATTCTCCATCTTTGTTTTCATTTTCTAGAGCTATGAACAACTAAACCCCTTTCATTGGGTTAGGGAGCTCTGTTGTAATTTGATGGATAAATACTAGTTTTCATTATTTTTCTTCTATCTTTTCTCTTGATTTTACTTGAAAGCTTTCGATCTTCATCCAATTGGGTAGTTATCTTAGAAAAGAAGCTATTCAAACTTGGATCTCTTCTGAACCTTGAAAGAGGAATGAAGAGATCAAGCTAGAAATGCTTTCTCATGCTGGACCAAATTGGGTTTGGATGGGTATGTGACTATAACCCTCTCAATACTTGATTTGGGAAATGCATGTGGTATAATCAGTGACCATACTTCATCTCTTCTCATGAGCAATTGACCAAGAAATTGGCTATTGATCAAGATTTGAGAGATTGAATTTGTAATTCAATCAATTAAGATTGCCAAGGAGATCAATGAGTGCATTGATTGAGGAAGAGATGAAAATGAACTTGATCCGGAGGGTTGCAATATCTCCTAAGCCCAATGAACTCCCCATCTCTGATCTTACCCATTCTCTTTAATTTCTGCCATTTACTTTTATGAGTAATTCCCCCATTCCCATTTACAATTCTGCAATTTACTTTCAGTCATTTACTTCCAGTCCTTTAATTCTAGCATTTACTTTTCTGTTATTTACATTCTCGCCATTTTATTTTCTGTAACTCTCAACCCAAATTCTGGATTCGCTCAACTAGAACATTCTTCTAATTAAATTTGCTTGATCAATCAATCCATGTGGGATTCGACCTCACTCTATTGTGAGTTTTTACTTGACGACAAATTCGGTACACTTGCCGAAGGAAATTTGTTGAGAGACAGTTTCCACCCGCATCAAGTTTATGGCGCCATTGCCGGGGATTGATTGTGCATCAACAATGATTAAAATTGGAAGATCACTAGATTGAGCATTTTTATTTAATGAATTTCATTTTTGTTTGAGTGATTTACTTTCTGTTTTAGTTAAACTTCTTCCCTTCCCCCTCTACTCTTTTGTTTTTCTTTGTTATTTTCAATTCTGTTTGCTAACCCACTAACTGTTTGATATATTGCATCACCCACAACTAACAGTAATTCTGACAAAAATACTTTCTGCACCTATCTTTTCTTGCTTGCACTTGATGGTTGTATGACAGGGAGAAGAAGCGGGGCTTCAACTTCCTTCGATTATGAACCTGAGAGGACCTTCCTTAGATTCAGGAGGGAGGCAAGAGGAAAGAAAGTGGTTGGTGCTGAGGAAGAAGAGGAATTCTTTGAACCAAACATGGAAGACAACATGGAAAACCATCATGAAGAAGAGGATCACAACCATGGGGGAGGAGGTAGAGCAAATCATGCTGGGGAGGATAGAAGAGTTTTGGGCTCTTACATCAATCCAAACCCAGGCAATTGTGGAAGTAGCATCCAAAAGCCAACAATCCATGCCAACAACTTTGAACTTAAACCACAGCTCATCACCCTTGTTCAGAACAACTGTTCATTTGGAGGGGGTGTTCAAGAAGACCCTAATCAACATTTAACCACCTTTCTGAGAATATGTGACACAGTGAAGTCTAATGGTGTTCATCCTGTCGCCTATAGACTGCGCTTATTTCCATTCTCACTCAGGGACAAGGCAGCCAAGTGGCTGGAATCCTTCCCAAGAGAAAGCTTGACAACTTGGGAAGACGTGGTGAACAAATTCTTAGCAAGATTTTACTCTCCTCAACGAATCAATAGGCTGAGAGCTGAGGTCCAAACTTTCAGGCAACAAGATGGTGAGACTCTATATGAAGCATAGGAGAGGTTTAAAGACCTAACAAGGAGGTGCCCACCAGATATGTTCAACGAATGGGTGCAGCTGCACATTTTCTATGAAGGGCTCTCTTATGAGTCAAAGAAGGCCGTAGACCATTCATCCGGAGGATCTTTGAACAAGAAGAAGACTATTGAGGAAGCCATAGATGTTATTGAAACAGTAGCAGAGAATGACTACTTCTATGCTTCCGAAAGAGGGAACACAGGAGGAGTAATGGAGCTAAACAATGTAGATGCTCTGTTGGCCCAAAACAAGCTCATTACCCAGCAGCTGGCTGACCTCACCAAGAAGATGGAGAGGAACCAAGTAGCAGCAATCTCCACTTCATCAACAACCCAAGAAGGAGTGAATGAAGAAGCAGAGGGTAGTCAGGAGCAAGCCAACTACATTGGGAATTCACCAAGGCAAAACTATGATCCATACTCCAAGACCTACAACCCTGGATGGAGAAACCACCCAAACTTTGGGTGGGGAAGTCAGCAAGATCAAAACCAAGACCAGAGACGTTACAACTCCAACAACAATGCAGCTCACCAACAATTCACACAGAGGACATCTCAACACCCCCACAACAACACTTCTCCACAAGCCTATCAAAACCAAAACAGCACATCTGCTCCGAATCACCCATCAATTGATGACAAGCTCTCTAAGATTGAAACCTTACTTGAAGGAGTATGCAAAGACATTCGAAACAGTAAAGCATTCCGAGAGGAAGTGCAGTCAAACATGCAGAATCAAAATGCTGCCATCAAGAAACTGGAGACACAAATCAACTATCTATTTAAGCAGCTTCCTAACCACAACCTTTGCAATGATGCCAATTCAAGTAAAAGGGAGGAGTGTCAAGCTATCACACTTAGGAGTGGGAAGGAACTGAAGGAACTGCCCCAAAAAACCACAAGAAGAAGGCTCAAATGAAAAGGGAGAAGAGCAAGATGGAGTTCAACCTCCCACGCCAAGTCCGCAGAAAGAAAAAGGGATGCCACAACTGAACATCTCAAGAGCTCCACACCCCCAGCTATTGAAGAAAAAGGAAGATGACAACCAGTTCTTGAGATTTTTGGAAATCTTCAAGAAACTACAAATCAACATACCCTTTGCTGAAGCCATAGAACAAATGCCACTCTATGCCAAGTTTTTGAAGGAGCTAATGACTAAGAAGAGAAGCTGGAAGAACAATGAGACTGTGATACTAACCGAAGAGTGTAGTGTTATCATTCAGCACAAACTACCCCAGAAACTGAAGGATCTTGGGAGTTTTCAGATCCCTTGTATTATAGGGGAAATCATAGTAGAGAAGGCTCTTTGTGACTTAGGGGCCAACATCAATTTGATGTCAGTAGCTATGATGAGGAAGATGAAAATTGAGGAGGCTAAACCAACAAAAATGGCCTACAACTGGCAGACCGATCGTTCAAATTCCCTCATGGGGTAGTAGAGGATTTGCTGGTAAAAGTGGGAGATTTCATATTTCCAGCAGATTTTGTGGTGCTGGACATGCAGGAGGACGCCAAGACCTCCATCATCCTGGGAAGGCCATTCTTGGCCACTGCTGGGGATGTGATGAGATATTTTGGTGAGAAACGAATCTCTCACTAAACATCACAATCCAACCGGCAAGTGTACCGGGTCGTATCAAGTAATAAAAACTCACGGGAGTGAGGTCGATCCCACAGGGATTGAAGGATTGAGCAATTTTAGTTTAGTGGTTGATTTAGTCAAGCGAATCAAGATTTGGTTGATGATTGTGTGACTTGCAGAATGTAAATTGCATTGAAGTAAAGAGAACAAGAAATAAATTGCTGAAACTTAAAGAACAAGAAATTAAATGGCAGAAACTTAAAGTGCAAGAAATGTAAATTGCGGAATCTTAAAGTGCAAGGAATATAAATTGCTTGAAATGTAAAGGGAATTGGGGAATGGATTTGCAGAATTTAAACAAGGAAAAATTAAATTGCATCAAACAGAAGAGGGAAAGGGAATTGGGATTGAACCGGATCTTGAAGCAGTAAAGTAAATGAACAGAAAAAGCAATAAACAGGGAATTGAAATGAGAAATTTAGATCTCAGGACCCAGAGACTAGAAAACCAAGTCTAGATCTCAATGCCTTCCTAGATCCAACAAGAACAATAGCAAGGAAATTGTAAATTGCAAAGAAAAGAGATGATGAGCAATGAACCGGAAATGGAATTTAATTAAGCAGTAAATAAACAGAGAGATCCAAGATTGAGATTGAAACAGAATTTCTTCAATTCTCCAATCCAAGATCCAAGACAAAAGTAAATGGAAAATGAAAGCAATGAAAGCAAAGAAATTAAAGTTCACTCAAGTTCAAAAGCTCTCCGAAAACTATTGTGAAAATTCCAAAAGGAAAGCTCCCTCAATAAATTGAATTCTCTCCTATTTATACACTTTCCAAAATGATCTTCAAGCCTTGAGTTGGGCCTTTGTTCTTGGTGGAATTCGGTTGAAAGAGGCCTTGGTTGATTGCTCTTTGAAGATTGAAGAAGAACCGAAGTGAACCAATTGAACCGGAAATGGAGTTGGCCAACGTTGGTCTTCAACGTTAGGGTCAAAGTTAGGGGTCTAACTTTGACCCTAACTTTTCATATCAGCAAACCACATCCTTCTGGTATGGACGTTGGCGCCAACGTTAGGGGTCTAACTTTGACCCTAACGTTGGCAATGCTTGGTGTGAGTGGCGCCAACGTTAGCCTCCAAGTTAGGGGGCTAACGTTGGCGCAAACGTTGCCTACTCCCCCATTGTGATTTAAGTGCCAACGTTAGCCTCCAAGTTAGGGGGCTAACGTTGGCGCAAACGTTGGTAGCCCAGGGAGAAACTCTCAAGTTCCAACGTTAGCCTCCAAGTTAGGGGGCTAACGTTGGAGCTAACGTTGGCTACTTCCAAAGAGTGATTCACATGCCCAACGTTAGCCTCCAAGTTAGGGGGCTAACGTTGGGGCTAACTTCATGCAACCCGGTTCAATTTTCACTTATTCCATTGTCCTCTCTTCACTCCTAGCCATTCCTCTTTGCTTCAACCTTTCTCCAAGCCTTCTTCACCTATCATTGATCAACCAAACTAATCAAAGTTTTGCTCAAAATCATGAGGTATTCAATCTTCCACAATATGCAACAATTATAGCTTAAAACCTCATGAAATGGCATGAATTCACATATGGTTGGTTCAATCAAGGGAAACATGAAATTCTACTCAATTAGCTTGCTTGTAGCTTAAGAAAGTGCATAATTCTAATGAAAACAAAAGAAAAAGACTAGCTAAAATGGGCTAAGATGACTTGTCATCACAACACCAAACTTAAAGCTTGCTTGTCCCCAAGCAAGAAATGAATTTATTAAGAAGAAAGAATGAAATGGAAGAGGAAGTTCATGCTAGCAAAGTGTTATTGATAGTTCATGGGGTTTTATGTGGATATGCAAATGCTCACTTCTTATTGACTCCTAGGCCTAGAAAGTCTCCTTCAAGTTTCAAGTGACATACTGCTATGACCTCTCATTATTCCTTTATCCTTGGCTATTACTTTATTCAAAAGCTTTATTTGAGTGTCATGTGTAGCAAGTTCATTTTCTTTTTATACTTGACACATTATTCACCATAGACACTTGGCTCACATTCCTTCTTAAAACATTGATGCCCAGCACCTCTTTGGGCTACTAAATGCTTTGTAGTTAGGTTGCTCTTGATAGTGGATTTTCAGCTGATGATCCCGGGTTAGTTAACCCAAGTCACCAAGTGTTGAGGCACTCCTAAGAGCTTACTAATCCAAGCAGATCCTAGTACAAAAACATCACAGGCATATATTTCAAAGTTCAAGCTATTGGTGTCCAGCTTTATTTCTTTTTGTTTTTCTTTTGTTTTGCCACTTTTTGGCTTTCTTTGTTCTTTCTTTCTTTTTGTTTTTCTTTCTAACCAAGGAATTCAATTCAATTGAGATTCATAGACAGTAGGCCACTCTCTACTTAGAAGGAGATATCCTAGCTCTTTATTCACTAAAGTGAGTTATTATACAATCACACACACACCACCACTTACTTTTATTCCACTTCTAACTAACAGAGACCATTTCACTTCACATTCAAACTGTTCTTTTATTAAATTTAAAGATGCAGGGGACAACACATGCTTCTTGTCGAGTGAAAATGAACACACAAGCCAACACATGAACTAGCTTACTTATTTTGAAATAACCAACACAATGCAAAGACTTTTAAATGACTACAAAAAAAAATGCAAAAACAGATTGGAACAGATAGAATGCATGTTGTGATGATCAAGGAGCAAATCCACCTTTTATTTGTCATGCCTTTTCTTTCTCCTTTCATATACTTGGCTGCTAGTGTTCCCACCATCTTTGTTTGGTGGTTCTTGATCTTGCCAAAAGCCAGCCTTGTTCATAGCCTCCTCCACTCTATCTTCAAGTCTCATAGCCCTGTTCACTTCCATCTCACTTCTCATTTTGAAAAATTCATCAAAAGTTGGGAATGCCGGATCCATGTGATGCAAATGTTCTCCAATATAGTTTAGTTTGATTTGGCTATTGACATTGTAATCGGCTTGCACTTCATACCTTGCTTCTTGGAGTGTTGTGAACTCCTTGAAGGCCTTCAAACTTTCAGCTTGCATTTGTTCCAACTTCCCAAAAGATTCATGAGATTGAAAGGCATGTTCTTCTTGCATCGCAAGAAATCTTGACTCGAATTCATTTTGTTTGTTGATTATTCTCAGCTCTCTTTCTTCTTGTGCTTGTTGGTTTTGCATGTACAGAGAATGATATTCCTCTTGCCTTGCTTGGATTCTTGTGTATTGCTGAGATAACCTCCCTATTGCTTCTTGCATTTGAGTCATGTCCATATTGCCTTGTGAGAAAAAGTGTGGCTGTTCCTCCTCCTCTTGTGGCTCTTCTTCCATGTGGGGCTCATCTTCTTCCATTTGCTCTTCTCTTTCCCTTCCTCCATGTGGCCTTCGGCCTTGGTGTGCTTCAAGGGGCATCATCATTCGTTCAATAGTTATGGGCATGCCTTGGCTTAGCCACATTGGATTCTCCTCTTCCAATGGAACTTTGGCCTTTGCACACAACTTCCAAATGGTGCTTGGATAGTACAACCAAGATCCGGCCGAATTTTTTTCAGCTATCTTTAGGATGTCTCTTGCAAGGATCTCATGAACTCTTATCTCTCCACCCACCATGATACAATGCAGCATTAAGGCTCTCTCCCTGTTAACTTCTGAGGTGTTCACTGTCCCCAGAATTGACCTTTTCATCAACTCATACCATCCTTTTGCCTCCGGAATGAGGTTACATCTCTTCAAGAACTTGTATCTGTTCTTGTCATCTCCCTCCCATCTTGAGTTCTCAAAACAAATGTCTCTTGCAATCTCTTCATAATTTTGATCCTCAGTCAATCTTTGTTGGTATCCCGGTTCATCAAAGCGCACTGACTTTAGTTTCAAAACTTTCTTGATTGCATCTGGGCCAAAGTCTACTTCCACCCCACGCACATAGCTCTTGTACGTTGGGGGTCCACGCATGTCAATCCTTGGGGCATTTGCATAAAACTCTCTTATAATATTGGTATTAATTCGAGAGATTGGTGATGTAAGTTCCTCCCATCTTCTCTTCCGGATTTTGTTCTTTATTTCTTGACACCCATCATCCGGCAACATGAATGGAATCTCAGGATAAATTTTTTTCTCGTTCATCCATTGAATTTGCATTTGATGAGACCAAGACTTGAACTTCCATTGGTCATACTCATGTGTTTCTTCCTCTACTATTGGGTCTTTTCCTTTTCGTCGTTTGGTTCTTGAGGAGGATGCCATAATCACTTGGTTGGTTGAGAGGGAATGTGGGGAGTGTTGGAGAGTTTTGATGTGTGGTTGGAGGAAAAAGAGATTCGGACTGAACTTGCTAGGGAATTATGAAGAGAAGATTGAGTGTTTGGAGTTTAAAGTAAAAGAAAAAGTTGCACAAGACTTGTAATGTTGAGGAGTGATTCGGTCATGTGCATGGCTTGAAGGTGGTATGCTTTTATATGAGAAATAGAGGGCTAGGATGCAATTAAGCACCATGGGGATCAAGGGTGTGCATGTATGGATGAATGAAGACAAAATTTGCCCCTTCCCTAGCCTTTGCCGTGATCATTTTCAATGAGGGGCAGATTTCTTCCTTGAAACATGTGATATGATTTTGTCCTTATGCTAAGCTTTCTTTTGTCTTGTCCTTCTTTTCATTGAAGATTCTTTGACCTCCTAGTCATCACAACAAGACACATGCATTAGTCTTATCCCACCGTAGCAATATTATTCTTTTTAGTAAAAATATGTGAACTATCAATTCTTATCTCATGTGAGCCGTGACACTTCCTATGGGGGACACCAAACTTAGTGTTCGGCTATATGCTCTATCAAGACATTTTAAGCATGTGAAACAAAATCCTTTATGATATTGGTTAAGTGTGCTTGAAGACACACCAAACTTAGCATATGTTTCAAAACAGTGCATGCAATAAATGGATACGTTCATGAAAAGAGAAAATAATTCATGCATCAAGTGATCATAATTTATTGAATGTAAAATGACAAGAATCTTAAAGCATGGGTTGCCTCCCATGGAGCGCTCTTTTATTGTCACTAGCTTGACATTGAAGCTTTCTTTTATGGCGGTTGATGACTGTAGTGCCTTAACTTGTCCCCTCTGATCGTGAGCTTCTTCTTTGTTCCTTGGTGCTCTATCTCAGCATGTTCTAGTGATAATATTTTGCTCACAGTATAG
This sequence comes from Arachis hypogaea, assembly GCF_003086295.3. Classification (NCBI taxonomy): domain Eukaryota; kingdom Viridiplantae; phylum Streptophyta; class Magnoliopsida; order Fabales; family Fabaceae; genus Arachis; species Arachis hypogaea. The sequence continues at coordinate 47,291,883 of NC_092053.1, forward strand.
TAATCGTTAGTATGTTGGTCTGTTCCCAGCTGTTGATAGACTAACTGCACTTTGTCACCTTTGGAGAGCCCTTCTGTTGGAAATTCTTTGTTCTTCCACCCCTTCTTGATTCTGTTTTTGTTTTTCTTCCTTCCTTTTGTTAATTGTTCTTTGAAAACAGGCTCCCTTTTGAAATTTCTTTTCTCAGTTGCCAATACTACAATGTTCCCTTGAGCTTCTTCATTACTTTGCACAGTCTCTTTCTCTTTTTGGCCTGCTGTATCATCTATCTCTTGCTTGGGAGGGCAGTTGTTGTTTGTCTTGTTGATTTCCTCCCTCCACTGCAGATTTTCCTTGTCTGTTTCTGTACCATCTTTCTTTTCATTACTGTTCTGTGTTTCTGGTAGTACACTCAGAGTGATACTTTCATTATGCATCCTGAGGGTTAATTCTCCTTGCTCTATGTCTATGATGGCCCTAGCAGTGGCTAGGAACGGTCTTCCCAGTATAATGGAGTCGCCCTCATCCTGATTCGAATCCAGGATCACAAAATCTGCAGGGAAGATGAATCTATCTACCTTGACTAGAAGGTTCTCAATTATACCACTGGGGCATATCACTGATTTGTCCACCAATTCTAGAGACATCTGTACTGGTTTTACCTCTTTTATGCCTAACTTTTTCACTAGAGAGGCAGGCATCAGATTGATACTAGCTCCCAAGTCACACATCGCCTTCTTGATAGTCATACTGCCAATGGCGCAGGGTAGAAAGAAACTCCCAGGGTCCTCAAGTTTGGGAGGAAGTCCCTTCTGGATTAGTGTTCTGCATTCCTCAGTGAGCAGTACAGTTTCATTAACTTGCCAACTCCTCTTCTTGTTGATAAGTTCCTTCAAGAACTTTGCGTACAGGGGCATTTGCTCAAGTGCTTCAGTTAAGGGAATATTGATCTCTAACTTCTTGAAGATTTCAAGAAATTTTGGGAATTGTTGGTCCTTAGTTTCCTTGTTAAACCTTTGAGGATATGGCAAGGGAGGAGTGAAGTTATTTCCCTGCCTTTGGTCCTCAGTTGGCCCTTCAATTACTTCCTTTCCCTTTCTTGATTTTTGTGGCTGATCTTCTTTTTCTTGAACTTGATTCTGAGTTGGCTTGCTTGCTGCCTCCTTCTTGTCATGGACTTTCTCTTCTTCAGCTTGTTTCTTGTCACTTTCCTTTGGCTTCTTGGTTGCTTCTTCATTTTTCACCAAGACTCTTCCACTCCTCAGTTGTATTGCCTTGCATTCTTCCTTAGGATTTGGGATTGTGTCACTTGGCAGTGAGCTTGAAGATTTCTCAACAGAAATCTGTTTGGAGATTTGCCCAATTTGCCTCTCTAGGCTCTTCATGGAGGCTTCATGGTTCTTGGTTGTCATTTCTTGGTGTTTCCACATTTTGTCTATCAAGGTTTCCAAGTTGGTGAGTCTTTGAGATTCAGGTGATGCTTGTGGTGGGTTGTGAAATGTGGATGGTGGATGGTAGGCATTTTGGTTGGTGGGTTGGTTATTAGATTGGTAATGGTTGGGGTTGGAGTAGTTGTTTTGAGGTTTTCTGTAGGGGTTTTGGTTGGTTTGCTGCTGGTTGTGGTTTTGGTTGTTTCTTAAAGTGTTTTGGTTTGAGTTTCTCTGCCATGGTTGTTGATTTTGGTTGTGATTGTCTCCCCACCTAAGGTTTGGGTGGTTCTTCCAAGAAGGGTTGTAAGTGTCACCATATACTTCATTTGGCCCAGAATTTTGGTTGTGCATGTACTGGACTTGTTCTTGCTGTTGCTCCTCTTGAGTCTCTTCACTCTGTCCCCATGTGGTTGATGGCTGGCTAATGTTGACCGCTGCAACTTGGAGACTATCAATCCTCTTAGCCATTTGCTCAAATTGTTGTTGAAATTGCTGCTGCATCATCTTGTTTTGAGCTAGGAGTGAATCCACTCCGTCTAGTTCCATTACTCCTCTTCTTTGTGATGGTTGGCGGCTTCTTTGATGAGCAAAGAAATATTGATTGTTGGCCACCATGTCCACAAGATTCTGAGCTTCCTCAGCAGTTTTCATTAGTTGTAGTGAACCTCCAGCAGAATGATCTAATGCCTCCTGAGATTTCAATGTCAGGCCTTCATAGAAATTTTGCAGCACATCCCATTCATTGAACATCTCTGGAGGGCACTTTCTGATTAAGGCTTTGTACCTCTCCCATGCTTCATACAAGGATTCAGCATCTAATTGTGTGAATGTCTGCACCTCAGTTTTCAGCCTGATGACTCTCTGGGGTGGATAGAATTTGGCTAGAAATTTAGTCACCAAGTCATCCCAACTAGTGATACTTGCTTGGGGAAAAGTTTCAAGCCATTGTGCAGCCTTATCCCTTAATGAGAACGGGAACAGCAGAAGCTTGTAAGTTTCAGGATTCACACCATTGGATTTGACAGTGTCACAGATCCTCAAGAAGGTAGATAGATGTTGATTTGGATCCTCCAATGGTCCTCCTCCAAATGAGCAGTTATTCTGGACCAATGTGATGAGTTGTGGCTTCAGTTCAAAGTTATTTGCATTGACATTAGGGGTGAGAATGCTGCTTCCACAATGTCTAGCATTTGCAAAAGTATAGGAAGCCAATACTCTCCTCTGTTGTGGTGGATTATTAACTCCTTCTCCTGGATTAGATGTATCTCCTTCCATCTCGTGGTATTCTTCCTCAGATTCTTCTTCTCCAACAATACTTTTCCCTCTTTCGGCTCTTCTTAACCTCCTGAGAGTTCTTTCGTCTTGTTCATGAAAATTGGGTATGGCTCTTTGTGTACCTGACATACAAGCAGAACATAAGAGCACACAAACCAATGATACTTCAATCTACTGCTAGAATGAAGTTTTAGTTAGCTTAAGCAAAAATTCAAACAGTTAGTGGGTTAATCAAAGGTTAAAGAAAGATAAAGAAAAAGTGCTCGATCTAGATCACCACCTCACTTAATCATTGTCAATCTAATCAATCCCCGGCAACGGCGCCAAAAACTTGATGAGATATTTTGGTGAGAAACGAATCTCTCACTAAACATCACAATCCAACCGGCAAGTGTACCGGGTCGTATCAAGTAATAAAAACTCACGGGAGTGAGGTCGATCCCACAGGGATTGAAGGATTGAGCAATTTTAGTTTAGTGGTTGATTTAGTCAAGCGAATCAAGATTTGGTTGATGATTGTGTGACTTGCAGAATGTAAATTGCATTGAAGTAAAGAGAACAAGAAATAAATTGCTGAAACTTAAAGAACAAGAAATTAAATGGCAGAAACTTAAAGTGCAAGAAATGTAAATTGCGGAATCTTAAAGTGCAAGGAATATAAATTGCTTGAAATGTAAAGGGAATTGGGGAATGGATTTGCAGAATTTAAACAAGGAAAAATTAAATTGCATCAAACAGAAGAGGGAAAGGGAATTGGGATTGAACCGGATCTTGAAGCAGTAAAGTAAATGAACAGAAAAAGCAATAAACAGGGAATTGAAATGAGAAATTTAGATCTCAGGACCCAGAGACTAGAAAACCAAGTCTAGATCTCAATGCCTTCCTAGATCCAACAAGAACAATAGCAAGGAAATTGTAAATTGCAAAGAAAAGAGATGATGAGCAATGAACCGGAAATGGAATTCAATTAAGCAGTAAATAAACAGAGAGATCCAAGATTGAGATTGAAACAGAATTTCTTCAATTCTCCAATCCAAGATCCAAGACAAAAGTAAATGGAAAATGAAAGCAATGAAAGCAAAGAAATTAAAGTTCACTCAAGTTCAAAAGCTCTCCGAAAACTATTGTGAAAATTCCAAAAGGAAAGCTCCCTCAATAAATTGAATTCTCTCCTATTTATACACTTTCCAAAATGATCTTCAAGCCTTGAGTTGGGCCTTTGTTCTTGGTGGAATTCGGTTGAAAGAGGCCTTGGTTGATTGCTCTTTGAAGATTGAAGAAGAACCGAAGTGAACCAATTGAACCGGAAATGGAGTTGGCCAACGTTGGTCTTCAACGTTAGGGTCAAAGTTAGGGGTCTAACTTTGACCCTAACTTTTCATATCAGCAAACCACATCCTTCTGGTATGGACGTTGGCGCCAACGTTAGGGGTCTAACTTTGACCCTAACGTTGGCAATGCTTGGTGTGAGTGGCGCCAACGTTAGCCTCCAAGTTAGGGGGCTAACGTTGGCGCAAACGTTGCCTACTCCCCCATTGTGATTTAAGTGCCAACGTTAGCCTCCAAGTTAGGGGGCTAACGTTGGCGCAAACGTTGGTAGCCCAGGGAGAAACTCTCAAGTTCCAACGTTAGCCTCCAAGTTAGGGGGCTAACGTTGGAGCTAACGTTGGCTACTTCCAAAGAGTGATTCACATGCCCAACGTTAGCCTCCAAGTTAGGGGGCTAACGTTGGGGCTAACTTCATGCAACCCGGTTCAATTTTCACTTATTCCATTGTCCTCTCTTCACTCCTAGCCATTCCTCTTTGCTTCAACCTTTCTCCAAGCCTTCTTCACCTATCATTGATCAACCAAACTAATCAAAGTTTTGCTCAAAATCATGAGGTATTCAATCTTCCACAATATGCAACAATTATAGCTTAAAACCTCATGAAATGGCATGAATTCACATATGGTTGGTTCAATCAAGGGAAACATGAAATTCTACTCAATTAGCTTGCTTGTAGCTTAAGAAAGTGCATAATTCTAATGAAAACAAAAGAAAAAGACTAGCTAAAATGGGCTAAGATGACTTGTCATCAGGATGTCATTGATGTTCAGAAGGGTGACCTCACCCTGAGATTACACAATGAAAAGATAACATTCAATGTGTTCAAGGCCATGAGTTACCCACCAGAACAATTGGGGGAATGCATGAGGTTAGATGCACTTGAGGATGAAGTGCAGGAGAATTTTGAAGAAGAAGAACCTGAAGAGGATGAGAGAATGGTGGAGGAAGAATCTGAATCAAGTGAAGAGGTGGCCACAGAAGAAATTCATATACCAGATGCACCAAAGGAAGGGAACGAAAAGTCAGAAGCACCCAAACTTGAACTCAAAGCACTGCCACCCACTCTCAAATATGCATATCTAGGAGAAAATGAAAACTACCCAGTGATCATAAATTCATCCCTCAGTCAAGATCAAGAGGAAGAGCTACTCAAAGTGTTGCGGGAGCATAAGGATGCCAATGGACGGACCCTTGCTGACTTGAAAGGAATCAATTCAGCCATATGCATGCATAAAATACTATTGGAAGATGATGCTAAGCCATCCATTCAATCCCAAAGAAGGCTGAACCCAATCATAAAGGAAGTGGTACAGAAAGAGGTTATGAAGCTTTGGCAAGGAGGGGTAATATACCCAATTTTGGACAGCCCTTGGGTTAGCCCCGTACATGTTGTGCCCAAGAAGGGAGGAATCACTGTGGTTCCCAATGAGAAGAACGAACTCATACCTACAAGGACCGTCACAGGATGGCGGATGTGCATAGACTACAGAAAACTCAATGAGGCTACACGAAAAGATCATTTTCCCCTTCCATTAATGGATCAGATGTTGGAAAGACTTGCAGGGCACGCATATTATTGTTTTCTCGATGGTTATTCAGGATATAACCAAATAGTGGTTGATCCCAGAGACCAAGAGAAAACCTCATTTACCTGTCTGTATGGAGTGTTTGCCTATAGGCGCATGCCATTTGGGCTATGTAATGCACCTGCAACTTTCCAACGCTGCATGCTTTCTATCTTTTCAGATATGATAGAAAAATTCATTGAAGTTTTTATGGATGATTTCTCGGTATTCGGAGATTCCTTTCCTAGTTGCCTACATCACCTCGCCTTGGTATTGAAAAGATGCCAAGAGACCAATTTTGTCTTGAACTGGGAAAAATGTCACTTTATGGTGACATGAGGAATAGTCCTTGGTCACAAGATCTCCCACCAAGGCATTGAGGTTGATAGAGCTAAAGTAGAACTTATTGAAAAACTATCCCCACCCAGTGATGTCAAGGCAATTAGGAGTTTTTTAGGGCATGCTGGTTTTTACAGAAGGTTCATTAAAGATTTTTCAAAGATAGCCAAGCCCTTAAGCAATCTCCTTGTATCTGATACACCATTTATCTTTGATGAAACATGCATGCTAGCATTTGCACATTTGAAAATGAGGTTGTCCTCTGCTCCTATCATTTCCCCACCTGATTGGAACCTACCATTTGAATTGATGTGTGATGCATCTGATTTTGCAATTGGGGCAGTGTTAGGACAAAGGAAAGATAACTTAGTTCATGTGATATACTATGCTAGCAAAGTCCTTAATGAAACTCAAAGAAATTATACCACTACTGAAAAGGAGTTGCTAGCAATAGTTTTTGCATTTGACAAATTTAGATCATACCTCATTGGTGCTAAAGTAATTGTCTTTACAGATCACACAGCACTTAAATATTTGTTTGCCAAGCAAGAATCAAAGCCAAGACTAATAAGGTGGATCTTACTGTTGCAGGAATTCAATATTGAAATCAGAGATAAGAAAGGAGTGGAGAACAAGGTGGCAGATCACCTATCCAGAAACCCTCATGATCAAGGTGGAGGAAATGATACAAATGTGAACGAGCTCTTCCCTGATGAGCAGTTGATGACAGTTCACAAAGCACCATGGTTTGCAGATATTGCAAATTTCAAGGCAACTGGGGCATTCCCCCAGGGATCAATAAACATCAAAAAAGGAAGCTCATGAATGATGCAAAATACTTTGTTTGGGACAAGCCATATCTCTTCAAGAAGTGTTCAGATGGAATCCTTAGAAGATGTGTTTCGGAAGAAGAAGGAAGAGAAGTCCTGTGGAATTGCCACGGTTCATGTTATGGAGGCCACTTTGGAGGGGACAGAACTGCAGCAAAGGTGTTACAAAGCGGATTCTTTTGGCCCACCCTTTTCAAGGATGCCAAGGAACTAGTAAAAAGCTGCAATGAATGCCAAAGATTTGGAAACTTGCCCAAAAGAAACGCCATGCCACAAAATTTCATCTTGGAACTGGAACTGTTTGATGTGTGGGGAATAGATTTCATGGGACCATTCCCAACCTCATATGCAAACAAGTACATCTTGGTAGCAGTGGATTATGTTTCCAAGTGGGTAGAGGCTATTGCAACCCCAACTAAAGATAACAAGGTAGTCATGAACTTCCTCAGGAAGAATATCTTTAGCCGGTTTGGAGTCCCAAGAGCCCTCATCAGTGATGGAGGGAGCCACTTTTGTAACAAACCACTAGAAGCTCTCCTCCTACGATATGGGGTAAAACACAAAGTAGCCACACCTTATCATCCTCAAACAAGTGGGCAAATTGAGATATCCAACAGAGAGCTGAAGAGGATCCTGGAAAAGACTATGGGTGCATCTAGAAAGGATTGGTCGAAGAAGCTGGATGATGCTCTTTGGGCATACAGAACAGCATTCAAAACTCCACTTGGAATGTCTCCATATCAACTGGTCTATGGAAAGGCTTGTCATTTACCACTGGAGCTGGAACACAAAGCTCTCTGGGCTATCAAGATACTAAATTTTGACAGCATTGCTGCTGGTGCAAAAAGGATCTTGCAGCTGCAAGAGATGGGGAAATTCAGGTCACAAGCCTATGAAAACACTAAGATGTATAAAGAAAAGGCAAAGAGAAAACATGACATGCATCTTGCGCCCAGGAGTTTCGAAAAGGGGGCGAGTACTCCTTTACAATTCTAAATTAAGGCTGTTCCCAGGAAAACTCAAGTCAAGGTGGTCCGGACCTTTCATGGTTACAAAAGTATCACCATATGGCCACATCGAAATCACGGATGAAGGTTCAGAGAGGACTTTTACAGTGAATGGACAAAGACTCAAGCATTATCTGGGCAACATGGGGGAAAACCCCAGAGTAAAGTACCATCTCAAGTAATTAAGGACTCGTCGAGCTAGCGACGATAAAAGAGCGCTCTGTTGGGAGGCAACCCAACCTCAGGTAGTTTCACTTTCATCTTTATTTCAATAAAAATCACAAGTTTTTTCCCCTGCATTGTAAGGAGCTAAGTTTGGTGTTCCACACCAGAACAATCCAAGAGTGATAGTGTAATTCTAAGTTTGGTGTTCCACCAAAGGACATTGGTTAGAATTACACTCCACTCCAAAAGAACATTGCTAGCTCCATCCAATCAAGAGAAACCACTTAGATGTAGTTAGACTATAGGTGATCATTGCTTTATTGATAACAAGATATGAGGTTCTCTGCATATATGCAATATTTTGTACTGGGCAAGGAACTAAGTTTGGTGTTCACACACCAAATTGAGTTCAAGAGGCACAAGCATACATGCAAGCTAACTATGTCTCAAGTGCTTTGGGAACAAGAAACTTCCAGTAACCTTGCAGGAATCTTATGAGGAAATGGTGCACCTTCACCCAAAGAAGCGAGGCAGCAAAAACTAGGATGATGACAAAGAGAGAGGGCAACCAGAAATCATCACCCGAAGGTTGTATTGTTACTTAATTCCATTATACTCAGAATTGTTGAAAGTTGGAAGTCCGAATGCACTTTTGATTTGTAGTTACGCGTAGTTGAAACCTTTTTCAATTCTGTCTTTTAAGTTTTCTTTCTGAATAGGTGTTTGTGTGCTAGTCTTTATGTCACTGCATCCTTACTTTACTTACTTGTATGCTTGTCCCTTTAAATCAAATGAAGAGAAAATGTTTATGTTTCAAAAGACCAGAGTAGAGTTCATACTATGGAGTACATTCATGAGTTTGTGGTATGATCATAAGTTAGCTATGTTGGTTCAACCATAAGGTGGGATGACAACTATCTGGCCTGAATACTTTGCTTTGAATATACTCATGAGACTAAGTATATGACAAGATCCTAATAAGAGAAAGAGAAAAGAATAATGAAAGTGGAAAAACAAAAGAAAAAGAGTAAGCAATGAGGCTAGGCACCAATGGTTTTGATCTTAAGATATGTGTCTGTGGTGTTTCTGTGTGAGGGATCTACTTGGATGAATAAGCTCTTAGGGGTGCTTTATCACTTGGTAACTTGGGTTAACTAACCAGGGATTATCAGCTGAAAGTCCATTATCAAGAGTAACCCTCACCACAGAGCATTTAGTAACCCAAAGAGGTGCTGGACACCAAGGTCTCAAGAAGGAAAATAAATGAACTATATGCCTGTGGTGTGTATGTATGGGGGAGAGACTTGAGGGAGTAAGTCCTTAGGGGTGCTTCAACACCTAGCACCTTGAACCAACTGGTTCGGGAGTGTTGGCTGAAAGCTTATCTTAAAAAGTTGCCCCCTTACAGAGCACTTAGCCTAAGAACATCAATAAGCTCTGAAATGACAATAAAGGGATCAATGAATAAAAGTCTCATGGGATGTAAGCAAGGTGAGTGTTTTAGGACATGATAAAGGTTTGAAAGCCAGTAAAGGAATGAACCTAAGTTGCTATGCATGAAACCACCATAAAATCAGTGATATGACTTCCACAAGAATGACTCATCTCTCTTGGCATTCCATTCATCATTCTCTTATTCCAGTACTTGCTTAGGGACAAGCAAGCTTTAAGTTTGGTGTTGTGATGCCAGGGCATCTTGGCCAGTTTCACTGACCTTTTCTCTACTGTTTTTAGGCTAGTTTCATGCATTTCATTAGGAAATAAGCTAGTTTTGGATAGATATTCACTTACACCTTGATTCAAGCATACATTGTGCATTTTACATTATTTCATAAGGATTTTGCATGAGTTTAGTGACAAATTATATGCTGCATTGCCCATGACTTGGACTAGAACTTTGATGCGCTCTATTGCTTGATTTCAGGACCAAAGGAAGCAAGGAATGGGAGGTAACTTGCAAAGTTAATGAGAAAAGTGATTGCCAATAACGCTCTCGAAGCCATCATTGACCACGTTAAGAGTCACGTTAACTAAGTTAACGAGAACTCTAACGTGGAGAGGGTAAGTTGAGCCAACGTTAATGACACTTAACATTGTCACTAACGTTGGCAAATGCTCATAAGTTGCCACGTTAGAGTCCATGTTAACTTAGTTAACGTGGCCTCTAACGTTAGAAGGGGGGAGAAACGCCAATGTTAGTGACATTCAACATTGTCACTAACGTTGGCCTAAGGAGAAACATACCACGTTAACTCCCACGTAAACTTGGTTAACGTGGGAGCTAACGTAAGAAGCAAGAGTGGTCGACAACGTTAGTGACACCCAACATTGTCACTAACGTTGGAAGCAACCACACAAACCCCCAAGGAGCCACGTTAACTTCCATGTTAACTTAGTTAACGTGGAAGCTAACGTTGATGAGTGAAAGAAATGCCAACGTTAGTGACATTCAACATTGTCACTAACGTTGGGGATGGCTAAGCATGGCCACGTTAGAAGCCACGTTAACCTAGTTAACGTGGACTCTAACGTGAGACATAGGGCACCTTGGAACGTTAGTGACAATGTTGAGTGTCACTAACGTTCTCGAAGGATGGCAAGCCCACGTTAAAGAGCCACGTTAACTAAGTTAACGTGGGCTCTAACGTGGGAACAAAGGGGGCTTTTCAAAGTTATTGGGAATGTTAAGTCTCAATAACGTATGCGAAGGACTTAGAGGCAACGTTAGTGGCAACGTTTGTGCCACTAACATTGAAGTTAACGTGGCCTTTACTTAGGAACGTTAGTGAGAAAGTTGATTGTCACTAACGTTCTCGAACTCATATTTTCACTAAACGTTAACACCCCTAACGTCCTGAGCTAAAGTCTCTGCCCACTTCACACTTTCTCTCTGCAAGTAAAGCCAAGCCCAAATGAAGAAGAGAACTTCTTCAAACTCAAGATCCAAAGGCCCAAGACTTGAAGAGCCAACTAGAAGCTGAGAAAAGTAGTATATATAGGAGTAGCTTTGAATTGTTGAGGAGTTCTGGAAAGTTGGAAAAGAGAATTACTCTCTGTATTTTACCTTCTCTGCATTTTCTAGTTTTATGATGTATTCTTCATCTTTGTTTTCATTTTCTAGAGCTATGAACAACTAAACCCCTTTCATTGGGTTAGGGAGCTCTGTTGTAATTTGATGGATCAATACTAGTTTTCATTATTTTTCTTCTATCTTTTCTCTTGATTTTACTTGAAAGCTTTCGATCTTCATCCAATTGGGTAGTTATCTTGGAAAAGAAGCTATTCAAACTTGGATCTCTTCTGAACCTTGAAAGAGGAATGAAGAGATCAAGCTAGAAATGCTTTCTCATGCTGGAACAAATTGGGTTTGGATGGGTATGTGACTATAACCCTCTCAATACTTGATTTGGGAAATGCATGTGGTATAATCAGTGACCATACTTCATCTCTTCTCATGAGCAATTGACCAAGGAATTAGCTATTGATCAAGATTTGAGAGATTGAATTTGTAATTCAATCAATTAAGATTTCCAAGGAGATCAATGAGTGCATTGATTGAGGAAGAGATGAAAATGAACTTGATCCGGAGGGTTGCAATATCTCCTAAGCCCAATGAACTCCCCATCTCTGATCTTACCCATTCTCTTTAATTTCTGCCATTTACTTTTATGAGCAATTCCCCCATTCCCATTTACAATTCTGCAATTTACTTTCAGTCATTTACTTCCAGTCCTTTAATTCTAGCATTTACTTTTCTGTTATTTACATTCCCGCCATTTTATTTTCTGCAACTCTCAACCCAAATTCCGGATTCGCTCAACTAGAACATTCTTCTATTTAAAGTTGCTTGATCAATCAATCCCTGTGGGATTCGACCTCACTTTATTGTGAGTTTTTACTTGACGACAAATTCGGTACACTTGCCGAAGGAAATTTGTTGAGAGACAGTTTCCACCCGCATCAAGTTTATGGCGCCGTTGCCGGGGATTGATTGTGCATCAACAATGATTAAAATTGGAAGATCACTAGATTGAGCATTTTTATTTTGTGAATTTCATTTTTGTTTGAGTGATTTACTTTCTGTTTTAGTTAAACTTCTTCCCTTCCCCCTCTACTCTTTTGTTTTTCTTTGTTATTTTCAATTCCGTTTGCTAACCCACTAACTATTTGATATATTGCATCACCCACAACTAACAGTAATTCTGACAAAAATACTTTCTGCACCTATCTTTTCTTGCTTGCACTTGATGGTTGTATGACAGGGAGAAAAAGCGGGGCTTCAACTTCCTTCGATTCTGAACCTGAGAGGACCTTCCTTAGATTAAGGAGGGAGGCAATAGGAAAGAAAGTGGTTGGTGCTGAGGAAGAAGAGGAATTCTTTGAACCAAACATGGAAGACAACATGGAAAACCATCATGAAGAAGAGGATCACAACCATGGGGGAGGAGGTAGAGCAAATCATGTTGGGGAGGATAGAAGAGTTTTGGGCTCTTACATCAATCCAAACCCAGGCAGTTGTGGAAGTAGCATCCAAAAGCCAACAATCCATGCCAACAACTTTGAACTTAAACCACAGCTCATCACCCTTGTTCAGAACAACTGTTCGTTTGGAGGGGGTGTTCAAGAAGACCCCAATCAACATTTAACCACCTTCCTGAGAATATGTGACACAGTGAAGTCTAATGGTGTTCATCCTGACGCCTATAGACTGCGCTTATTTCCATTCTCACTCAGGGACAAGGCAGCCAAGTGGCTGGAATCCTTCCCAAGGGAAAGCTTGACAACTTGGGAAGACGTGGTGAACAAATTCTTAGCAAGATTTTACCCTCCTCAACGAATCAATAGGCTGAGAGCTGAGGTCCAAACTTTCAGGCAACAAAATGGTGAGATTCTATATGAAGCATGGGAGAGGTTTAAAGACCTAACAAGGAGGTGCCCACCAGATATGTTCAAGGAATGGGTGCAGCTGCACATTTTCTATGAAGGGCTCTCTTATGAGTCAAAGAAGGCCGTAGACCATTCATCCGGAGGATCTTTGAACAAGAAGAAGACTATTGAGGAAGCCATAGATGTTATTGAAATAGTAGCGGAGAACGACTACTTCTATGCTTCCGAAAGAGGGAACACAAGAGGAGTAATGGAGCTAAACAATGTAGATGCTCTGTTGGCCCAAAACAAGCTCATTACCCAGCAGCTGGCTGACCTCACCAAGAAGATGGAGAGGAACCAAGTAGCAGCAATCTCCACTTCATCAACAACCCAAGAAGGAGTGAATGAAGAAGCAGAGGGTAGTCAGGAGCAAGCCAACTACATTGGGAATTCACCAAGGCAAAACTATGATCCATACTCCAAGACCTACAACCCTGGATGGAGAAACCACCCAAACTTTGGGTGGGGAAGTCAGCAAGATCAAAACCAAGACCAGAGACGTTACAACTCCAACAATAATGCAGCTCACCAACAATTCACACAGAGGACATCTCAACACCCCCACAACAACACTTCTCCACAAGCCTATCAAAACCAAAACAGCACATCTGCTCCGAATCACCCATCAATTGATGACAAGCTCTCTAAGATTGAAACCTTACTTGAAGGAATATGCCAAGAGATTCAAGAAAATAAGGTGTTCAAAGAGGAGGTGCGAGCCAATATTAAGAACCAGGGAGAGAACATTAGGAAGCTGGAATTCCAGGTGGGATGTTTAGCTGAGAAGATTCCCAAACCTACCGATAGCTTCCCAAGTGACACGGAGAAAAACCCCAAAGGAGAAGCAAAGAAAGTAAGATGGGAAGATTGCAAAATGGTCACTACAAGTGATCAAGAGACTGAAGAAAAGCAAGGCAAACTTTTCGAACAACCTGAAGACAACTCAACAAAGGAGGAGGATAGAAATCACCAAGAACCAGAAATCTCACAACAAGAGCTGCTGAAGCTCTATGCACCCTTCCTTCAACTGCTCAATGGTGCTGTGGGAAAGAGAATATACTCAAAGTTCCTAGACTTGTTTGCATCTCTGCATGTAAACATACCATTCATTAAGGTAATTCAACAAATGCCTGCATTCATCAAGTATATAAAGGAACTTCTTCCCAGGAAAAGCTCACTCAAAGGAGGCCAGACTATAGTGATGAACAAGGAATGTAGTGCCCTTATTCAACCTGAGTTGCCTACAAAAAGAAGAGACCCAGGGAGTTTTCACATCCCTTGTGCCATAGGTGAAACTATGTTCGATAGAGCACTATGTGATTTGGGGGCCAGCATCAACTTACTGCCCTTATCCCTGGTGAAGAGGCTGCAGATCAATGAGATAATGCCCACAGATGTAATCATCAGACTGGCTGACAAAACTCAAAAGCAAGCAATAGGAGTGGTGGAAAATGTGTTGCTAAAGGTTGGGAAATACTTTCTCCTAATAGACTTTGTCATCCTGGACATGGAAGAGAGTCACACTCACCCAATCATATTGGGAAGACCATTCCTAGCTACGGCCAGAGCACTTATCGATGTAGAGAAAGGGGAGCTAATATTGAGAATCTATGATGAACGACTCAGCTTCAATGTTTTCAAACTCTCATAAGAAACAGATCAAGAGGACAAGGAACTAAGCACAAATGATAATGAGACACTGAAAGAGGCGACAAGCACTGAAGCACAGCCAGTTCATTCTGAGATCCCCTTAATTGATAAACAAGGAAAACAGTAATTGCCACAGCTCAAGGAAAAATTGGAGGAACCTAAACCTCTAGAGGCAGGTAAAGACAGCATCACAACTCCTTTAGAAAAAGAGGTCAACGAGGGCAAGGCAACCTCAAAAGAAACAAAGAAGAAGGTACCAAGGAGGTGGAGGAACAAGAAGATCCCTACGGAAGACTTCTCTCCAGGGGATAGAGTTGTCTCAGCTTACTTCCCAGATATTCCCCCTAATCTCCCCACTGTACCATCTCAGTTACCTAAGGTCTTCACTATCAACAGAGTTCTTTCCCTGGAACATGTAGAGATCATTGATCCAACCAATGGATATAAGTCCACAGCAAGAGAGGAGGACTTTAAGCACTACCAACCACCCTGATGAAGGAAAAACGTCAAGCTAGTGACGCTAAAGAAGCGCTTCATGGGAGGCAACCCATGTTTTATATGTTTTTAGAAAATAGTAAAATAAAAAAAAAGATATATTCATAAATTCCAACCCAAACTTGGTGAAGTCCTTATTGTGCAGTATATAGTGAGGAACAAGTTTGGTGTTCAAAGCAAACCAAGATGCATGCTAGTCTTAGGAGCTTTGAACAAAACTTTTCATCACAATGCTTCAAACTAAGTTTGGTGTCACCCCATGGTGCCACCAAAATGCATAAAGGGACACACACTTAGTTAGTTAATTATAGCCGTAAAGGCTAAATTGTCTTTTTGATATCATGTCTCACTTTCCTTATGTTATCTTTATAGGAAAAGAAAAGAAGCATTGAAGGGGATTGATTGGACAATTAAATAGGGGGAGATTCCGCCACTTAATGAAGAACACTACACACATATCTCAAGAGGGAACGCATGGGGAAACGTTGCCATGCAACATTGGAAAAATGGAACCCCTAAAAGACCGAGCAATCTCATTCATAAAGTGATGATCCTTATCTTTTATCCATGCATCACCCCAACCGTCCATCAAGTAACCACTCCATCAATCCACACCCTCCATTCTCTCACAACTTCTCTATATAAATGACCCTTGTTCTGTACCCACCTTCATTGTCATTACCCACTCTTCACCACTCTCCATTTCGGTACAAGACACTCCCTACCCCATAAAAAACCTTTTTCCCACCTCACTCTCTTCAGTGCAATAAAACTCTGAACAACCAAAAATCTCCACAACTTTGCCACCTTCACATATTAACTATCATTCATGGCATCTTCGGGTTCTAAAAGAAGGAATGGAAAGGAACCCATGGAAGAACACCCATATGATGAAAAGAGATTTAGAAGCTTGCATCATGCATTGCAATACGGGTGGATGGTTGATAAGGAAATCATTTATGAGCTGGGATTTCAAGTTAAAAAGACTGAGTGCCCCGAAATCACAGAGAAGGTAGAAAGGAGAAGATGGGAGCTCCTCACTGACCCGGTCACTAAGGTGAATGCAAATCTCATAAGAGAATTTTATGCAAATGCGGTCCGATATGATAAGAAAGATGAGTCATATACAAGCTTTGTGAGAGGAAAGATGGTGGATTTTGGTCCCATGAGTGTCATGAGGGCACTGAAGCTACGGTCTATACAGTTTGAAGAAGAAAGTTATCACTCAAGATTGGACAACCCCAATTATGACCACATTTTGCGAGACATTTGTGTACCCGAAGCTGACTGGGAAAGGGGTGCCGGAAAGAAACCAAAGTTCATCAAGATAACAGATCTCACTCCTGAAGCCAAGGGGTGGTTTGAGCTAGTGAGAAGGTCTATTCTCCCAGCTGTAAATAACTCGGAGGTGAATGTCAAGAGAGCCATGATGGTGCATTGTATACTGAAGGGAGGAGAAATCAAGGTTCATGAACTCATAGCTGAAGGTATTAGAAAGATGGCAGAGAAAAGTGACTCAAGAGGAATGTTAGGTTACCCCAGCACTATTTACCGAATATGCAAGAAAGCTGGGGTGGTTTTTGAAGATGAGAACCCCATGTGGATAAAGGAAGGCATCCCAATAACTGTACGAAGGATGAATGCTACAGCATCTCCTTTGCCTCAGCAGAAGCAAAGGAAGAGGACAGCCCCTCAAGTAGTGAAAGGACAAGTCTTAGAGGGTCAAGCACAACAGACCTTGGACATGCACCAATTGCAAGAAGCCATTGATGGCTTGTCTAGACAATATTTGGAAAGCCAAGGAGCACAGAAAGAGCTTCAACTACAGATGATGGGGCAGCAAGAGGAAGCACTCTCAAGATGGATGACTCAGCAAGGTGAGTGGCAAAGGAAAATGATGGAACAGCAACTAAGTCAAGGACAACAATGGGGAGAAATATTCAACAGGATGGAACAAAGGCAAAACGAGCAACAAGAATCCATCCAGAGGCTGATCAACATCCAAGCACATCAAGGGGCACACATACATGAGATGCATCGAAGACAAATAGAACAGGCAGAACTATTGGACGAGCAAAGGGCATTCGTAGAAGGAGTTTACATGAGCGAGACAGGACATAACATACACACTCAAGCCAGGCTCGGCTACTTAGTGGGACAGCTGCCAATACTGCATCCAGGAATAGCCAGGTATGAAGAAATGAAGGATGAATTAGCACGAGAGGAAAGACAAAGGGTGGAAGAGAGTCATGAGTCAGTGAGGAAGGCACTTGAGGATTGGAAGCAAGCAAGATTGGCACGGATGCGAGGAAATGCAAGAGGAAACAAGGAGGACAAGCAAGGAAAGGAGCATGGGCATCCACATGAATGACAGGTGGTGGAGTTCTTTTTAGTCCATCATTTTCTATGCTTTAAATAAGGAAGATCTTGTATGAAATAGAACATACTTCCATGTTAGTTTAAATCTTTTTAAATTCTGTCTTTTAAGTTTTCTTTCTGAATAGGTGTCTGTGTGCTAGTCTTTATGTCACTGCATCCTTACTTTACTTACTTGTATGCTTGTCCCTTTAAATCAAATGAAGAGAGAATGTTTATGTTTCAAAAGACCAGAGTAGAGTTCATACTATGGAGTACATTCATGATTTTGTGGTATGATCATAAGTTAGCTAAGTTGGTTCAACCATAGGGTGGGATGACAACTATCTGGCCTGAATACTTTGCTTTGAATATACTCATGAGACTAAGTATATGACAAGATCCTAATAAGAGAAAGAGAAAAGAATAATGAAAGTGGAAAAACAAAAGAAAAAGAGTAAGCAATGAGGCTAGGCACCAATGGTTTTGATCTTAAGATATGTGTCTGTGGTGTTCCTATGTGAGGGATCTACTTGGATGAATAAGCTCTTAGGGGTGCTTTATCACTTGGTAACTTGGGTTAACTAACCAGGGATTATCAGCTGAAAGTCCATTATCAAGAGTAACCCTCACCACAGAGCATTTAGTAACCCAAAGAGGTGCTGGACACCAAGGTCTCAAGAAGGAAAATAAATAAACTATATGCCTGTAGTGTGTATGTATGGGGGAGAGACTTGAGGGAGTAAGTCCTTAGGGGTGCTTCAACACCTAGCACCTTGAACCAACTGGTTCGGGAGTGTTGGCTGAAAGCTTATCTTAAAAAGTTGCCCCCTTACAGAGCACTTAGCCTAAAAACACCAATAAGCTCTGAAATGACAATAAAGGGATCAATGAATAAAAGTCTCATGGGATGTAAGCAAGGTGAGTGTTTTAGGACATGATAAAGGTATGAAAGCCAGTAAAGGAATGAACCTAAGTTGCTATGCATGAAACCACCATAAAATCAGTGATATGACTTCCACAAGAATGACTCATCTCTCTTGGCATTCCATTGATCATTCTCTTGTTCCAGTACTTGCTTAGGGACAAGCAAGCTTTAAGTTTGGTGTTGTGATGCCAGGGCATCTTGGCCAGTTTCACTGACCTTTTCTTTTTTAGGCTAGTTTCATGCATTTCCTTAGAAAATAAGCTAGTTTTGGGTAGATATTCACTTACACCTTGATTCAAGCATACATTGTGCATTTTACATTATTTCATGAGGATTTTGCATGAGTTTAGTGACAAATTATATGCTGCATTGCCCATGACTTGGACTAGAACTTTGATGCACTCTATTGCTTGATTTCAGGACTAAAGGAAGCAAGGAATGGGAGGTAACTTGCAAAGTTAATGAGAAAAGTGATTGCCAATAACGCTTTCGAAGCCATCATTGACCACGTTAAGAGTCACGTTAACTAAGTTAACGAGAACTCTAACGTGGAGAGGGAAAGTTGAGCCAACGTTAGTGACACTTAACATTGTCACTAACGTTGGCAAATGCTCATAAGTGGCCACGTTAGAGTCCACGTTAACTTAGTTAACGTGGCCTCTAACGTTAGAAAGGGGGAGAAACGCCAACGTTAGTGACATTCAACATTGTCACTAACCTTGGCCTAAGGAGAAACATACCACGTTAACTCCCACGTTAACTTGGTTAACGTGGGAGCTAACGTAAGAAGCAAGAGTGGTCGACAACATTAGTGACACCCAACATTGTCACTAACGTTGGAAGCAACCACACAAACCCCCAAGGAGCCACGTTAACTTCCACGTTAACTTAGTTAACGTGGAAGCTAACGTTGATGAGTGAAAGAAACGCCAACGTTAGTGACATTCAACATTATCACTAACGTTGGGGATGGCTAAGCATGGCCACGTTAGAAGCCACGTTAACCTAGTTAACGTGGACTCTAACGTGAGACATAGGGCACCTTGGAACGTTAGTGACAATGTTGAGTGTCACTAACGTTCTCGAAGGATGGTAAGCCCACGTTAAAGAGCCACGTTAACTAAGTTAACGTGGGCTCTAACGTGGGAACAAATGGGGCTTTTCAAAGTTATTGGGAATGTTAAGTCTCAATAACGTGTGCGAAGAACTTAGAGGCAACGTTAGTGGCAACGTTTGTGCCACTAACGTTGAAGTTAACGTGGCCTTTACTTAGGAACGTTAGTAAGAAAGTTGATTGTCACTAACGTTCTCGAACTCATATTTTCACTAAACGTTAACACCCCTAACGTCCTGAGCTAAAGTCTCTGCCCACTTCACACTTTCTCTCTGCAAGTAAAGCCAAGCCCAAATGAAGAAGAGAACTGCTTCAAACTCAAGATCCAAAGGCCCAAGACTTGAAGAGCCAACTAGAAGCTGAGAAAAGTAGTATATATAGGAGTAGCTTTGAATTGTTGAGGAGTTCTGGAAAGTTGGAAAAGAGAATTACTCTCTGTATTTTACCTTCTCTGTATTTTCTAGTTTTATGATGTATTCTCCATCTTTGTTTTCATTTTCTAGAGCTATGAACAACTAAACCCCTTTCATTGGGTTAGGGAGCTCTGTTGTAATTTGATGGATCAATACTAGTTTTCATTATTTTTCTTCTATCTTTTCTCTTGATTTTACTTGAAAGCTTTCGATCTTCATCCAATTGGGTAGTTATCTTGGAAAAGAAGCTATTCAAACTTGGATCTCTTCTGAACCTTGAAAGAGGAATAAAGAGATCAAGCTAGAAATACTTTCTCATGCTGGACCAAATTGGGTTTGGATGGGTATGTGACTATAACCCTCTCAATACTTGATTTGGGAAATGCATGTGGTATAATCAGTGACCATACTTCATCTCTTCTCATAAGCAATTGACCAAGGAATTGGCTATTGATCAAGATTTGAGAGATTGAATTTGTAATTCAATCAATTAAGATTTCCAAGGAGATCAATGAGTGCATTGATTGAGGAAGAGATGAAAATGAACTTGATCCGGAGGGTTGCAATATCTCCTAAGCCCAATGAACTCCCCATCTCTGATCTTACCCATTCTCTTTAATTTCTGCCATTTACTTTTATGAGCAATTCCCCCATTCCCATTTACAATTCTGCAATTTACTTTCAGTCATTTACTTCCAGTCCTTTAATTCTAGCATTTACTTTTCTGTTATTTACATTCCTGCCATTTTATTTTCTGCAACTCTCAACCCAAATTCTGGATTCGCTCAACTAGAACATTCTTCTAATTAAAGTTGCTTGATCAATCAATCCCTGTGGGATTCGACCTCACTCTATTGTGAGTTTTTACTTGACGACAAATTCGGTACACTTGCCGAAGGAAATTTGTTGAGAGACAGTTTCCACCCGCATCAATTCAATACAAGATAAACCCTAAAAATGTGGTTTATCACTCTTCTCAGTTTATTATTTTACCATTGGTGTTAATTGTTCTTATTCAACTGTTGCATCTTTTCTTGCATTATTTTGGTACTTCATGACTTATTTTATATTGTTGGGTAATATTATTTAAGTCAATACTAATCTTTTATGATACTTGTATTCCTTTTGTATTGACATGAATTTATATTGTCTTTCATGACCTACTCTCTCTTCCCCTTTGTTGCAATTTTTGCACTATTGATATGCCATTTGCTTCTACTGTTTTCTCACTTGCATGTTGTAGTTACCATGTAGTTGAGACCCTTATTATTTGCCATTCACCCATCCATACTTTAATTGTTTTCTTATCTTTATTTCTGGGTTACTTTTCTTCTTTTTTCTCTTCTTTCAGGATGGCCATCAAGAAAGGGAAAGGAAAAAGTTTCTCAATGGGGCAACAGACAAGTCCATCTGCACAATCTTTGGAGAAAAGCATCCGTTGGAGCAACCCGCCCACTTGCATATCGTAGCATGCACCGAGGACGATGCAATTTTTAAGTGTGGGAAGGTCGATACCGACTTCCATGGGTTAGTTATTTTCTTCTCAACACCAATGTTTTATTTTCTTTGTTAGTTCATTGTTGCATTTGCATGTTTGATTGCATGTTTGTTTGATTTTGTGCATGTTCTTCTACCACTACTTGGTTGGAGTGACAAGTTCTTTTTCAAGACCTTTTTTATAGCATTTCACTAATTTAAATTAAAACTTTTTTGTTAAACTTGTTTGAAGATTGTAATTTGGAACATAGTTTATAGCTAAGAACACACAACCTGTGAGACTTTGAGCTTAATTATATGGTTACATTATTTAACCAGAATTTTTATTCTTGTGCGTTTTCTTTTCTATGATTGCAATCTATAGTTTGTTCCATTCTATATGTCCATTGTTTAGTGTATTTGCATGTATACATATGATTGAGGCCATCATTTGTTATTAGCTCACTTATCCCAAATAGCCTATCATTTCAATTACCTTTGTTTGCCACTTTGAGCCTTTTAATCCCCATTTGTTCTTTATATTACCACATCACTAGTCTTAAGCGGAAAAACAATTAATTACCTTATTTGAATCTTTGGTTAGCTTAAGATAGTGTGTTAACTAAGTGTGGGGAATTGTGAAAACTTGGGTTAATGGGAATGTGTTGTGTTTCTACTTTATTTGAATATTTGGAATTCGGGTGCCTACTCATGTGAAACCAGAAAAACTATATGCATTGATATGTTATGTTTTCATTCTTTAAAAAAATTTATTAAATAAATAAATAGTACAATATAAATAAATAAATAAATAAGGGATAAAATCACCCCAATGTTAAGTTTAATAAAAGATCAATGCATATGTGGTGAAATTAAAATTTGATACATGGGTATGTGATGCAAAAGCGGGAATTTTGGGTAGCTAGGCAGGATTTTATTGTTATATAGAATGTGTGTATGTTAGGTGAAAACTTAGGTTAGTCAAAGATTCATATTATAGCTCATTTAGCCATACATATATCCTCAACCTTACCTTAGTCCCATTATAACCTTGAAAAGACCTCATGATGTTTGCATTGGTACACTAAATATTTGTTGAATGGTTAGATGAAGAACAAAGTTTTAGAAAGCATGACTAGAGAAGAGTAGAGTGGATTAACCCTAGACACTTGAGTGATTAGAGTGCATATACACTACCAGTGAGGGTTCAATGCTTGATTCTATGTTCCCTACTTTCATGAACTATCTTCTTACAAGTTTACTTGTCTTTTATTGTGTGATTTGAATTAGTGGAATCTGATTTATATTTGTCTTGGAGAACTTGTTTACCTTTAACCAAGTAAATAGAAACATCTTAGCATATAGTTGCATTCACATACATAGGTTGCATTACATGAGTCTTACTTTCCCCCATTCATTCCTTTTGTCTCCTTGAGCTTAGCATGAGGACATGCTAATGTTTAAGTGTGGGGAGATTGATAAACCACTATTTTATGGTTTATCTTGTGCTAATTTGAGTGGTTTTTATCAATTCTTTGCACACTTATTCATACAAATTGCATGATTTTACAATTCCTTCCCAATTTTGTTCTATGGTTGAAAACTTGCTTCCTAAGCCTTTAAATTGTGTATTTTAATGTTCTTTTATACCATTCGATGCCGTGATTTGTGTGCTAAGTGTTTTCAGGCTATATAGAGCAGGAATGGCTTAGAAGATGGAAAGGAAGCTTGCGAAAATGGAAGGAACACAAGAAACTAAGGAGCTGACCAGCGAAGAACGATGCGCGCGCGTACCTGACACGTACGCGTGATAAGCGAGATTGCACAGCGATGCGTGCCCATAACTGACACGTACGCGTGACATGCGCCACGTGTAAAAATCTGCAGAAAGCGCTGGGGGCGATTTCTGGGCTCCTTTTAGCCTAGTTCCAAGCCCAAAAAATACAGATTAAAGGCTACAGAGTGGGGGGAATCATTCATTCATTGAGACAACATTCATTCACATAATTTTAGATTTGAGATGTAGTTTTCTAGAGAGAGAGGCTCTCTCCTCTCTCTAGGTTTTAAGATTCTTAGGTTTAGCTATTTTCAATTTCAGATTTCTATCTTAGTTTAATTTAGTTTCTCTTCTACTTTTATTTGTCTTAGCATTCTAGTTTATTTAGTTACCTTATTGATTATTCTATGTTGCTATTTTAGTTTATGAATTCTCATGTTAGATTTGATTTTCTATTTAATGCAATTTGAGGTATTTCATATTTATTGCTTCTTCTATTATTTTTGAGTCATTGATATTTGCAATTGGTTGTTTGGATTTAATATTCCTTGCTAGTTTTCTATGTTTTTATGTTGTGCCTAACAAGTGTTTGATAAAATGCTTGGTTGGATTTTAGAGTAGGTTTTTCTCCTCTTGGCTTTGGAAGAGTAATTGGAGACTCTTGAGTTATCAAACTCCTTTGTTGATTGATAATTGAGAAGTTGCTAGTTGATTTGGATCCCTCTAAAGCTAGTCCTTCCTTAGGAGTTGACTAGGACTTGAGGAATCAAATTGATTTATCCACTTGACTTTCCTCCATAGTTAGAGGTTAACTAAGAGGGAGCAATGGAAAATTCTCATCACAATTGATAAGGATAACTAAGATAGGACTTCTAGTTTTCATACCTTGCCAAGAGCCTTTCTTAATTATTAGTTTAATTCTTGCAATTTACTTTTCTTGTTCCTTATTCAAAAACCCAAAAGATACTTTTCCATAACCAATAATAACTACACCTCCCTACAATTCCTTGAGAGACAACCCGAGGTTTAAATACTTCGGTTATTATTTGTATTGGGGTTTGTTACTTGTGATAAACAATGTTTTGCATGAAAGGATTCTTTGTTGGTTTAGATACTATACTTGCAACGAGGATTTATTGTGAAATTCTTTACTAGCAAAAATCCGTTCATCAATGTTCATTCATTTATTCATTCATTATCAATCATTGATTATCAATTTTGTCATCATTCATAACATCATCAGCATTTTCGCGCACTTCATTTTATACAAAAATCCGTCCATAGAAGATTACAAGCCTAATTCTCCATCTCTAGACTCAAATGGAAGTATCCTAGAGATCCAAACCCATTTGAAATAGTTAAGTTGAATAAAAAAAAAAACCATTTTCTTTTGCAAAAATTGGTTTCAAGTTTGAAAGCTCTGCACCAAGACAGCAAGCTATCCTATTCTTAGAAAATTCACCAAACATCATATTTGTACTTGATTTATCTAAAATTTTCCTGAAATAAACTAGACTTATAGATCTTTAAATCAGTGAAAGTCCCATAGAAAAAGCACTTTTTGGGAGAGAGTTATACAAATTACAAGTTTGCTTTCAAAAACTATTTTCGCTGTCAAAACAGCTAAGAGCTTTATTTTTAAAACAAGCACAACTTCTTCAAAGAAATTTATAAAAGTCTGAAATTTCTACACAAATAAGAAAATAGTCCCAATAACAATATCCTTTTGGTCTCACTCAAAATTATGGCCAGGATTGGGAGATATAAGCTTGGAAAGTTAAAGTAACAAACTTCAAAACCTTATATCTCCTAATCCAATGTTAAACTTTAACCAAATTTTGTAGAATTGTTCTAAACATCACAGAGATTCAAGAAAAATTAATTTTATCTAATTGTGATGGTTAGATCGTTTCCAAAAAGCATCCGAAGCTGCTACCAGAAAATCAGATTATGCAGAATTTTGCCAAACCTCAACTTTCAAAACATTTCAATCCCAACCCCATTAGAACTTACCAAATCTTACCATAGTGGCTCCAAACCAGCCCCAATTATATCACAACACTTCTTAACATATCAATTCACCACCACCATAAAGTTCTCAACCCACCACACACAAATCATTATTCATTCTCAAATATTATCATCATAATTCATCACTTACCGTCCTTACCTCTTTTCGGCCTCTAGCCCAATATTTCATCAAATCAATATAGATAAACTCACAAATGCACAATCATGATTCAATCTCGATATCATATATACCATCATCAATTCCATAATTACCATATCAATTTCCTCCATACTAATATCAATCTCATCCATACATTCACTACACATATCAACACATTCAAATATATCATTCAAGCTTATTCCTAGGGACATCTAACCTAGGAATTCATATCACACCACACGGTACTTAAATGAAACTTAAACCGTACTTCAATGACGGCGGTTCACAACCAAACTTGAATTCTCTTCTCCAAAGCCCAGAAGCTTAAACCTCCACACCAAAGTTCCACAAGTAAATTGAATCT
Organism: Arachis hypogaea; assembly: GCF_003086295.3. NCBI lineage: Eukaryota > Viridiplantae > Streptophyta > Magnoliopsida > Fabales > Fabaceae > Arachis > Arachis hypogaea. Next base: position 47,317,473 of record NC_092053.1, read on the forward strand.
TCCCGTTGTGCATCAAAATCACCAAATACACTAACATAACCAATTTCACATATATACATTAACCTAGGGTTCATAAAATTTGATAAACCACAGGGGTTTGAGCATTTCTTACCTTAGCTCATATGAAATAGGGATACAACTCACTTGGATTCTATGTTAGAGTATCCCTAAATAACCAAAATCACAAGAATTTAATATTAACTACCCAAAAATGCATAATAGTCAGAAGTTTCAAAAATGGACAGAAATGAACGAAATACTCATCATAATACCTAGATAGAATCGAAGAAGGCAAAGAGAGCGACGTGTGGCCGCAAACGACTCGTCGATTGGAGCTCCGTAGCTCAAGTTATGGTGGTTTGAAGTTGGTGATGAATAGTAAAAAGAGTTTCTCACCTCTCTTCTCTTCCAATCCGTGTCTCACTCTCAAGGTGGAAAAGAAGGGTTTGTTATGTGCTGAAATGGAGTTTATATAGAGTGAACTTGGGCCCACTTGGGCCTAGTTCACTCGGTTTACCCCATTGGTCTAATTTTGAGCCAAAACCTTTAAGATTAGAGTTTTAAATCGTATTTTAAATATTTTTATCTTCCCAATTTATAATTTATAATTTCTTAATCTTATTCACTTATAACTAATTTTCTCAGCTACAGTATCGGACAGATCTCAGCCGGTACTGTCAGTCAAATTTTCAGTACGCATTTTTACGCAAAAAACTATGTTTTTCTAACTCAGAAAAATCTACTGAATCCAAATATTATATTTAAATTGTCAAATTTTGATTGCTAAATTTTCTAACCATGTTCGCTCATATTTTAATTTATTATTTAATTAATTACGGTTTGACCGAATTTTACAAGCCACACACATTGAGACACTTATCTTCCTCACACACGCACACGTTACTCTCTCAATGACACTCACTCCCCTCACAAAGATATACGTTTTCTCCACCTATGATTGCCTCAGCAAAACACGCTTCACCTCTCCTCTCCACAGTCATCACTCACTCTCTGCCTTTTATTTACACTAGACACACACCCAAATCAAAGAAGAAAACACAGAAGGGGAGGGAGATGAGAAATCAGAATGTGTAGCCTTCTCTTCACATACATGAAAATCAAAAGAAAAATTAGAGTGCACAAAGAGGAAGAGAATAAGGAGAAGATGAGGAAGAACATTGGAGAACAGAGACTGAGGGGAAGGAAGGTAATATCGCTGCTGTCGCTAGGGCTAGTCACTGGAGCCACTACTGTCACCTTTGTGCCTCTCTGCGGCATCTGCTGCCACCATCTCTCAATTTGGCCAGCATCATCCTCCTTGTTCTGATTCCAGCTTCCCCATTCTTGAATCCCTTAGCCCCTTTCACTCCCATTTTCTACTACAATTATGTCAAGTGTTGATGCTGAAGCTACCCTGAGACAGCAAAGACCACTGCTGGTTCTGTTCGAGTATGCTGCTGCTGTTGTCAAGGCTAGTCAATGATGGGTGATACAATTGTTGCGTTGTTAGTGTACTTAGCCAGCAGCCACCGCCGCAGTTCGTCTCCGATTCCTTTCAAATTCGATTAACCAAGGTAGGGAGTTGATTTTAAAATTAAGAGTTTTTAATTTACGAATTGCAAAAAGCTTACTGAGTATTTACAAATAATTTATAAATGCTTTGTATGACCAATTAATGAGAATTGAAGAAGCTGGGAATTGTTAGTGAATGTGGAAATGTTTGAGTATGCTAAAACTGAGTTTTGGCATGGTTGATGGTGCTGTAAAGAATTGAGTGATTATATGTGTTTTATTTGTTCTTGTAAATTGTGATTCTGTTATTGATGATAATGAGTAAGTATGAGTGATGCTGCTGAAATTTTGTTAATTGATTGAATTATTGTTGTTGGATGTAGTGTAGATTTTTAATGTTGTGAAAGTGTGATTATATGATGTAAATTATGTAAACTCCTGTTATATATGGAACTGATACTTTTGGGTAGGATGACATAATTTATGTAGATATGGTAATGAGTAATGAGAATTGTTGATTGGTATAAGATGGAAACTTGGAGGATTAAATTTGGTTAATGAAAGTTAGGAAGCCTTGCTGCAGAAATTTAGAAACTGATTAGACAGCAACTTAAAATAAATTTTGGGAGCAATCTGGCCTGTTTTTATGAGCAAAACTATTTTTATAATAAACTTCAAGTGGTCAAAATTCTTCCATAAAAATTTCAGGGAATTTGGCCAAGTAGTTTGGAAGATATGAATTTTTGAACTTTAGTGATTGCTGCAGAATTTTCTGGTTTTCTGGTTCTACAGTATCAACTTCCAGCCACTAGAACTTTTGATTTATTTTGTATTTTGTGTTGCTTCCAAAATGATTTTAAATATCTATTAGTCTATTTTAAGTGATTACAAATTTCATATCCATAGCTATTTTGTAGAGTTAGTTATATCACTTGGAAGCTGGGCTGTTGCAGAAAATTCAGAACCAATTTGAAGAAATAGGGCAGTACTTTCAACTGACATTTAATTAACCAAACGAGGTGTTATGAACCTAAAACTTGTTTTTTCTAAACCTTAGGGGTGTAGAGTATATCCTCACCAAAATTTAGAAGTAACAGATTAGAATTGAAATTTGTTGTAGATTTTTTAAAAACAGAGCTGCCTATTGTATTTTTCTGAAATCTTCTTTATGGTAGTAGCAGATTTTTATTGAGTTTATTATCAAATTCAATTCTAATCTAAATATAGAAAAACTAATTCAATTTAAAGATTAGGATCTCTTGAATAACCTTATCAAGAAATATAGTCCGTGCATAAGCTTTCGTAATATAAAAACCACATAACAAGACAGCAAGGTGCTGTTCCAAGAATCTAGAACAACAGTCTCAATTTTTCTTCAATATCTAGCATTTTTCTGTCCAAAAAAATATGATTCTTAGTTCTTTAGAAACTTTAGTTCAACACGAATGTGTGGACATAAAGTTCACGCAAATCTGAGTCTATTTGTTATAAGCAATACAAGTCAAGAAAATAAATAAGAATGTAAGTTTTTCCAAGGAAGGTTTTAAAGTTAAAAGGTGATGCAGAGGTATGCTTAGTACGGTAGTACCATGGTGATGCAGAGGTATGCTTATTTATATGGTGATACAGAGGTATGCGTATTTATAAAGTGATGCAGAGGCATGATAAAAAGAAAGAAAATGAGAAACCATGAATGGATAATGATTCATGAGAACTATTTGTTTGAATGGGTGATGAGCAGATATTTTATACGCTTTTTGCCATCATTTTCATATAGTTTTTAGTATGTTTTGTTTAAGTTTTATTGAGTTTTAATAGGTTTTAGTGAAAAATTCACATTTTTGGATTCTACTTTTAGTTTGTGTTTTTATGCAATTTCAAGTAATTTCTGGCTGAAATTGAGGAGCTGGAGCAAAAGTCTGATTCAAAGACAGAGAAAGCACTGCAAATGTTGTCCGGATCTGACTTCTTTGCATTCGAAAGAGCTTTTCTGGAGCTATAAAAGTCCAAATGGAGCGTTCTCAACGGCTATAGAAAGCTAACATCCAGGGTTTTCTAGCAATGTATAATGATCCATACTTTTCTTTAGAATTGAATGCCCAAAACAAGCATTCAACGCCAGCCTCCTGCCCTATTCTGGCGTCCAGTGCCCAAAGGAGAAGAGACCAGTGTCCAATGCCCATAAAGGACCCCTAGCCAGCGTTCAACACCCTAGAGGCCCCCTAGCACGTGGATCTCAATCAAGCTCAGCCCAAGAAGCTCAATTATCAGTTAATACTCAATTAACAACATCCAATCATTTAATTATTAACATTTCATTCAGAACAGCCCTCAACGTCCCAATTGCCAGCATAAGGGACCTCTCAATTGTTTAAACACAAACAAAATAATACAAAGAATACACAAATAGAGAGAACAGATTAAGCATTTAGATCAAATAGCAAGTAGATACAATTATTCACAAAGGCAAGCCATAAACAAGATGCACACCTAAACAATACACACAAATGCAAATGATGTATGCCTGTCCTACTGGCCATGAGCTCACATGTCAGTTAAACTGTCAGAACTCGACACATCCAGTAGCTAACCTGGACATTGTCTCTAGATTACACATCTCCTAGAGGAAAACCATATTTTGGACTATAACAAGCTGGTCTCGTCTCAAAGGGAAAGTGCCCTATCACCATCTCACTAGAGGTATCATTCTGTCTCAGAAGGAGAGTACCCTGTCACTTATCTCAGAGGGAGAGTGCCCTGTCACCATGTAATCAGAGAGAACGTGGAAAAAACAACCCACCACATTCCCCCAAGAGGGACATTCCAAGCTTATCACAAGCTGGTTTCAGAGGGAGAGTGTCCTGTCACTTTTCTCAGAGGGAGAGTGCCCTGTCACTTTCTCATTGGGAGTATGATTCTGTCTCAGAGGTACAGAGCCATGTCACCTTTCCCAAGTCACCTTGCAACCATGGAACAAGCGAGATTGACCACCGTTCATTCCCAATGCAGGTGCCAATGCAATAACCAATCATTATGTAAGCAGGATATCACCAAGAGACCTTGCCACTCTGACCAATCAGGTCATACTTAGTCATTATCAGCGTCTTTTAATAATTTCATAAGTTATTAAACTCATTAAACTCCACTCAGTGTCAACTCATCAATTATTAAGTCCATTAACCCTGATTCTCTTTCAGTTACCCATTCCTTTCTCTTGTGAGCAGGATAGTACCACCATCCTCACTACGGGCGAGACGAACCACCATCCCCGCAGCTATGCCATCCAATTTAAACAGGCATTTATTTAGGATTAATTCAATTTAATTCATTCCATATTCTTACACATATTCTAGAGCCCAAAAACAAGTTGTCGGACCTTAATTAGGGATTACAAAAGTTTAAGTATGAAAACAGGACTTGTGCATATGCATTGACCCCTATGCGTACGCACAACTTGCAAAATTCTTGGGCATGCATACAAATTCCCCTTGTGCATACGCACAAGCATTTCCATCCGTTCTGTTCCGTGCGCACGCACCATAGTGTGCGTGAGCATGTGACGATCAGTTTTTCTATCGGTAAAGAAATATAAAAATATGATCGCGTTGTAAGTATAGCTTCTAAACCAACAGAAAATCCTTTTGTACAAACGTTTTGGTTGTCACAAGTAACAAACTCCTTTAAAATTGATAACCGAAGTATTTAAACCTCGGGTCGTCTTCTCAAGAAACTGCAGGGAGGTGTTCTTATTATTGGTTATGAGTTTTGTAAATTGAGGGTTTTGAAAGTAAGGAACAAGTAATTTAAATGACAAGTAAAATAAATAAATAACTGTAAAATAAACTCTTGGCAAGGTATGAAAATTTGAAAGTCCTATCCTAGTTATTCTTATGAGAATTGAGTTTAACCCCACTTAGTTAACCTAAAGCAAAGGAAAGTCAAGTAGACTAATTAGTTAGATTCCCAAGTCCTAGCCAACTCCTAAGGAAAGACTAGAGTTAGTGAAATTCCAGTCAATTAGAGGAATTAATCAACAATCACGATAAGTTTAATAACTCAAGAGCCTCCAGTTAATCAATTAAAGCCAAGAATATAGAAAAACTAAATAAAAATCATAAATCTAAAATACCTCAATTGTATTTAATAAAAGGAAATTAATCCAAACATAAAGAGTTCATAAGCTGATTTGACAACATAAGAAATGAGAGCATTGAAGTATTTGAAAGTAGAAGAAAAATATAAAGTAAAAGAAATATTGAACCTGATGAAGAGTTGAAATCCTAAATCCTTTAAGAGGAATCCTAATCCTAAAACCTAAGAAAGATGAGAGAACCTCTCCCTCTAAAGCCTACATCTAAACTATGAAAAGTGAATAATAATCTAATGATCATGAATGAATGGAATCCCCCACTTTATAGCCTCTAATCTGTGTTTTTTGGGCCAAAAACTGGGTCAAAAACAGCCCAGAAATCGCTGGAGAAGAAATATGCCACGCTAATTTCGTCACTACGACGCGTCCACGTGGAGTGCGCGTTCGCATCACCTAGCGTCAGAGTAACTATAGCATATTATATATCAAATCGAAGTCCCGGACGTTAGCTTTCCAACACAACTAGAACCGCGTCGTTTGGACCTCTGTAGCTCAAGTTATGACAATTTTAGTGCGAGAGGGTCAGGCTGACAGCTTTGCAGTTCCTTCAACTTCTTGTATTCCTTCCACTTTTGCATGCTTCCTTTCCATCCTCCAAGCCATTCCTGCCCTGTAATCTCTGAAATCACTTAACGCACATATCAAGGCATCGAATGATAATAAGAGAGGGTTAAACATATCAAGATTAAGACCAAAGAAGCATGTTTTCAATCATAGCACAAAATCAGGAAGGAAAACGTAAACTCATGCAAATCATATGAATAAGTGTATGAAAGATTGATAAAATCCACTCAATTGAGTACAAGATAAACCATAAAATAGTGGTTTATCAGCACACATACTAGAAATTTTGGTTTACTCATATTCACAGAATTTAGATTTTTAGACCATTTTTCATTCGTTCATAACTTCCTCTATAAAAGGTTATTTAACAAGCTTCAATTTAAGCTAAGTTTTACGCAAATCCAAGCTTCGAGCACCAAGTCATGGCACGCCGAAGTTGGACAAAATTCAATTTTTAACAATTTCACCAAATTGCCAAATTTCACCAAAGTCCAATTCAATCCAATTCTAAACCATTCCAACATAATCCATCCAAATTTCCAAGTTTTCCATCAATCAAACTAACCATTCATTTAATGCAACCAAATCAATGGCAATACCATAAATTCTCAAATCAAACCTTATCATTCCAATCAACAATCTATTCATGAAAATTTCATCACTTACTGTCACTTACCATAAAGGGAATAACTCATCCTATCTCGGTCTCCGGCCCAAATTTCCATGTCAATTGCCATTATAAGCAATCATACTATACCAAATTAATTAATGCATATCCAATTTCATTCATTCAATAATAAAGCACTCAACAACAATCAATTCACATAAACAACTATATCACAACCCATCATCAACATTTTCATTCAATGCTAACCTAGAGACAATTAACCTAGGTTTTCACAGTCTTACGTCATGCCTACTCGAAACTAAAACCCATACCCTAATAACGGCGGTTTCAAACCCTTGACTTTCCTCTTCTAATAAACTCAAATTTCAATCAATGGCACCAAGCCTCCACCAAGTATTCCCAAAAGTGAGCCAAGCTCTAATTCCACAACAATAACTCAACAATCAAGCTATTCACCACAAAAATTATAATTTTCTCAACCTAGGGCTCATAAAATTAGAAAACCCAAAGAAAAAAAGCTTCCTTACCATATTTCTCGTATTCTTGGATCAAAATCTTGCTAGAACTCAAGACTGAGTCTACCCTAGACATAAAAAATTTGAGATTCCCAAAAAAACTCAAACCAAAAATGTGAAATTAATGAAGAGAGCAAATTGGACAAGAAATTTCTAGTTTCTTACCACTTTGTTCAAATAGAATCGAAGAGGATTCCGAGATAAACACGTGGCCACAAATGGCTCGTCAATCGAAGCTACGGAGCAAAAGCTATAGAGCTTCAAAGATTGTGATGAATAGTAACAAAGCTTCTCTTCTCTTCTTTTCTCTCTTAGGACATAACTTGTGATTTTAATGAAATGGTGATTGTGTGCAGGGGTGCACAAGACCCGGTCTGGCCTGAAGACCCGGACCGGGCCCGGTGACTTCGGAACTAATTTGGCTCGGCTTCGTTATGGCCTGGTCAGACCCGAGGTTTCAATAGATGGCCCTGGTTATTTATTAAATCAGGTTTGGGCCAAGCCTCGAGTCACCCGGCCCCGGCCCGTTGGACCCGTGTAAGGGTGCAGTAAAAAAAATAAAAGAATATGCATTATGTTTTATTGTTTCTTGCCTTTGTGTTTAATGTCTACACTCCACAATTTCACTTTTCAGGCTTCACATTTCACAGCCCACAATATTCAGAGGCTAGGGCACAGCACACAACACACTCTCTCCCACTCAAACTCATTTCCCACTTTCCCTGAGGCACAGCGTCGTAGCCCCAATGGCCAGCGGAGAGCTCCTCCTTCACACCTCCATGCCATTTGTGCTTCTTAATCTTACCTCACTCTCTCCTTCACTACCAATCTTCTTTAATTTTTTCGCTATCCCTTTTTTCACTTTCTTCCTCTTTCTCCACCAAGTCTGATCAACCATCACAACTGCTGACCGTCAAACACCGCGTGCACTAGTAACTCGCCTTCAATCACCTCTCAGAGACTTAGAGTTCTCACCAACACAGTGTTCATCGCAAGACGCAGAGCAGGTAATTTTTTTTTGCTAAAAACCATTGATTTTCATTTTTTTCTTGCAACTACTAGCCTATTGGGTGCTAAATATTTCACCTATTTTGTTTGTTTTGTTAATTTTTGGGAAGAACTAATGAAATTGTTGATATTTTTCTTGCCATAATTGGTTTAATTTTTGAGAAAAAATAACATAATTGATTTTTTTGTGTTTAATTTTCTGGTTTGTATTTTGAGTAATTCAATGATGAGAGTTATGGGCTAGACGAAAGTTGGAAGAAGTTGTTGATTAGAGATAGGAATTAACAATTGAGAGGAATTGGGAGTAGGAACAATAATTTGCAATTATAATTATTGGCTGCCTTAGCAAATTATTGGAAGTAGGAACAATAATTTTAGTTTTATAATTTGCACCGCTAATAATTATAATTGATCTCTTCCACTTCAAATTTGATTGTTATTTAAAAGTTGAATTTCCTGGTTTGTGCACTTTATGTTATTGTGAGTAATTCTTTGGTGAGTATTGAGTAATGCTAGCTGCTCTGCCTCTATCCTCACGTGCATTTCAACCTACCTTCAATTATTATCTATGGCTCTATGCCTTACTTCACTTAAGTTTTACAATAATAAGAATGAGACTGACATACTTATGAATCTTTCTTATTTGCTTTTTTTTCTTTTTTTGATTAGTAAATTAAACATTTAATTCTCTTTGCATTTGTTATTGTTAAATGATGAGACTGAACACTTGTTTAAGTATGTTCAGTTTTATTTAGATATATTGAATTTATGATCAGTTGTTTAAGTATGTTTAGTTTTTTTAGATATATCATTATATTGTTATATGAATCTTTTTTATGTTTAGATAAACACAAATGGGAGGAGGAGATCCTAGTTGTATTGTAGTCCAAAGTAATGAGGACAACAAAGTTATGGACATAGAGCATGAGGATGCTGCTGTCGAGGGACGGCAAGCTAACGAGGGACAGCAGACTAACGAGGGACAGCAAGCTAATGAGGGACAGCAGGCTACTCACAAGAGAAAAAAGTCTTATGTTTGGACGCATTTTAAACAGCTTCCATTTAGCGAGACCAATGGAGAGCACAAGGCCAAATGTAATCATTGTCAAAAAGTATATCTATGTCATCCAACTAGACATGGCACAAATTCTTTGAATAAACGCTTCAAAACTTCTCACAAGTGGATATTTATAAAAGTAGGCAAAAATGGGACACTTCATGGCTATATGCCTAAGGTTGGTGAAGAAGGTGAAGCTGGCAAAACTTTCAAAGTCAATGGCTATAGCTTGGAAGATTGTAGGAAGGCAATGTCTGAGTTTATTATCCTTGATGAACACCCTTTTAAAGTGGTCGAAGGGATTGGGTTTCACAAAATGATTAATCAATTTGAGCCAAGATTCACTGTACCATCCAGGATGACAATGTCAAGAGATTGCTTTCAGCTTTATTTAGATGAGGAGAAAAAACTTAAAGCTTGGTTGGCAAAGTTATGTGCTCGAGTTTGTTTGACATCAGATTGTTGGACATCAAATCAAAATCTTAGCTACATAAGCCTAACTGCACATTTCGTTGATGACAAATGTAAGCTACAAAAGAAAATTCTCAACTTTTGCTTGATTGAGAACCACAAGGAAGAAACAATAGGGAGAGAAATTGAGACATGTTTGAGAGAGTGGGGAATTGAAAAGGTCTTCATAATCACATTAGACAATGCATTTTCAAATGACGGGGCTATCACTTACCTTCAAAGAAAATTAGCTGCAAGGGATGGATTGCTGTACGGAGGAAAATATTTGCAAATGAGGTGTTATGCTCATGTTCTCAACTTGATAGTGAATGAAGGAATTAAAGAGCAACATGCCTCCATTGAAAGCATTCAGAATGCTGTTAGGTGTGTTAGATCTTCTCCCCAAAGAATTAAAAAATTTAAAGAATGCATTGAGACTGAGTTGATAGAGTCTAAAAGTCTTGTTTGTTTAGATGTTCCAACTAGATAGAATTCCACCTATCTAATGTTGCAACATGATGAAAATTTTGAAAAAACTTTTGATAGACTTTATGATCAAGAAACTGATTTTTTTAGATGGTTTGGATAGGATAGTGGAGGTAAAAAGAAAGTTGGTCCACCCACGGCACTTGATTGGCAACATGCTAGGCTATTCATTGATTTTTTGAGAATCTTCTATGAGATTACTTTGTGTTTCTCATCTTCTTTACATGTTACTTCAAACAATTTCTTTCATGAAATTGCATCTATAAATTCTCAACTAACATCTTGGAGCCACAACAATTCTGAATTATTGGGAACTATGGCATGCTCTATGAAGGTTAAATATGATAAATATTGGGGACCAGTTGACAAGTTTAATCCTTTGATACTTGTTGCCGTTGTTTTAGATCCTCGATACAAACTTGATTATCTTTCTTAGTGTTTGGAGGATGTATATGATAAGGAAGTGGCTACTAGTATGACTAGTTTTGTGAAATCTGCATTGGAGACATTGTACAAATTTTATTCAAAAGAAATTGTAGATAATAAAGTTCTTGATGATGGTGGCAGTTCCTCTAAAGTTGTTTTGGATGATAAAGATAGTAGTCAGTCTAGTGCTAATTGTGTTGCTGCAAATAGAGTGAATTTGTTGAAAAAACAAAAGAATGAAAAAGCTAATGCAGATAGCAAATCTAATGTTGAGAAATATTTGGCCGAAGATCCTGTGGACGTCGAAGATGAGAATTTTGATATATTCGCTTGGTGAAAATTAAATAGATCAAAATATAGAATTCTTTCTCCCATAGTCCATGATGTCTTTGGTATTCCAGTTTCAACTGTTGCATCTGAATCATGTTTTAGTACCGGTGGGCGTGTTGTTGATCTTTACCGTAGCTCTTTGTCACCAAAAATGGCAGAAGCAATGAATATCAATATTTTCACATTTCTCACCATCTTCATGATTTATTGTTTAATTTTATATTAGTTTGGTTTCTACTTTTTTTTGTATTTTTCTTGCTGTTGTTCTTCTCTTTTCTTCAATACCCTCGCCTCAATCATCTTCCATTGCCTTCAGTTGCAAATTTTGGACGATTTTGCAGTAGTTACTACTTTTACACGCATAACATCCACTTATATTTTTTTTCTTTAATTTACTTATCTAATCTATTTTCTCAGTAAAATTCCTCTGTCTTTTTAATTTATTCTTAACTTTTTACGTATAAAAATTAGCACTATGTCTGTTTTTTTATCAAATTAATGTAAAAAAAATAATTTTTTATCTTATCAATTTGATGTAAAAAGAAAACAATTTTTTTATTTGATATGTGTTTTTATTTTTTGATATGTTTTTACTTATTAACAGTTGAATGAAAAAAGTTCCATAAATATTTTGTTAACTTATTTTTCTTTTTAAATTACTTTGTAATAATTTTTTTTCTAAAATATTGATTATGTAGAGTATTATATTTGATATTTGAGTACATAAATATTTATTTCAAAAATAAATTAAATTATTAATTTTGTCTACTACTGTAATATTTGTTTTGAATATTGGCAAATTTATTTGATTGGCATGTATATAAGACGCAAAAAAGTTCGCTTAAAACATTAATATGTTAATTTCCTTAACTATCTAAACTATTAATTATGTAGAGTAATAAATTTGATATTTAATTATATAGAGTACTTGATTTGACATTTATTAATTTTTTAAATTATATTGTAAAAAAATTATTAATTTAATATTATTCATTTGTCACATGATTAACATATAAAAGATAAAAAAAGTCTACACCTACCAATGGTAGAATAAAAAATTTTCACGCATATTTTGTTAATTTATTTTTTATTATTTGTAATCTATTTTATATTAGATAATATTATTTTTTATTGATTATTAGTTTGACATATAACACAATAAATGTAGCAATATAAAAACTTTGTTAATTGATTTTTCAAATAATATAGTGACCTAAGATAAGAAATTTGTTAATTGATTTTGTTAATCTCTTTTTTATTTTTAATGTATTTTATATTAAATAATATTATTTTTTATTGATTATTAGATAAACATAAAATATTTAAATATGGTAAAATAAGAACCGTGTTATACATTTTGTATTGTTTCAACCTTAATGATTATTTTCTTCTCTTTATTTTTCTATCTCATGGACTATGTAATAAGTTTTAATTTATTATTTTTCCTATATATATATTCTATTTTTTAAACCATTTTATTTTATTAGGTTTTCTAATTTATTTTGTTATATTTTTTTATTTTAAAAATTTTAATATCTAAAGATCTTCTGTATAAACAATTCCAATTATATAATCATCAAGTAGTTCAAGAGAGTAGGTTTGAATTTTGGTAATTTATTAAGTCTAATTATTATATAAGAAGTTAAAAATATTTTAAACTTAAAAAATTTTTTACTAATAAAATTGACTTTGTCCAAAATCGTAGAGAGAAACAGAGAGAGAAAAAGTTGAAGTTTTTTAACTAATTACAAAAATTTACCACCATCAAAACTATTAAACTTGAGTATATTAAGTGAGGATTAATAAGAAACAAACTAAAACGATAAATCTAAAAGTTTTTTTTATCTCTCTTTATATAGTATTTCACTTTTGAGTAACTATTTTTTATGGATAGTATTCAAATGATAAACAAAAAAATAAAAAGATTCCCATTAGATTATAAAAATTAATCTCATCCTTATAATATAATGGCATTATTTTAAAACATGTAAAATAAAATAATAAAGTACATTTTAATTAATGTGCACAGTAAAATAAATGTGAAACTTACATAGTAGTAGTCAAATATAGATAGCAATGGTTGTCTTCTGTCCCAAGTTACTATATTAAATTACAACTTACATTTATAATTATTAGTTAAAAAACTTACAATTATGTATTATTTTAGTTTAAAATAATATATTTTGATATTTTTTTTAGGATTACTGACATCGAATTTTGATAATTGAAAAAAAAATTAAACGCTTTATGTCTTACTTCTTTTAACAAAACTTCAACTACTCATAAAAGTTAACAGAATAGATGGTTATATGAAAAAATGAGAAAGGAGAACAATATAATATAATAATGACGATGAAACAATGACAGGTATGTGTATAGAGAATAATAGTAAGAGAAAGAATAGTGTTTGATATAGTAAGATAATATAATAAAAATATAAATTAATCATTTTTAAAAAAATAATGAAATTAAACAAAATTTAAAAAACTACATATAAAATTAAAAAAAAATATTTTTTATCAATTAAAATTATGCATAAAGATAGAGTGTGCTTTGAATATAATTTTTTATTTCGGTTCTAAATTAAATACTATTAAAAATAAATAATTAAACTTAATAATAATTATAAATAGTTAAATTTGTAAATAATATTTCTAAATATTATTATCATTATTTTATGAACTATATTATTTCTGATAATATATATACTTCTTTTTTATGTGCTTTTATAATTTAACATTTTAAAAAAATTTTTACAGTAACTTTAATTTTAATAAAATATAATATAAATAAAGTCATATTAATATTAAAATAAAAAATACTTATCTAATAAATTTAAAAAATGAATAATATATTAACAAAATATTAAATTAATTTCTTAAAAACAATAAAAAAGCGGCTGACGTGCCTGTTGAGCCGCTAGTTATTATTATGTTAATCTTGTGTTGGTTGTTAACTTTGTTTTAATTGTCTTTTGAGTTTTGAATGTTTAGTGTGTAATTGACATAATTATTATTATGAAACTTTAAATTATTATTATTAGATTCTAAATTATTATTATGTGAATGTTGCAATGTTATGGAATAATTATTTTTCAAAATTTAGAGGTTCAAAAGATGTAGAATCTAATTTTTGGTGATGTCGTGATAAAGTTGATCAAGACCCGAGCGTCACCCGGTCTAGACCCGGCTTAAGTGTGGCTCGAAAGTAACACGATTTCATCGGGTCTAGAGTCGGGTAAGGGTCTCATAAATAGAGCCGGTCATTATTTAGGGTCGAGTTCGGGTCACGGCGAACCCGGCCCCATATGCGCCCCTAATTGTGTGGCTGAATATTGCATAAGTTGAAGGTTTATATATGTGGGCATGGGCCTAACTTTGTCCCGGTTCGTTTATTTTAGCCAATTGGCCTAATTTTGGGCCAAAACCTTTAAAATTAGTATTTTAATTTGCATTCTAAAAGTTTTACCTCTCCAAATTATAAATTCTAATTTCTTCAACTTCTTTGCTTTGATTTAATTTATTAAGTAATTATTTATCATTTTTCTGGGTTTTACAACTAGAATGCACTATGTCAGTATTTTTGGCACCAAAATACTACCTGTGGTAAAATGATATAATGATTATTATAAGCGCAACGTGCAAAGAGTAGTGGATGCGATTTAAGAACAAATTTTGTCAATTAAAATTTCGTATAATTTTTCCTTACGAACTAGAAAAACATTATTGAATATCCATCCAAACATTTGAATGAAAAAACATGACAAGAAAAGGAATACAATTCCGCCAAGCAAATAACACGGGGTGTAGCCAATGACAAACAACGTTGTATTGAGCTGCACTCGAAGAGCCACTAAACAAAAAAAATATATCAATGCAATTATCCATACATTGATCCTAATTTTACTTTTATAATTTACCTTCCTATTACCCTAATTTCACCGCAGCCCTCCACTCTTAACAACCCCCTGCCAAGCCGTCGTCACCGTCACCCCCACAATATCGAGCATTAGCGCTGCCGCACTACCACTAGTTGCTTCCGTTGCTCCGCTGCACTATCTCTTGTTGTTTTAAAATTTTTAAATTATTTTAAAAAATCAAAAATTATTTTAAAAATTTTAAAACACTCAAAACTTAATAAAAAAGAGATATCTGATAATTTTAAAAATTTTAAAATTTAACAAAACGAAACATTCAAAAAAATATTGATAAAAGAACATTCAAAAATTAAGAAGAAAAATCGAAAACTATTAAAAAAATCATCCAAACCCAAAAAAAAAAACAAAACATACAAAACATAGGGAAAAAATCCAAATAAAGTAAAAAGAAGCGTCCGGCGAAAGTTAGAAAAAAAACATCCAAAATATAGAAAAAAGAATCATCCAAAACTAGTAAAAAGAATCATGCAAAACTTAAAGAAAAAGACAATAGCAGCAGCGCATGATGTGCGCGATTGGACAGTAGCAACAACGCCGCGAGGAGATGGAGCGACACAGAAGAAGCGGCACCGCAGGAGACGTGCGCGAGATAGCAGCTGTGTTGCATCACTAACAAGACTTCTTGGGGGCAGTGGCAATGCAGACGATCGGGAGGAAAGGACGCGCATCTCGCGCGAGAGCAGCTTTGATCAGCAGCGATGGCGCACTATCGTAGCGGAAGAATGGATGACTAAGTGACAGAATAACGACACAATGAGAGAAAAAGATGACTTATTGTGAGTGTGTTTTTATAGAATTTTATTGATTAATCCTAATTATTTAAATTTAAAATCTAATTTTAATTAATTTAAATTTTAATTTTTAAAATTAATTAATTAGCCTATTATTTTTGTTGGCTAAAATGTGTTGTTCCCTAGACTTTTCCAAAGGAAGAAGATAATATTGAGATTTGGCCCCAAAGGTTTTGGACAAAACAATTAATTCGGATTTTTTATTTAAATAAATAAAATAAATTTAATAATTATCAAAATAAATAATTTAAAAAATATTTACCGAAATAAATACTCCTCTCTTATCTCGTTTACACTACGAGATAATTTTGCATGTATCTCGTTTACAGTGTAAACGAGATAAGAGAGGTCTATGCAACACGTGTCTCGTTTACATTGTAAACGAGATATATGTATTTTTGTTTAAAAAAAATTTGAAAAGAATAAAAGATATTAATAATATTAATAATCCAAACTTTTGGCATGCAATTAGTACGTAAAAAAGTTGGTAGAAAATATTAAAATAGATATGTTTGATTAATTAGTACTCAAAAAAGTTGATGGGATAGGAGGAAGAGAATTGAAACGGATATCTTTCACGTTATCTCGCACTATCCAGGCTGTTTCAATTCTCTCCCTACTATCCCATCAATCTCTCCTAACAATTGGCAAACGGTTATTTTTATTTTTCAAATTTAAATTAATCCAATTGGATTATAATTTAATTTAAAATTTTTTAAAATGGATATACTTGTAACGGCCCATTATTAAGAGTGTGGTGGAAACATGTGCCCATTATTAACTGTCCATTATTAATAGTGTGCTGAAAACGTGTGCCCATTATTAACTATCCATTATTAACAGTGTGTTGAAAATATATTTGTAAGGTGATTGCTACGGTACGATGATAAATTCATACGTATCGATACGTTTAAAATATTGACAAATAGTAATAAACCATGTGGCATTTTTTTTCCACATCAGCATTTTATTTTTTCTCTTTTAAATATATATTATATCACCACTTTTACTAATATACCCCTTTAATTAAATAAAATAAAAAATATATTTTTTATTTAATTTTATAAAAAGTCTTAAACATCCTTATTTTATTTGATTAGACAAAAATACCCTTGTAAATTAATCAAATTTTAGAATTCAATTAATCCTAATTTTATAGATTCAAATAATTTAAATAACAAAACAAAAATATATTAAAAAAACCAAAAATTAATCTTTCTTCATCTTCTCCAATTCCTCTAATCATTAGTGTCCTCCTCTAAAGCAAATCAAAACATATCAAAAAAAATAAAAAAATCAATATGTTCTTCATCTTCTCCTAATATCATTCATGTCCCCTCCCCTCTGAAGCACACCAAAACGGCAAAACCCTAGCAATAATTGACTGCATTGATCTCGGTAGCTAGCCACCCATGGAATTTAAAGAACCTAAAGGCAAAACCCTAGCAATAATTAACCCTAGCCCTCCATCGTCAAGCCCCGTCCAGCCGTCGTCGTCCAGCACCTCTCCCTTTCTGGCAGCCACCGCGTCTTCCTCCACTCCTCCATGCACTCTGCCACTCTCTGTCTGCATCATCAAGAATGGAGCCTCTGACTCAGGTTGGTTCTTGATTTTTTTTGGTTTGATTTTTCACTGCTTCTATTTGTTTTTCTGTTCTGTTATTGAGTTAATTCTGGTTTGTTCCTAAGTATTGTAGTACTTGATTTTAGTTATGATTTTTAAATTTTTTGATTCTTGGTTGGCATATTTTTCGCAGTTCTCTAGTATTCTCTTGGTTGCTATTCTTGATTCTTATTTTTGTTATAATTTTTTAATGCTTCTAGTTTTTCCTGTTCTGTACTTGAGTTTATTCTGTTCTTTGATTTTTTATTCTTAATTTTTCACTGCATCTATTATGATTCACCATAGCACTCTATTTGATGTTATTTCATATACAAGTGTTTCATTTATATCATAATTAGTAATACAACTCTAAATCTTTGAAGTTTGGCTAATTATAATTCATAGAGCATGTTACAAATCATTTTTATAAAACTCAGAAGAAAATTGAAAAGATGCATGCCTATTGAAAGTTGAAACCAAATTAATAGTACTGTTTTAACTCTTTCTTAGTAGTCAATAGCAGAAATAGGCATTTGGTTTAAATATGCATGTAATGTTATAAAGAATTTGATCCTTGTTACTTATCTAGCTTAAATATGTATTATTTTTACCTTCTTGACTAAACAGATTTTTGTCTCTCTTAATGACTTTTAGTTTATTACTGTAAAATTGATGAGCAAACCAAAGAGTTTTAAGGAACTAAGACAGCGATGAAAAAAGGAAATACTTGCTATTTAATTCTTTGTTGATTGTCATTATCAATCTTATATTTGGCTTAATATTTCCTCAAGGGCATAGAACTAATTTTATTTGTTGTGCCTTAAAATACTAGTGAAGTTACTATCATAGTACTAAATATGCTTCAGGGATTTGGCCAATTTTAAGGGCTAGGTTCTTGTCCTCGTTTATGTTTCACTTATTTTTTATTTTTTATTTTTATTTTTATTTTTATTTTTATTTTTATTTCATGACTTTATAATAATAATAATAATAATAATAATAATAATAATAATATATTTCTAAATTTTGCATTTCTTCTCACTCATCTTCTTATGTAGTTAATGTCTTTGTTTCCCTATTTCTGTGTTTCCACTCACTCACTTCACTTTCACACACACTCTCCTCTCTGCTGCTTCTGTCACAGCTCTTTAATTTTGCTCCATGAAACTGTTGCAACACTAAGTTTGCTCTTCTTCATACAGTCACTCAAACCCTGTCTTGTGACCCTTTTCAGGTTTGATCCTCAATCTTTATTTTATTTTGTTTTCAGTATCTCGGGTGTGTGTTAATTGACCAAAGTTTGTAACTTTCTCTGTGATTCTCTGAGCTGTTATGTTTTCTCTAAGTGACATTTTCTGTTGTTTGCTTGAATTTTGGAACTGACTTTTGTCAATTATTCCATGACATTGACTTGAAGTAATTAACTGGCCCTTTAAATTATTATTATTATTATTATTATTATTATTTTGAAAAAAAAATTCTTTTTTTTGGGTGAGCTTGATTTATGTTGTTTTTGGTGTTTCGCTTGGAATTTTGCTTGTGTTTAAGGTTTTATAATGGGTTGGTGTGTGAGTAGACATGTTGCAGTTCATCTTAGTCTTTTATCTTTAATGTGAAGCTTTTTAGTTGTTTTCTATAAATTTTGGTAAGCTGTGTGAAACCAGCATCTCTTTTTGTCTTTGCTGTTTTGGTTGATTGAAACTATTGTAGAATTTCTCTGCCTTTATTTCATAGGGTTATTGTCCCGGTCTATGGCCAATAAGTCAATAACCCTATTGTAGAATTAAAAGTAGAAAGTGAAATTAAAAGTCAACAAAACAACGAGTGGATATGGATAGTTGTGCTAAGTGGATATGGATAATTGTGTTTTCAAATTCTATTTCTCTTTGCTATTTTAGGTGAAAGCTGAGCAAAATTGGTTTGATCGAAATGCTAACTCGGTTGAATTAGTTACTTATGGCTGGTCGCATTTTTTTTTAAATAAGTAGGTTCACATAATTGATCTAGATTCTAAGATCAATAAGGTTTTCTCATGTTTAGGGTGCGAGAACCTTGATCTCAATGGCTAGAAACTACGATGTTTAGGATAGGTAGTTAGAAAGATTAACACTTCTGAGATCCAGATCATGTTTAAACATTTTAAATATAATATTATGAATTTGATCTGATGGTATGTAATCATGTTATCTGCCGTATGCTATGCTTTTACTGGTCGGGTGTCGTGCTGCCAAAATATTTAAGTATTTCTCTAATATCAGTAATTAGTGGTGCTGTTTCAATGGTTACAAGGTGGGCTGGTTTAGGAATTAGATAAACCAGGGTCTGTTTTATGGTTATCTTGTATGGCATTGAAGATATCAAAACCTTTCCTCCTGAAGGCTAATGAGTTCAAGTGTGTAAATACTTTTATTTCTCTAAGAAATAACACACTGCAACTGTGCTTAACTACTGTATAATTGTCAGTGTGATGTGTACATATGGAAGTATAGTCATTGTTGTCTTAGTCAACACATGGTTCAATGATTAACAGAACAATGTATTTTATTCAATTTGCTTCCAGAGTTGGCGTGTTTGGAGAGTCTTGAGATTTCTTGCAGTAAAGTCACTAATTTTGGCATCAGCTTTCTAAATGGTACTTTCCGTTTCCTTGTATTATTGTGGTGTTTCAGAACAATTAGGATTTTTTATTTTATAGGTTCAACCTAGCATTTTCATCTTCTTCCATGGATTTTTCTTTGTTTTCTGTTTTTATGTGAATATATGGTTATAATTCTGAATGCAGCTATCAACCAATCAGTTTGTCTTTTCTGGGAAAAAATTTCAGTTATATATCCAATCTTCCTTGTGCTTCATTTCTTTGATGTAGACTTCAGGTGTATAAATCATTCTTGGAAAAGTCTTTGTTTTTTCATTTGTCCTTGTAATTTCTGAAGTTGATATTGTTTATGTTAGTCAGTAGACATGTTGCAGTGTGAACTATAAACAGTACCGATATACAATACTAGCATCTCAGCTTGCCAGTTTGAACAGAATTCTTGAGTTTCAGTATTTTATAATTATCTATGCTTCATTAATTTTCGATGATGTCCTGGTTCATTTCAAGGTTGCAAAAGCTTTCCTTACTAAACTTGGAAGGGTGCCTTGTAACAGCTGCATGCTTGGATTCTCTTGCAGGTTTAATTGCTTGATATACTTTTATGCTTATTATGTTGCTGATCTAGAAAATTGGTCGCTTTATTATATTCCCTAGAAACAATACAACTATACAACTACTAAACCTATAAACTAGCCAACATATTTAAGGATATCCTTCAGTGGTGCCATTGTGAGAATGGTTGAATTCTTGTCTTCTCTCTCTGAAAAACTTAATTTGTACAATTTGTAGAGTTGAAGTTCAACAAAAGCAAGAAAAAGTTGCCATAAACAATAACAAGAAGAGAAAAAGATGATACTTTTATTTGCAAAATAAATAACTTGAGTGGTTTATACACTCTGCTGTACAAATGTTATCCTCAATTATCAATACAACCTAAGATATTATCATATTGCAAGCTCAAAATTGCTTCACCAAAATTAATAATGAATGAAAGAATGATTAGAGAAAACTCAATAAAGGCAACCTCAAGCAGGAAGATCATTCTAACATTACAACGCACCCTTGAATTCTTCCAATTTGCCCTCGAACTGCAGGAAGATCAAAGAGTTCTAGCAGCAGTCCCACTGCTTCCCTCCTCTCTTCTGCATCTCTTGTTAGAGACTTCACCACTGGTGATAAAAACTTGGTTTCTACCATCTTCTCCTGCATAGTACTATTACATAAGATAACTAAGTAATTAACAACAACAAATTGAGTCAATTTCACAAGAAATGTTGCCTTATTTTCACAATTCTACCTTTGTCTCATCTTTGCCCGAAGCCATATTTCGTAACAATTGAATGATGTTAAGCTTCTCTTTTCTATAATCATATTCATAGAAAACTGGATTTTTTGGAGGAAAAAAGAAAAGAAAAGAATAATCAGTTACACAAGTAGTAAACTGTAACTGGGAAACACATGATAAAGGAATTAACTTTATAAGAAACTAATGGGAAATTAAGATCAAAAAAGGAAAAATCAATCACACACATAAATTCAAGAAATTCAGAAGGAAATTGAATTGAACCTGTCGAAAAAATTCAAGGGATGACTAAGAAAACTGAGAAAACACCTAGAAGTTGAGCTTAGACTTCTACATGTTAAAAACTGAGAACTTTTTAAGAAATCCAAACCAACAAGGAAAGAATAAGACCACCTCACTTCTTAATTCTTCTTATTCTCACAATTGAAGTTGATACAGAAGGTAAAACAAGGGATTGAAATTCGAGGTATGCATTATAATAAGAACAAGTCATTGTTTGATAGGAACTACCCATTAAATATAAGATTGTATTATATGGTTGTCTTGTTATAATCTTCATGGACCTCACGCTGATGAATTAAAAGTATACCAAAAACATACTCTTATAGAACTGATATAGTTCTGCTCCTTTATGTATTAGTGTAATCACAAGTTACTCTCCCATCATTCTTTGTACCCAGCAAGGTTCTTACTTCTACCTGTGTTCCTTTTGTGGGTCTTATCTTTTCATTTGGGTTGCCTAAAAATGCTTCCTTTTAATGTGATTTGATCTGGGTTTTGGTGGATCTTTGTGGATGAAGCTGCCTTTTGATATCTATCATTTGCAAACATAACTACATAAGTGCAAATGCTTTCAATATTGATGCTTTGATTTGAAGATTTCTGCTTTGCTTTAGTATTATTGCTCTTTGCCTACTTAAAGATTGTTGATCTCCTTGCTTTATTTATACTAGTGGCTCAACAGGCACTAACGTGCCTGTTCAGCCGCTTTTTTTATTGTTTTTAAGAAATTAATTTAATTTTTTGTTAATATATTATTTATTTTTTAAATTTATTAGATAAGTATTTTTTGTTTTAATATTAATATGACTTTATTTATATTATATTTTATTAAAATTAAAGTTACTGTAAAATTTTTTTTAAAATGTTAAATTATAAAAGCACATAAAAAAGAAGTATATATATTATCAGAAATAATATAGTTTATAAAATAATGATAATAATATTTAGAAATATTATTTACAAATTTAACTATTTATAATTATTATTAAGTTTAATTATTTATTTTTAATAGTATTTAATTTAGAACCGAAATAAAAAATTATATTCAAAGCACACTCTATCTTCATGCATAATTTTAATTGATAAAAAATATTTTTTTTTAATTTTATATGTAGTTTTTTAAATTTTGTTTAATTTCATTATTTTTTTAAAAATGATTAATTTATATTTTTATTATATTATCTTACTATATCAAACACTATTCTTTCTCTTACTATTATTCTCTATACACATACCTGTCATTGTTTCATCGTCATTATTATATTATATTGTTCTCCTTTCTCATTTTTTCATATAACCATCTATTCTGTTAACTTTTATGAGTAGTTGAAGTTTTGTTAAAAGAAGTAAGACATAAAGCGTTTAATTTTTTTTCAATTATCAAAATTTGATGTCAGTAATCCTAAAAAAAAAATATCAAAATATATTATTTTAAACTAAAATAATACATAATTGTAAGTTTTTTAACTAATAATTATAAATGTAAGTTGTAATTTAATATAGTAACTTGGGACAGAAGACAACCATTGCTATCTATATTTGACTGCTACTATGTAAGTTTCACATTTATTTTACTGTGCACATTAATTAAAATGTACTTTATTATTTTATTTTTCATGTTTTAAAATAATGCCATTGTATTATAAGGATGAGATTAATTTTTATAATCTAATGAGAATCTTTTTATTTTTTTGTTTATCATTTGAATACTATCCATAAAAAATAGTTACTCAAAAGTGAAATACTATATAAAGAGAGATAAAAAAAACTTTTAGATTTATCGTTTTAGTTTGTTTCTTATTAATCCTCACTTAATATACTCAAGTTTAATAGTTTTGATGGTGGTAAATTTTTATAATTAGTTAAAAAACTTCAACTTTCTCTCTCTTTGTTTCTCTCTACGATTTTGGACAAAGTCAATTTTATTAGTAAAAAATTTTTTAAGTTTAAAATATTTTTAATTTTTTATATAATAATTAGACTTAATAAATTACCAAAATTCAAACCTACTCTCTTGAACTATTTCTTGATGATTATATAATTGGAATTGTTTATACAGGAGATCTTTAGATATTAAAATTTTTAAAATAAAAAAATATAACAAAATAAATTAGAAAACCTAATAAAATAAAATGGTTTAAAAAATAGAATATATATATAGGAAAAATAATAAATTAAAACTTATTACATAGTCCATGAGATAGAAAAATAAAGAGAAGAAAATAATCATTAAGGTTGAAACAATACAAAATGTATAACACGGTTCTTATTTTACCATATTTAAATATTTTATGTTTATCTAATAATCAATAAAAAATAATATTATTTAATATAAAATACATTAAAAATAAAAAAGAGATTAACAAAATCAATTAACAAATTTCTTATCTTAGGTCACTATATTATTTGAAAAATCAATTAACAAAGTTTTTATATTGCTACATTTATTGTGTTATATGTCAAACTAATAATCAATAAAAAATAATATTATCTAATATAAAATAGATTACAAATAATAAAAAAGAAATTAACAAAATATGCGTGAAAATTTTTTATTCTACCATTGGTAGGTGTAGACTTTTTTTTATCTTTTATATGTTAATCATGTGACAAACGAATAATATTAAATTAATAATTTTTTGCAATATAATTTAAAAAATTAATAAATGTCAAATCAAGTGCTCTATATAATTAAATATCAAATTTATTACTCTACATAATTAATAGTTTAGATAGTTTAGGAAATTAACATATTAATATTTTTAAGCGAACTTTTTTGCGTCTTATATACATGCCAATCAAATAAATTTGCCAATATTCAAAACAAATATTACAGTAGTAGACAAAATTAATAATTTAATTTAGTTTCGAAATAAATATTTATGTACTCAAATATCAAATATAATACTCTACATAATCAATATTTTAGAAAAAAAATTATTACAAAGTAATTTAAAAAAAAATAAGTTAACAAAATATTTATGGAACTTTTTTCATTCAACTGTTAATAAGTAAAGACATATCAAAAAATAAAAACACATATCAAATAAAAATTGTTTTCTTTTTACATCAAATTGATAAGATAAAAAATTGTTTTTTTTTTACATTAATTTGATAAAAAAATAGACATAATGCTAATTTTTATACGTAAAAAGTTTAGAATAAATTAAAAAGACAGAGGAATTTTACTGAGAAAATAGATTAGATAAGTAAATTAAAGAAAAAAAATATAAGCGGATGTTATGCGTGTAAAAGTAGTAACTACTGTAAAATCGTCCAAAATTTACAACTGAAGGCAATGGAAGATGATTGAGGTGAGGTATTGAAGAAAAGAGAAGAACAACAGCAAAAAAAATACAAAAAAGTAGAAACCAAACTAATATAAAATTAAACATTAAATCATGAAGATGGTGAAAAATGTGAAAATATTGATATTCATTTTTGTCCATTTTTTGATTTATTTGTAATTTACAGACTGTCTGTATTTTTTTTGGAGATGTGTTATTATAGTTATAGGAGTAACAAAACGGTTTTTATTTTAATGGGAAGTTATTAGATTTTTCAAAACAAATTTTATGATTATTTTGTCCTTATAATTTACTTTAGGAAATGGTTTGTTATAAGGTTAATATAATCTAAAAAATTGGACACTAAAGTCATAGTCAACCTTTTGTATTGACTTTATATATTGTTATAGATAAAATTAAACAATAAAGCATGAAGATGGTGAGGAATGTGAAAATATTGATATTCATTTTCGTCTATTTTTTGATTTATTAGCAATTTACAGACTGTCTGCAATTTTTTTTGTAGATGTGTTATTATAATTATAGGAGTAACAAAACGGTTTTTATTTTAATGGAAAGTTATTGAATTTTTCAAAACAAATTTTATGATTATTTTGTCCTTATAATTTGCTTTATGAAATGGTTTGTTATAAGGTTAATATAGTCCAAAAAATTGGACACTAAAGTCATAGTCAACCTTTTGTATTGACTTTATATATTGTTATAGATAACAATCAAGATAAAAATTTATAAATATTTATAAATTTATTTATTTTTTCAATCTTATTTAATTTAAAGTAGATATAAAAATTTAAATTTAAAGAACTCTTTTTCTTGCATAATTTTAATTGCTAAAAATTTTTTCTTTTAATTTATATTCAATATCTTAAATCATCTTTTGTTCTATTATTTTTTAAAAATTTTTAATTTTTATTTTCATTATTTTTTACCATTTTTTATACGCATATTTATCATTTTTTTAATTAAGTAAAATAAAGATAGGAAGAGTACTACATGTAGAATAAGGAAGAAAAATATGGGTAGAAGTTATGTATAGAATAAAAAAAAGTAACTGCACAAAGAATAAAAAAATTAACTAATAATTACATTTTCGACCAAATTTTAAGAGGACAATTTGAAGAAGAGGTTACGCATTTCTACTGTTATTAGTGAAAACACATAATGAAAATGAGATAGAATAATATGTGTTGTTGTTAACGGTGGAAGTTTTTTTTATTTAAAGTAATTGACCCATGCATGTACGAAGAACTTCTATCATTTAGGGCAATATTGAAACATAAACTTGGACACCAAAAACTCAGTATTGGCATTATATATTGTTATAGATAGATATAAGTAACATATTATATTAGAAATAATTGAAAGTTTACTAATTATGAATTAAAGCTTTTGAAAAAAAAAGGATAATTTATATCCATTGACTGTTCCATCTATTACTTGAATTTGGTCCAATTCTACTGTTATTTTGAGTATGTGAATATTTAAAGAGTAAAAAAATATTGATATAAGATTAATGTATTTTTAAATTCTACCAAAAATGAAGTAATTTCTTCTATAAATCATAGCTACGAAGAGTAAAAAAAAAGTATAATAGTAATAATCAAAACATAGGTCTAAACAAAAAAAATTATTATTTATAATTTATAATAATTAATTTAGATAGAGTACTTCAAGTAAAATATTAAAGGTCAATAATTCTGGACATGTGTCTATTTGTGATATCTTTAAAAAAAAGATAAATTGGATTAAAAACAAATAAAATAAAAAATTTTCTATCTGTATTTAATAATACTAATAACAGATGAGATGAGAAGAGAGAAACGGATAAGATGTGAAAGATAATGGGTGAAAGTTATGTCAAAGTGGCCAAGTAGTGGAAAAGTTAATAGGAAGGGTAATATTGGAAAGAAATCTTGGACACCAAACCCATGTATTGCCATTATATATTGTTATAGACTAGCGGCTCAACAGGCACTAACGTGCCTATTCAGCCGTTTTTTTATTGTTTTTAAGAAATTAATTTTATTTTTTGTTAATATATTATTCATTTTTTAAATTTATTAGATAAGTATTTTTTGTTTTAATATTAACATGACTTTATTTATATTATATTTTATTAAAATTAAAGTTATTATAAAAAAATTTTTTAAATGTTAAATTATAAAAGCACATAACAAAGAAGTATATATATTATAAAAAATAATATAGTTCAAAAAATAATGATAATAATATTTAGAAACATTATTTACAAATTTAACTATTTATAATTATTATTAAGTTTAATTATTTATTTTTAATAGTATTTAATTTAGAACCGAGATAAAAAATTATATTCAAAGCACACTCTATCTTCATGCATAATTTTAATTGATAAAAAATATTTTTTTTTAATTTTATATGTAGTTTTCTAAATTTTGTTTAATTTCATTATTTTTTTAAAAATGATTAATTTATATTTTTATTATATTATCTTACTATATCAAACACTATTCTTTCTCTTACTATTATTCTCTATACACATACCTGTCATTGTCTCATCGTTATTGTTCTCCTTTCTCATTTTTTCATATAACCATCTATTCTGTTAACTTTTATGAGTAGTTGAAGTTTTATTAAAAGAAGTAAGACATAAAGTGTTTAATTTTTTTTTCCAATTATCGAAATTCGATGTCAGTAATCCTAAAAAAAATATCAAAATATATTATTTTAAACTAAAATAATACATAATTGTAAGTTTTTTAACTAATAATTATAAATGTAAGTTGTAATTTAATATAGTAACTTGGGACAGAAGACAACCATTGCTATCTATATTTGACTGCTACTATGTAAGTTTCACATTTATTTTACTGTGCATATTAATTAAAATGTACTTAATTATTTTATTTTACATGTTTTAAAATAATGCCATTGTATTATAAGGATGAGATTAATTTTTATAATCTAATGGGAATCTTTTTATTTTTTTGTTTATCATTTGAATACTATCCATAAAAAATAGTTACTTAAAAGTGAAATATTATATAAAGAGAAATAAAAAACTTTTAGATTGATCGTTTTAGTTTGTTTCTTATTAATCCTCACTTAATATACTCAAGTTTAATAGCTTTGATGGTGGTAAATTTTTGTAATTAGTTAAAAAACTTCAACTTTCTCTCTCTCTCTCTGTTTCTCTCTACGACTTTGGACAAAGTCAATTTTATTAGTAAAAAATTTTTCAGTTTAAAATATTTTTAACTTCTTATATAATAATTAGACTTAATAAATTACCAAAATTCAAACCTACTCTCTTGAACTACTTCTTGATGATTATATAATTGGAATTGTTTATACAGGAGATCTTTAGATATTAAAATTTTTAAAATAAAAAATATAATAAAATAAATTAGAAAACCTAATAGAATAAAATGGTTTAAAAAATAGAATATATATATATATAGGAAAAATAATAAATTAAAACTTATTACGTAATCCATGAGATAGAAAAATAAAGAGAAGAAAATAATCATTAAGGTTGAAACAATACAAAATGTATAACACGGTTCTTATTTTACCACATTTAAATATTTTATGTTTATCTAATAATCAATAAAAAATAATATTATTTAATATAAAATAGATTAAAAATAAAAAAGAAATTAACAAAATTAATTAACAAATTTCTTATCTTAGGTCACCATATTATTTGAAAAATCAATTAACAAAGCTTTTATATTGCTACATTTATTGTGTTATATGTCAAACTAATAATCAATAAAAAATAACATTATCTAATATAAAATAGATTACAAATAATAAAAAAGAAATTAACAAAATATGCGTGAAAATTTTTTATTCTACCATTGGTAGGTGTAGACTTTTTTTATCTTTTATATGTTAATCATGTGACAAACGAATAATATTAAATTAATAATTTTTTGGCAATATAATTTAAAAAATTAATAAATGTCAAATTAAGTACTCTATATAATTAAATATCAAATTCAATACTCTACATAATTAATAGTTTAGATAGTTTAGGAAATTAACATATTAATGTTTTTAAACGAACTTTCTTGCGTCTTATATACATGTCAATCAAATAAATTTGCCAATATTCAAAACAAATATTACAGTAGTAGACAAAATTAATAATTTAATTTAGTTTCGAAATAAATATTTATGTACTCAAATATCAAATATAATACTCTACATAATCAATATTTTTGAAAAAAAATTATTACAAAGTAATTTAAAAAAAATAAGTTAACAAAATATTTATGGGACTTTTTTCATTCAACTGTTAATAAGTAAAGACATATCAAAAAATAAAAACACATATCAAATAAAAAAAATCGTTTTCTTTCTACATCAAATTGATAAGATAAAAAATTATTTTTTTTACATTAATTTGATAAAAAAAAACAGACATAGTGCTAATTTTTATACGTAAAAAGTTAATGTAACACCCTAATATTCAAATCCTTATGCTCGAGTCATAAGTCAATGATATTACGGTGGTACGACTCTCAGGTGGATTTTTAATAAATAAATATAGGTAATTTCGAAAGGAGTATTAATCGAGAAGCCTGAAAAGAGTAGAAATAAAATCGCGAAGACGTATCTCTCACGTTTCGACAACAAAAGATAAACCGTGAAGCCGAAAACGATATACGGACTAGGCGTAGAGGAGATTAAGAGATAGATAACAGATAGATATATATAACATAAGTAAATAGCTACTAGTCGCGACCCACGAAGTTTAGGTCGGCTAGAGTACATTATGAAATTAGTTGACAACAGTATATCCTAATCTCTCCCGAAGGAAACATGAGAGCCTCTATAGGCAAATTCAAAGAGTTCAATACATAATATAAACTTTCCAAAACAAAGGTGGAGAGATTCTAATCAAAACACAAAGTAGAGAAAATAAAGATCTTCGCCGTCTCTCAGACGACCCACAACTCACTTCTGAGCACCTGGACCTGTATCTGAAAAAAAAAGAGATATATACGGAATGAGAACCCCGGGCCCATGGGTTCCCAATACGGTAAAAGTGCCAAATAAATTCAATGTACTGCAACAAAAACTCACTAAGCATCCTAAACTTCTTCACCAATTATTCATCCTAGGTTCTCGCTAATCCATGAATAGGCAACTGTCATATGGGAGTGCTAAATTCAATTCATGTTTCACATGTTTCCCAACTCGCTGACTCTTCCACGAATTAGACTCAGAATCATAAGCAAAACCATCACCAGTTGTTCTGCCTCAGCAGTTCTATATCAATACATCATCATGCAATCGCATCATCAATTCATCCCATCAAGAACAGCCCTCACACCCACCGACACCAGCATGAGGGGCCTCTCAGTTGTACAAACACAAGCAATACAGGCAAGTAATACACAAACATGATACAAGTAGAACAAGTAGCATATAGTCAGGTAACATGGCATATATGATGTAGAAATCCAAGACAAATGGCAAACCCAAACAATTCAAACATATGCAAATGATGAATGCCTGCCCTATGGCTGATGATATCATCTGTCAGTTATATAGCCAACCCGACATGTCTTGGTAGCTAACCATTGGACAGAAACACCCCTTGCGGAGCAAGTAGGTTTGAGCTACAACCCCCTTGCTACTGCCCGCTCAACCCAGAGCCAGTGAAATAATCACTACTGCGGCTACTACCCAGGCGGGTGTCTAAAAGCTCAACCTGGAGCGAGTGGATTCACCACTACTGCCGCTACTACCCAGGCGTCGCAATCTCTGACCTGGAGCAAGTGGGACGAACCACAACCCTTGCTACTACCCAGGTATCTCAAGCATTGGCCCGGAGCAAGTGGGACGAACCACAACCCTTGCTACTGCCCAGGCATCTCAAACATATATTCATTCAATCTCAATTCATATTATCAACATTCATTGTTACCAAATCTCAAACATTAACTTGGAGCAAGTGGGACGAACCACAACCCTTGCTACTACCCAAGTATCACAAATAAACATTTATTCATAATCACCCTTCATTATTATCAATCCTCAGACAATGACCCGGAGCAAGCGGGACGAACCACGACCCTTGCTACTACCCAGGTATCACAAATACACGTTTATTCAAAACCCCACGATTAAACTCGTTTATCATAATCCTCCTTTCCCGTCTCATACCCGGAGCAAGTGGACAACGCCACTGCCTACTACCCGGGGTCGCACAT
The DNA here is from genome assembly GCF_003086295.3 of Arachis hypogaea. Taxonomy (NCBI): domain Eukaryota; kingdom Viridiplantae; phylum Streptophyta; class Magnoliopsida; order Fabales; family Fabaceae; genus Arachis; species Arachis hypogaea. Next base: position 47,348,625 of record NC_092053.1, read on the forward strand.
CACATTTCAATATTTTTTTATTATTATCCATTTAATATATTCATTCATTAATCGTATATGCATTTATACTCAGCCATAAACAATAATGGCTTTGCCGTAACCCAGCAATAACTCAGCCATCCGGCTCATGGTCCAATCAAGAACGGGCCATTTATCAATAAATATAGCCCTCCGGCTCATGGCATACACGGTACTTCCACCGTCATCCTCCATATCTCATATAATCATCTTTGATCATCATTGATCATAACTTTTCCCCTTGCTTCACTCGCAAGTTACCATATCCCCTAGCTCATTGCTAGGCATATCAGAATGATTTAATACATAAGAGGTGAGATCGGAGGCTTAGAAGTATGAGATTTGGCTTTTAAAACTCAAAAATCAACTTTGGCATGAAAACAGGGCCACGCGTACGCGCACTCCACGCGCACACGTGGATGGCCACAAAACTCATCAACGCGCAAGTGTCATACGCGCGGACGCGCGGGTTGAAAAATAGCCAAACGACGCGCAAGCGTCAGCCACGCGTACGCGTGGGTGCTCTTGCGCCCCAGGCACAAAACTGGCACAACTCTAGCACAACTCTCGGGAAAATAGCTGGGCATTTGGTGCAGCGCATCGACGCGCCCGCGCACACCACGAGCATGCGTGGATAGTGCCTTCTTGAAGAACGACGCGTACGCGCCAAGTGCGCCTACGCGTGGAGGGTCATTCTGCTAAAAATTTTCTAAGTTAAAAGCTGCAGAATTTACAGATTCAACCCCCAATCTTCCGACGAACATAACTTTCTCATTTTAAATCATTTTTCACCCGTTCTTCAAACGGCATGGACATCCCGGATCCAATTTCATTTCTAAACAGATTTGGCAGAAAACAGAGATCCGTAGTCCAGGTTATGTCCCGTCAAAGTATGCCCCAAAACCATGTTTCCATACAAAACCACAAAGTGCCATTTTCAAAACAAGCCATTTTCAACGCTTTTCAAAATCAATCAAAACATGCCAATTTCAGCCTTTTCTTTGAAATCAATCAAAATATACCAAAATCAACATCAAGCCTCCTCAACTCGCACGTTGACACTTTCTCAAACTCAAACACATTTACATATCATATACTCTTTCTCATGCCAGATTTCAACAACACTATTTCCAATCAACCATCATTATACATAATCAATATCGTACTCACTATCACGTGGCTTTACCCACAAATCAACCTTAATCATTCCTCAAGCATATATCACGACAAACATATCTCTAATGCATCATCATACCATCAAGGCATCAATAATCATAATCACATATATGACCATATAATATATCTCAACCAAATCCAAACATACCTCATCTATATAATTGCACCCAAATTTACCAAATCCCACACCTCAACTCCTCAAACCTTATTATTCAATAACCAACCCAATCATTCATATATTCATTATCTGAAATTCATCCAATCACTTGTGTCATCATACAATGCACACATCAACTTACCTTTCTCATCTTTTTTCGGCCTCCGGCCCAAAATCCACGGCCTCCGGCCCAATATCATAATTTAAATGCATAAACCACAAATCAATACTCATTACCCAGTACATCAAATTCTCAATACATCAAGCATACAAGGCCACACAATTCTCAACCCAAATCATTAATTCACATTACATACCAACTATGCATATTAGCACCAACCATTTACATAATCCAAACTTAATCCTAGGGGCATCTAGCCTAGGAATTCTCATCACAACACACGGTATTTAAATGGAACTTAAACCGTACCTCTTGTAGCCAAACCAATTGAGCCTCTTCTTTGGAATTCTTCACCAACCTTAGCTCCAAGCCTTACCAAAGCTCCTCAAGCAATACCAATCTCCCAATTGTGCACCAACATCACCAAATACACTAACATAACCAATGTCACATACATACATCAACCTAGGGCTCATAAAAATGACAAATCACAAGGGTTTGAGCACTTCTTACCTCAGCCCATATGAAGTAGGGATAGAACCCACTTAGAATCCATGTTGGAGTATCCCTAAACACCCAAAATCACAAGATTTCAACACTAATTACCCAAAAACATGTAACAGTGGGGAATTTCGAAAACTGAGCAGAGATGAATGGAATACTCACCACAAAACTTAGATAGAATTATAGAGGATGAGAAGAGCGACGCGTGGCCGCAAATGGCTCGTCAATCGGAGCTCCGTAGCTCAAGTTATGGTGGTTTGAAGATCAAAGAGAGTTAGGTTTTCTCTCTTCTCTTCTCTCTTCCCAATTTCAGCGCCCAACACCCCTTCTTTAGGGCAAAATGAGCTGAAATGCTCATAACTAATGTTTATATACGTTGGGTCTTGGGCCCACTTAGGCCCGGTTCACTTATTTTTGCCCATTGGCCCAATTTTGGGCCAAAACCTTTAAGATTAGCGCTCTAAATTGCACTTTAAATATTTCTACCTTCCCTAATTATAGTTCCTCATTTATTAATATTATTTACCCATAATCAATTTCCTCAGCTGTAGTACCAGACAGATCTCAGTCGGTACTGCCGGTCAAAATTCCACTGCGCGCTTTTACGCAGAAAACTATGTTTTCCGACTCGGAAAAATTCACTGAATCCAAATATCATATTTGAATTATCAAATTCTAATTGCCAAATCTTCCAACCATATTCGCTCTTATTTAACTTATTATTTAATTAATTTCGGTTAGACCGGGTATTACAGTTAAGAATAAATTAAAAAGACAGAGGAATTTTACTGAGAAAATAGATTAGATAAGTAAATTAAAGAAAAAAAAAATATAAGTGGATGTTATGCGTGTAAAAGTAGTAACTACTGCAAAATCGTCCAAAATTTGCAACTGAAGGCAATGAAAGATGATTGAGGCGAGGGTATTGAAGAAAAGAGAAGAACAACAGCAAGAAAAATACAAAAAAAAGTAGAAACCAAACTAATATAAAATTAAACAATAAATCATGAAGATGGTGAGAAATGTGAAAATATTGATATTCATTTTTGTCCCTTTTTTTATTTATTTGCAATTTGCAGACTGTCTGCATTTTTTTGGAGATGTGTTATTATAGTTATACGAGTAACAAAACGGTTTTTATTTTAACGGGAAGTTATTAGATTTTTCAAAACAAATTTTATGATTATTTTGTCCTTATAATTTGTTTTATGAAATGGTTTGTTATAAGGTTAATATAATCCAAAAAAATTGGACACTAAAGTCATAGTCAACCTTTTGTATTGACTTTATATATTATTATAGATAAAATTAAACAATAAAGTATGAAAATGGTGAGGAATGTAAAAATATTGATATTCATTTTCGTCCATATTTTGATTTATTAGCAATTTGCAGACTGTCTGCAATTTTTTTTGGAGATGTGTTATTATAATTATAGGAGTAACAAAACAGTTTTTATTTTAATGGAAAATTATTGGATTTTTCAAAACAAATTTTATGATTATTTTGTCCTTATAATTTGCTTTATGAAATGGTTTGTTATAAGGTTAATATAGTCCAAAAAAATTGGACACTAAAGTCATAGTCAACCTTTTGTATTGACTTTATATATTGTTAATTGTTATAGATAATTATAGATTATAGATTATAGATTATAGATTATAGATAAGAGAGAACGTGAATGTATGTGATAAGAGAGAAGATGAAGTAGTGGAAGTTTTTTAAAGTAGAATAACTGACATATAGTGGGTAGATTATTAAAAAAACGGCAAAATTGAAAATAAAATTATTTAATATTATCAGAGCTAAAAAAAATAAAATTAATATTTCTTCTAAGAATAATTATTTTTAAAATTATAAATACACAATAAAAAATTAGAATACATTAAAATAGTACCATAATAAAAAATAATTCAAGAGATAAAATTAACAAACTAATAGAATATATATACACAACTAACAAATGTTATCATCATTCAGTATATTATTTAGACCAATTCTAATACTTGAATATCTAAAAAAATAGATTATTAACATATAAATAATATTTTTTGAATTATCTAAATCTTTTAATATAAATAATTTAATATTGTTTGGACCCAAAAAAATTAAAAAATAAGATTAATATTTTTTTTAAGAATGATTTTCATCAAAATTATAAATACATAATAAAAATCTAGAGTACATTAAAATAGTACCATAATAAAAAAATTTAAATATTAAATTAATAGTATAAATTTTTTAAATGAACAATTATTAATCATAATACATTGTATGTATTATAGATATATGTAACATATTATATTAGAAATAATTGAAAGTTTATTAATTATGAATTAAAGCTTTTGAAAAAAAAGGATAATTTATGTCCACTGACTGTTCCATCTATTACTTGAATTTGGTCCAATTCTACTGTTATTTTGAGTACGTGAATATTTAAAGAGTAAATATAATATTGATATAAGATTAATGTATTTTTAAATTCTACCAAAAATGAAGTAATTTCTTCTATAAATCATAGCTACTAAGAATAAAAAAAAAGTATAATAGTAATATTCAAAACATAGATCTAAACGAAAAAATTATTATTTATAATTTATAATAATTAATTTAGATAGAGTACCTCAAGTAAAATATTGAAGGTCAATAATTCTGGACATGTGTCTATTTGTGATATGTTTAAAAAAAAAAGATAAATTGGATTAAAAGCAAATAAAATAAAAAAATTTTCTATTTGTATTCAATAATACTAATAACAGATGAGATGAGAAGAGAGAAACGGATAAGATGTGAAAGATAATGGGTGAAAGTTATGCCAAGGTGGCCAAGTAGTGGAGAAGTTAATAGAAAGGGTAATATTGGAAAGAAATCTTGGACACCAAACCCATGTATTGCCATTATATATTGTTATTCATATAAATAATGTATTTTGATTATTTTTCTCCCCAGTTTATTGATTTTGATCCCCTTGTCTGTTTTGATTTTGCATCTAGAATTAGGAGTACATATTTAAATTAGGTGTTTGCTACGGTACGATGATAAATTTATACGTACCGATACATTTAAAATATGGACAAATAATAACAATCCACGTAGAATTTATTTTCCACATCAACATTTAATTTTTATTTTTTTAAATATATATTATATCACCACTTTTACTAATACACCCTTTTAATTAAATAAAAATAAAAAAATATTTTTTATTTAATTTTATAAAAAGTCGTAAACATCCTTCTTTTATTTGATTAGACAAAAATATCCTTTTAAATTAACGAAATTTTAAAATTCAATTAATCCTAATTTTATAATTTCAAATAATTTAAACAACAACATATTAAAAAAACAAAAAATTAAAATTTCTTCATCTTCTCCAATTTCTCTAACATTCGTGCCCCCTCTAAACAAAACATATCAAAGAAACAAAAAATCAATCGTTCTTCATCTTCTCCAATTACCCCTCTAAAGCAAAACAATGAAATCCCAAACCAAAATCCTAGGTTTTTCACTGTTGCCATCCCAAACAATGCTTCTTCTTCTTCTGCAACAACCGCCACTAACAACAACAACAACAATAATCTCCTTCATGATCCATCGCTTTGCGTTCCTTACATTCCAATCCCTAAAGCACTAACCAATTTGGCAACAGTTGTAGATAACACTACTAATCTTGCTGCATCTTCATCAATGCCCAAACAACAGGACCTCAACGGTGGCTGTACCGGTGGCGAAGGTGGTCATCATCACTTTGGCATATCCAGTTTGCTCGCGAAGAAACCGGCAGCAGCGAAGAAAGATAGGCACAGCAAGATTTACACCGCTCAGGGGCTGAGGGACCGAAGGGTGAGGCTATCGATCGAGATCGCGCGCAAGTTCTTCGATCTCCAAGACATACTAGGGTTTGATAAGGCCAGCAACACGCTCGACGGCTCTTCACCAAGTCCAAGAAAGCCATTAAGGAGCTTGCCAGGACTCAGGAGCAAGAACCACAGCGCCAGTGACGAAGCCGAAGCCGAAGCCGAAGCCGGTGCCAATAACAAGAGTTTTGCCTCGTCCTCTTACTGCGACGAAGATGACTTTGAAGTGCTTTCTAGAAACAACCATCACCGCCACCAACAACAAGGGTTAGTTTGGTCTTTATAATCCGCAAATATTTAATTTAAATCAGCCGAAGAAGAAGAAGCATTGTTTGGGACGGCAACGGCAAAGAATCTAGTATTTTGGTTTGAGACTTTCACTGCTTTGCTTGGGTAATTGGAGAAGATGAAGAACGATCGATTTTTTGTTTTTTTGATATATTTTGCTTAGAGGGGACACGAACGATTAGAGAAATTGAAGATGAAGAAATTTTATTTTTTTTGGTTTTTTAATATGTTTTTGTTTTGTTGTTTAAATTATTTGAAATTATAAAATTATGATTAATTGAATTCTAAAATTTCGATAATTTAAAAGGATATTTTTGTCTAATCAAATAAAAGAAGGATGTTTAAGACTTTTTATAAAATTAAATAAAAAATATTTTTTTATTTTTATTTAATTAAATGAATGTATTAATAAAAGTGGTGATATAATATATATTTAAAAAAATAAAAATTAAATATTGATGTGAAAAATAAATTCCACGTGGATTGTTATTATTTGTCCACATTTTAAACGTATCGGTACATATAAATTTATCATCGTACCGTAACAAACACCTTTAAATTATTAGTCTCTAAAATTTGAGTTAGGTAATTTAGTATTTTTAATGATGATGTTTAGGATAAAATAAATTTTTATGATACATATGTAAAATTTTAAAGTTAAAAAATAAGAGTTTATTTATTATATTTATGTTTATTATGAATTTTTATTTATAAATTATTTTATTTTAAAATATTTTATAAAATTTTAAAGAATTTAAAAAAATAAATTATTCTTCCTTATAAACATGTTTATTATAATTTTTTAAAGTTTCAAAAACTGTTTTAACATTCTTATGCACTAATAGCTCTTAGGTTTCATAGAATTTGATTGACCAATAATTTTAATTAAAAAAAAAGTTTAGTTCATTTTGCCTATTCCATTCTCTTAGCATTTAGTTAGTACCTAACATGTTAAAATTTTAAGTTCAGTCATGGAGAATGATGACAAAGAGTCGTATAAGGATGATGATCAATCTGAGGATTTAAGTGTTGAGTATGAGTGCAGCTCCGATGAAAGTGATGATATGGTGGATGTAACTGTAGATGAAGCAGAGGTAGATATAATTAATGTTGATGGTTTTGAAAAGTTGATAACTGATTTGACCATCGAAGACATATGGGGACTAGTGTTTAATAAAGAATCTCAAGTTTGTGAATTTTATGCCAAATATGCCAAGTGCTATAGATTTGTGTCCCAAAAAGACTTGAAGACGGTGGATGCTAATGGCAACATTAATACAAGACAGTTGGTTTGCAATAAAGCAGGAGAAAGACATTGGAAGCACCTTAAAAGGGACAATCAACAAAGGGAGCGTAGGGCAATTACTCGTGTCAACTGCAGAGTAAAGATTTGGTTCATTCGTCACTATAGAACGGGTAAGTGGAAAGTCAGTGTCTTTGAGAGTGAATACAATCATCCACTGTGTCCACCTAAGTACAGACATCTTATTGCCGTGAATCGTGGGCTTGATAAGGCCGATAAAGCACAAGCAGACAGCTTGCGAGCATGTGGTGTTAAAACTTGCCACATAATGGGTTACATGGTTTCCCAAAAAGGTGGATATGATAAAGTGGGTTTTACCAGCAAAGACTTACATAACCACATTAGTAAGACTAGGCGTGGCAAAGTGAAAGACGGTGATGCATTTACTGCGTTGGCCTATCTATTTTCTAAGGCAGACATTGACCCGTTATTTCTAGGAAAGTTCACCTTAAAGGATGGTAGATTGGATAATTTGGTGTGGGCTGATGGAGAAAGCGTTGTTGATTACAAATATTTTGGCGATGTATTGGCTTTTGACACCACTTACAAGAAAAATGTCTACAACAAGTCCTTAGTCATATTTTCAGGGACCAACCACCATGGCCAGACAACTATCTTTGGATGCACTCTGCTCTCAGATGAAAGGTCCGAAACTTTCAAGTGGGCACTGAAGGAATTTTCGGAAATCATGTCAGGAAAACTACCCGGAGGCGTTGTGACAAACGGAGACCGTGCTATGAGAGAGGCCATCTTAGAAGTATTTCCTGGTATACCACACCACCTTTGTGCATGGCATCTCCATCGTAATGCGGTACAGAATATAAAAAACAAGCATTTTTGGGACGATTTTAGTGTATTATTGTATGGACAGTTTACCGTACAAATATTTGAATAGAGATGGAACGAGATCATATCCAAATACGGACTTGCCGAGAATGAATGGGTCCAGGGCATTTATAATGACAGAATGAAGTGGGCTACCGCATATTTGAGGGAGTACTTTTTTGGCCGCATAAGAACTACATCACAGTGTGAGGGAATTCATTCATTATTGAAGAACTATGTTGATAGTAAAACTAGTCTCCTTGAATTCATGCATAAATTTAGTGAAGTACTAAGGCATTACCGAAACAACCATCCTACTGCTGACTTTGAAACCTTTTATAAGTTTCCTATTTTGACTACGTGCTTGGAAAGTTTTGAAAAACAAGCTGCTGAACTTTATACTAGAAATATTTTCAAACTTGTGAAAGATGAGATAAAAGCAGCAGGTGCCTTAAATGTGACTGAATGCCCAAACAGTGGAGACATTGTTGAGTACAACACGAGTGAAATTTAAAGTACCTTACAATAAAGACAAGGACCTGTTTACGTGTGAGTGCAGGCTATTTCAGACTCATGGATTATCATGCTCCCACATCTTTGGGGTCTTGAAGCATCGCAATGCAAAATGCGTCCCTACATCTCTTATCCTGAAAAGATGGACAAGAGATGCAAAGAGTGATTTTATATGCTCAATTGACGAGCAAGACACCGCTGATGATATAGTGCCCACACTTAGATGCGGTGCAATGGCATTTATTTGTTGGAAGCTTTGTGATATTTCTTCCAAAAATTCAGCCGACTATAGGGAAATCTCAGGTGAGTTACTTAAGCTAATTTCGAAGGTGCAAAATAAAGGTAATGCACAAGCGAGGCTTTCCCCCACGTCAGCACTAATAGGTGATCCAGCTGTTGTGAAGTCAAAAGGGGCTCCAAGAAAGGTTCCAAAAGGCCAAAAGAGGCGAAGATGTTCGCATTGTAAGTCAAGCAGGCATTTCGTTAGGACATGTCCATTACTCGCCAAGGAGGACTCCCCCGCCGAATACTCAAATGCTGAAGATGAACCAATGGTATTAATATAATGCCTTGATTAATTAGTTACTCTATGCTTACCTATTATTTTAGTGTCATTCGCAGAACTATTAAATAATGCTATATTTTGAGCAATTTTTAAAATTTTTTTAGCAGGTTGAAGAATGTGATTCCAATAAACAGACTCCCTCTCAGAACACAAAATCAGTAGAAAATACACCCGTGCACAATAACAATAATTTTAAAGTAAGCACTTGTCCATGTTATACCATCTATCAAATTTATTGTCATTTCAATTCAAATTTGAAACATATTATTCTCGTAGTGCTTATATTATTTCTTATTATTCTATTACAAAAAATTCAAGGGTTGTGGAAGCAAGAAGTCTGTATATAAATTGACAGAGACACCGAAGATTAGAGCAAATGGCAAAAAAAATCGACAGAAGGTAACATTTCGCATATCTAATAATTTATATTAGATAATTCAAGAAGGAAAATTAAAGTCTTAATTTGAATTTAAATTATTTTAATCCAATACCATAAGGGTGAAGAACTGAAGATTGATGGTTTAGAAGTAATAGTAAACTCTCGTTGAAAGTATAGTTACTAAACCAAGCAATCAACCTTTCTTACAAATGTTTTGGTTGTCACAAGTAACAAACCCCTTTAAAATTGATAACCGAGTATTTAAACCTCGGGTCGTCTTCTCAAGGAATTGCAAGGAAGTATGTTCTTATTATTGGTTATGAGTCTTCTAAATTGGGGGTTTTGAAAGTAAGGAAGCAGTATGTTAAATGATAAGAAAAATAAAATAGTAATAATAAAATAAACTCTTGGCAAGGTAATAGAATTGGAAGTCCTATCCTTATCAGTTGTGATGAGAATTAGATTTTAATCCCACTTTGTTAACCTCTAACTATGAAGGTAAATCAAGTGGATTAATTAGCTTAATCCTCAGGTCCTAGTCAATTCCTATGGAAAGACTAGAGTTATTGGAGCAACTCCCAATTTCAACCACTGCTTTATTTGACAGCTCAAGTGTTACCAATTACTTAACCCAAGCCAAAAGGGAGAAAATATCTAAATTAAATTAAAAGCATCAATATAAATAAAGCAAAGCAATCTTAAATCTGAAATATCTCAAATAATATTAATTAAGAAAATCATAACATGAATGTAGCATAAGCCAAATTGAAAAGATAAATAATAATTAAAAGTATATAATAAAGTAGAAAATAAATAAGAGGAACATTGAACTTGTACTTGAAGAGAAGTAATCCTAAAATTAAAAGAAATCCTAATCCTAAATCCTAAGAGAGAGGAGAGAACCTCTCTCTATAAAAACTACATCTAATCCTAAAAATTATGAATTGTGAGCTTGTTGATGAATGGATACATTTCCCCACTTTATAGCCTCTAATCTATGTTTTTTGGGCCGAAAATTGGATCAAAAACAGCCCAGAAGTCGCCCCCAGTGATTTCTGTTACGTTCAGGTCGCGGCAAAGTAACGCGAAGGCATCGTCCACGCGTCTGCGCGGATTGAAGTTCGCAGATACGACGCGGGCGCATCATTCACACGTTTGTGTCACCTAACTTCAGGGCAGCTATGGCAAATTATACATCAAATCGAAGCCCCGGACGTTAGCTTTCCAACGTAACTGAAACCGCATCATTTGGACCTCTGTAGTTTAAGTTATGACTGCTTGAGTGCAGAGAGGTCAGGCTGGACAGCTTTAGCAGTTCCTTCAGTTTCTTGTATTCCTTCCACTTTTGCATGCTTCCTTTCCATCCTTTATGCCATTCCTGCCCTATAAACTTTGAAATCACTTAACACACATATCAAAGCATCTAATAGTAATAAGAGAGGATTAAAGTTAGTAATTTAAAGGCCAATAGAAACATATTTTCAATCATAGCACAAAATCAGGAAGGAGAATGTAAAACCATGCAAATAGTATAAATAAGTGTATGAAAGATTGATAAAATCCACTCAATTGAGTACAAGATAAACCATAAAATAGTGGTTTATCAACCTCCCCACACTTAAACATTAGCATGTCCTCATGCTAAGCTCAAGAGAACTAAAAGAGTGAAGGGGAATGGTAAAATGTATGAAATGCAATCCTATCTATATGAATGCAACTACATGCAAAATGTTTCTACCTACTTGGTTAAAAGTAAACAAGTTCTCCAAGAATAAATATGAACTAGATTTCACTAATTCAAATCATAAAAATGAAGTACAAATAGACTTGTAGAAGAAAATAGCTCATGAAAGCCGGGAACAAAGAATCGAGCATCGAACCCTCACTAGAAGTGTATGCACTCTAATCACTCAAGTGTTTTTAGGTTCGATTCTCTCAATTCTCTACTAACCTTACTTTCTAAGGCTTGCTCTTCATCTAACAATCAACATAAATTTAATGCACAGATACACATATCAAGAGGTCTTTTAAGGGTTGTAATGGGGTTAGGGTCAAGGTAGGATTGTATTTGGCCAAGTGGACTAAAATCTGAATCCTTAATTAACTTAAACTTTTCCCTTCTAACTTAAGACAATCCATGTAATTACAATGCAAAATCTAACTGCCCATTAACTATGTTTTCCACATATTCATGCATTCTAATTTCAAGTACAGTACATATGCATTGCTTTCATCTTTTACTTTGGGGCATTTTGTCCCCTCTTTCTTATTTGCTCTTTTTCTTTTCTTTTTTTTTTCACTTCTTTTATATATATATATATTTTTTTTCTTTTATTTTTCTCATTGCATATGATTAAATTATTGGATGCATGAATCATGTCCTAAATATTTTTTTCACATTTTCAGAAAAATTCTAACATACTCAATTCTCAAACCAATTGTTTCCAAATTCAATTTTTCCCATACTTAATTCATGAGCACTCTCACTAGTCTAAGCTAACCAAGGATTCAAATTAAGGACATTATTATTTTCCGCTTAGAGTTAATGATGTGCTAAAGTAAAGAATAAAGGGGTATAATAGGCTCAACATTGGTTTGCAAAGAATAATGAAAGGGTAAGGCTATATGGGTATGTAAGCTCAGTGAAACAAGGGCCTCAATCATATAAGTGCATGCATACATCAAACAATGGAAATATAGAATTAAGCAAGACAAAGATCACAATTTTAGAGAGAAAAACACACCAAAAATAAAATATTAGTTGATAAAATGCAACCAATTCAAATAGGCTCAAAAAATCTCACAGGTTTTCTGTGTTCGAGCTCTAAACCATGTTCCAGTATAATATTTCTTCAAACAAGTGTAACATTAAATTTTATTCAAATTAGTGAAATGCTCTAAAAGGTTTCTTGAAAAAGAAAATATTACTTCAACCAAGTGATAAAATATGCACAAAATCAAATAATCATGCAATCAAACATGCAAATGAAACAACTAACAAGAAAAATAAACCATTAGTGTTGAGATAGAAGAGTAACTAACCCATGGAGATCGGTATCGACCTCCCCACACTTAAAGATTGCACCGTCCTCGGTGCATGCTGAGATGTATAGGTGGACGGGTTGTTCCAACTGATGCTTTTCTTCAAGGATTGTGTAGATGGACTTGTTTGTCTCCCCTTTTAGAAGTTTCTCCCTTTTTCCGTCTTCGGTGGCCAGCCTAAAAAAAGAGAAAAAGGAGAACAGTAACCCAGAAATAAAGATAAAATAAAATATGGTTGGGTTAATGCGAAATATTGAGGGTCTCAATTACATTGTAGCTACAACATGCAAGTGAGAAAACAGTAGAAGTACATGGCAAATCAAAAATGCAAAAATTTGCAAAAATAGGGAAGAGAGTGTGGGTAAGGAGAGATAATATAAATTTATGTCAATGTAAAAGTAATACAGGTATAAAAGATTGGCATTGATATAAATAATATTACCTATCCAAAATAAAACAAGTCACTAAGCACCCAAAATAATTCAAGAGAAGATGCAACAGTTAAATAAGAAAATTAACACCAAAGGTAAAATAATGAATTTAGAAAGAAAAGAAAAATATGCACAAAATTAAGATGCAATGAATGAAATATGCAAATAAATTAAGTAAAATAGAATGAAAGTGAAAAGGAATGAGAAGTGAAAGAAATAAAGTAAGAAAGAAAGAAGTAAAGATAGAAGAAGTTAGGATAAGAAAAGAAAAGAGAATATAATTGGTGCTGATTTGGATGAGTTGTGCGGCAACGCAGACGCGTGGATGACGCGGTCGCGTGGTGCGCGATAAGGTCAGGTGACGCAGACGCGTGGGTCACGCGATCGCGTGGCCTGATTTGTGCGATTGGCGCGAGTGCGGCTGATAAACCACTATTTTATGGTTTATCTTGTGCTCAATTGAGTGGTTTTTATCTACTCTTTACCCACTTATTCATACTATTTGCATGGTTTTACATTTGCCTTCCTAATTATGTGCTTTAATTGAAAACATGCTTCTTTGATCTTATATTTGCTTATTATTAATCATCTCTTATTACCATTAGATGCCTTGATATGTGTGTTAAGTGATTTCAGATATTATAGGGCGGGAATGGCTCAGAGGATAGAAAGGAAGCATGCAAAAGTGGAAGGAATACAAGAAGTTGGAGAAATTGCTAAGCTGTCCAGCCTGACCTCTCTGCACTCAAACAGCTATAACTTTAGCTACAGAGGTCCAAACGACGCGGTTTCAGTTGCGTTGGAAAGCTAACGTCCGGGCTTCGATTTGATATATAATATGCTATAGTTTCCCTGATGCTAGGCGACGCGACCGCGTGCTCCATGCGGCCGCGTCGCAGTGACGGAATTCCAGCGTGGTTGAATTCGAGACCAGCGAATTCTAGGCTGTTTCTGACCCAGTTCTCGGCCCAGAAAACACAGATTAGAGGCTATAAAGTGGAGGAATGCATCCATTCATGAGGAGGCTCTCATATTCTCAATTTTAGGAGTAGATGTAGTTTTTAGAGAGAGATGTTCTCTCCTCTCTCTTAGGATTAGGATTTAGGACTTCTCTTAGTTTTAGGAGTAACTCTCAATCCCAGGTTCTTTATTTTTATTTATTCTTCCAATTTAGTTTATGAACTCTTCATGTTAGATTATAATTTCCCTTATTAATGTTATTTGAGGTATTTCAATTCATGATTGCTTTCTTTGATTTATGTTACTGTTGCTTCCCATCTGAAGGCATTTTTATTCCGGTAGATTTACTTTTCTCCTTTTGGTCTTGGTTAAGAAATCAGTAACTTAGGAGATATCTTAGCTCAACATAATTGATAATTGTTATCTTTGCTAATTGAATTGACTTTCAATAATCCCAATCTTTTCTTAGGAAATAAATAGGATTCGAAGGTCAGACTAATTAGTCCCTTGACTTTCCTTTGCTTTAGTAAAGGTTAACTAAGTGGAATTAAGATTCAACTTTCATTGTTGTTGATAAGAATAACTAAGTCTGGACTTCCAATTTCTCATACCTTGCCAAAAGTTTGCTTTATAGTTATTTATTTATTTTTATTGTTTTGAAAATATACCTGTGCCCATTGCTCAAACTCCAAATTTCCCCAATTTACAAACTCATAACCAATAATAAGTACATACCTCCCTGCAATTCCTTGAGAAGACGACCTGAGGTTTAAATACTCAGTTATCAATTTTAAAGGGGTTTGTTACTCGTGACAACCAAAACGTTTGTACGAAGGGATTTCTATCGGTTTAGAGACTATATCTACAACGCGACTGTTTTTATGAAATTCTTTACTGGCAAAAATCCCAACGTCAAAATGGCGCCGTTGCCGGGGAATTGCAAACGTGTGCCTTATTATTGGTTATTATAATTATTTACTTTTTGATTTGTTTTTATTTTTTTTGCTTTTTCGTAAATTAAGAGGTTATTGATTTTTATTTTAAAATTTTTATCTTATCTTATCTTATTTCAAAAATCAAATTTCAAAATTCAAATTTAAAAATTTTTTCAAAATTCAAATTTAAAAATGTTCAAATTTCAAATTTCAAAAATTCAAATTTCAAAAAATTTAAAATTCAAAATTTCAATTTTCAGATTTCAAAATTTTAATTTTCAAATTTTCAAAATTTAATTTTCAAATTTAAAAAAATTTTAAATAACCTTTTATTTTAAATTTGTTTTTATTTTTGTTTTTAATTTTTATTCACTATCATGAGTTCTCACCCCCATCGCTACGAGTCTGGTTACAATTATGTTGCAGGAAGAAGAAATTACAATGAGAACAGACATCAAGGTTGGAACAATCAAAGATGGGAGGAGCCACAAGGATTTGATCAACCCTCATGGCAACAACCACCTCCAATGGGCTATCAACAACCACCACCATATGCCTATGAACCCTCTCCTCAACATAACTTTGGACCACCAAACTCACAAGCCCCTTTCCGCCATTCACCTCCATATGACCCTAACCTTCAACCACCATACCAACCACCTTATGAACCATATGAACCATATATAGAACCACCCCAATTTCAACCCAATTACTCACAAGAACCACCACTTTAATATTCACCATCTCCATATCCATCAATCCAAGAGCACTATGATCCTATTTATGAAAGCCGAGTGCATTAAGAGACAAAGGATCGTTTCAAGGAAACAGTGGATCGATTTCATGCAACCATTCGTCAATTGGAGCAAGTAATAATGAGTCAATTAGCTTCCCGACGTTCGGACACTCAAGGAACCCCCATGGCTTCATGTGGACAATCTAATGAAGAACGTAGTATGAAGGAGATACTAGAAACTCCAGTGAACAGTACGGAGCATGACTTTGTACTGGAACAAGTAGAGGAAGCCGGAATTATTGAAGAAGAAGAATTGGTTGAAGACTTAGGAGATGCAGAACCTCCATGGGAAAGTCCAGTCATAGAACCCCCTTCCAAGACGTTTGAAATTGATGCTGAGGAGGGTGTACAACCTCCAAGGCATATCACAGTTGAAGACTTGGAAGAGGTTGATCAAGAGATGGAGATTCAAGAAGAAGAAGCACAACCTCCCATGCCCTTGGAAAGCAATGAAGAGAAGATTGAATTAAAAGAAAGCTACCAAGAGGAAGAGGTTGAAATTGAAGAAGCTTGCAAAGAGGTGGTAATTATCAGAGAAGAGCACAAGGGAGTGGAGCTTGCAATTTCATTAAAAACACCTCCCCCTAAGTTGCCATCATCCTTCACAACATTCAAGTGGGTAAAATTCATATCCCTTAGCTTTCTAATTCCACTTGAATATAGGCTACTGGAGACGGATGGTCAACTTAGAGCTCTTTGTAACATTAAGAGTAAGAGGAAGATGATCAGTGGTAGGAATTGTCCTACAAGGTTCATCATGGTTGGAAGCTTTAAGTTTAAACGCAAAGGTTGGTGTAAAGCTCAACTGAATGGGTCTAGGAAGCTGTTTGGTAGCTGCAGTGAGAATTCAATTCACTTATCACCCAGTTGGAAAAATACAGATCCCGACAAAGATGGGTGTAAAAGAAAGATTTGGGATCCTGGAATCTGCTCTGACACTTGTTGCCCCGAGAGCCTAAGAATCTGTTTGAAGCTTCTTAAGGGCTTTACATGCTTAGTTTGGGATCCCGGAGGCTACTGGAATCACAAACATTGGTGGAGATTCCTGGATGAGTTCAAGCACAAGCCACCATAATAGGGAGCTCACCAAATGTCCAACTTAAGGACTTTAACTAAAAGTGCTAGGTGGGAGACAACCCACTATGGTATGATCGTTCCCTTTTCAGTTTTAATTTTATTTCATTTTGTTTGTTTTTGAGTTTTATTTTATTTTATTTCATTGAACCTGGAATTACTCATAACATTCATATTAACACTGCACTCTGCATTTTTTTCAGATTATGAAAAAAAAAGCACGCACGTGACGCGGCAGCGTCGCTGACGCGTCCGCGTCACCAGTGCGTTAGGAGGAAAAGAAATTGAACAGAGAGTTACGCAGGAGCAGGGCTGGAGGCGTGCCAAGGGCACAAATCGTCCCACGCGACCGCGTCGCTGATGCGGCCGCGTCATTTGCAACATGACTTCCCCACGCGTCCGTGTCACCCACGCGACCGCGTGGCCCTGGATTTCGACGTAACAAGGTGTATGGCCGAAAGTTGAGCTGGAATTGGGCTGGACTCGTGCTGGAAGCCCAAGACCTACCACGCGACCGCGTGCCCCACGTGGCCGCGTCATTTTAAGAAAAAGGCCACCCGCGCAATCGCGTTGATCACGCGACCGCGTCACCCTGGATTTTGGCAATACTAAGTTTTGAACAGAAAGTTGTGCGACCGCGAGGCTGCACTCGCGCCACTAGCACAAATCAAGTCACGCGATCGCGTGCCCCACGCGACCGCGTCACCCACGCGACCGCGTCGCCAGCGTCGCACAACCTATCCAGATTAGTGCCAATTATCTTATTTTTCTTTTCTAATCCTAATTTCTTCTATCTTTTCTTCTTTCTTCTTTCTCTCATACTTTATTTCTTTTCACTTCTCATTCTTCTTATCTTTTATTTTATTTTTAATTTATTTGCATATTTCATTCATTACATTTTAATTTTGTGCATATTTTTCTTTTCTTTTCTAAATTTATTATTTTTCCATTAGTGTTACTTGTTCATATTCAACTGTTATATCTTTTCTGGTATTATTTTGGTGCTTAGTGACTTGTATTACACTGTTGGATGATACTAATTATCTGTCAATACCCATCTTTTATGATAACTATATTTCTTTTGCATTGACATGAATTTATATTATCTTTCATTATCTACTGTCTCTTCCCCTTTGTTGCAAAATTTTTGCACTCTTGGTATGTCATATGCTTCTATTGTTTTCTCACTTGCATGTTGTAGCTACCATGTAATTGAAACCCCCATTATCTGGCATTAACCCACCCATACTCTACTTATTTTCTTATCTTTATTTCTGGGTTACTGTTCTTCTTTTTCTCTTCTTTCAGGCTGGCCACCGAAGACGGAAAAAGGGAGAAACTTCTTAATGGGAAGACAAACAAGTCCACCTGCACAATCTTTGGAGAAAAGTGTTAGTTGAAGCAACCCGTCCACCTGCACATCTCAGCATGCACCGAGGACGGTGCAATCTTTAAGTGTGGGGAGGTCGATACTGATCTCCATGGGTTAGTTATTTCTTGACTCAACACCAAAAAAAAAATTTTTATTTTATTTGTCTGTTCATTGTTGCATTTGCATGTTTGATTGCATAATTGTTTGATTTTTTTGCATATTTTACCACTTGGTTGAAGTAATATTTTCTTTTTCAAGAGAATTTTTTGAAAATTTGACTAATTTGAATAAAATTTAATGTTACACTTGTTTGAAGAGATATTATACTGGAACATGGTTTAGAACTCGAACACACAAAACCAGTGAGATTTTGAGTCTATTTGAATTAGTTGTATTTTATCAACCAAAAATTTTGTTTTAGTGTGTATTTTTCTCTCTAAAATTGTGATCTTTGTCTTGCTTAATTCTATATTTCCATGGTTTGATGTATACATGCACTTATATGATTGAGGCCTTCGTTTCACTTAGCTTACATACCCATATGGCCTTAACCTCTTTATTATCCCTTGCAAACCAACTTTGAGCCTATTTTACCCCTTTGCTCTTTTTATTTAGCACATCATTAACTCTAAGCGAAAAACAATAATGTCCTTAATTTGAATCCTTGGTTAGCTTAGACTAGTGAGAGTGCTTATGATTTAAGTGTGGGAAAATTGGGTTTGGAAATATTTAGTTTGAGAATTGAGTATGTTAGAATTTTCTAAAAATGTGAAAGAAATGTTTAGGACATGTTCATGCATTCAATAAATTAATCATATGCATTGAGAAAAACAAAAGAATATATATATATATATATATATATATATATATATATATATATATATATAAAGAGAGAGAGAAAAAGAAAAAGAGTAAGATCAAATAAGTAAAAGGGGACAAAATGCCCCAAAATATGTGGTGAAAGCAATGCATATGAGTTGTACTTGAAATTAGAATGCATGAATATGTGGAAAACATGGTTAATGGATGGTCAGATGTTGTATTATGATTACATGGATTGTTTAAGTTAGGTGGGAAAAGTTTAAGTTAATTAAGGATTCAGATTTTAGTCCACTTGACTAAATACAATCCTACCTTGACCCTAATCCCATTACAACCCTTAAAAGACCTCTTGATTTGTGTATTCGTGCATTAAATTTATGTTGATTGTTAGATGAAGAGCAAGCCTTAGAAAGCAAGGTTAGTAGAGAATTGAGAGAATCGAACCTAAAACACATGAGTGATTAGAGTATATACACTACCAGTGAGGGTTCGATGCTCAATTCCTTGTTCCCTGCTTTCATGAGCTATTTTCTTCTTGCAAGTCTATTTGTACTTCATTTTTATGATTTGAATTGGTGAAATCCAGTTCATATTTCCTCTTGAAAGATTTGTTTACTTTTAACTAAATAGGTAGAAACATTTTGCATGTAGTTACTTTCATAGGTTGCACTTCATACATTCTACCATCCCTCTTCATCTTTATAGCTTCTCTTGAGCTTAGCATGAGGACATGCTAATGTTTAAGTGTGGGGAGGTTGATAAACCACTATTTTATGGTTTATCTTGTGCTTAATTGAGTGGTTTTTATCTACTCTTTACCCACTTATTCATACTATTTGCATGGTTTTACATTTGCCTTCCTAATTATGTGCTTTAATTGAAAACATGTTTCTTTGATCTTATTTTTGCTTATTATTAATCCTCTCTTATTACCATTAGATGCCTTGATATGTGTGTTAAGTGATTTCAGATATTATAGGGCAAGAATGGCTCAGAGGATAGAAAGGAAGCATGCAAAAGTGGAAGGAATACAAGAAGTTGGAGAAATTGCTAAGCTGTCCAGCCTGACCTCTCTGCACTCAAACAGCTATAACTTTAGCTAAAAAGGTCCAAACGACGCGGTTCCAGTTGCGTTGGAAAGCTAACGTCCGGAGCTTCGATTTGATATATAATATGCTATAGTTTCCCTGATGCTAGGCGACGCGACTGCGTGCTCCATGCGGCTGCGTCGCAGTGACGGAATTCCAGCGTGGTTGAATTCGAGACCAGCGAATTCTAGGCTGTTTCTGACCCAGTTCTTGGCCCAAAAAACACAGATTAGAGGCTATAAAGTGGAGGAATGCATCCATTCATGAGGAGACTCTCATATTGACAATTTTAGGAGTAGATGTAGTTTTTAGAGAGAGAGGTTCTCTCCTCTCTCTTAGGATTAGGATTTATGACTTCTCTTAGTTTTAGGAGTAACTCTCAATCCCAGGTTCTTTATTTTTATTTATTCTTCCAATTTAGTTTATGAACTCTTCATGTTAGATTATAATTTCCCTTATTAATGTTATTTGAGGTATTTCAATTCATGATTGCTTTCTTTGATTTATGTTACTGTTGCTTCCCATCTGAAGGCATTTTTATTCCGGTAGATTTACTTTTCTCCTTTTGGTCTTGGTTAAGAAATCAGTAACTCAGGAGATATCTTAGCTCAACATAATTGATAACTGTTATCTTTGCTAATTGAATTGACTTTCAATAATCCCAATCTTTTCTTAGGAAATAAATAGGATTCGAAGGTCAGACTAATTAGTCCCTTGACTTTCCTTTGCTTTAGTAAAGGTTAACTAAGTGGAATTAAGATTCAACTTTCATTGTTGTTGATAAGAATAACTAAGTCTGGACTTCCAATTTCTCATACCTTGCCAAAATTTTGCTTTATAGTTATTTATTTATTTTTATTGCTTTGAAAATATACCTGTGCCCATTGCTCAAACTCCAAGTTTTCCCAATTTACGAACTCATAACCAATAATAAGAACATACCTCCCTGCAATTCCTTGAGAAGACGACCCGAGGTTTAAATACTCGGTTATCAATTTTAAAGGGGTTTGTTACTCGTGACAACCAAAACGTTTGTACGAAGGGATTTCTATCGGTTTAGAGACTATATCTACAACGCGACTGTTTTTATGAAATTCTTTACTGGCAAAAATCCCAACGTCAGCAGCCTCGCGTTCGCACAACTCTCTATTCAAAACTCTTTTCACCAAATTTTTGGGTGACGCGGTCGCATGGTGGACGCGATCGCGTGGTAAGAATTGTGCGTTCAGCACCATTCCAACACCACTCTAGCACAACTTTCGGTCGTGCACCCTTTCTTACGTCGATTTCCAGGTCACGCGGCCGCGTGAGTGACGCGGACGCGTGGGAGGCATTTTTCCCATGTGACGCGGACGTGTCAGCGACGCGGTCGCATGGATCAAGTTGTGTCAAAGGCACGCCTCCAGCCACGCTCTCGCATGACTCTCTGTTCACTTTTCTTTTCTCCTAATGCACTTGTGACGCGGACGCGTCAGCAACGCTGCCGCGTCGCGTGCGTGCTCTTTTTTTTATATATATGCAATTATGCAGTATACAATATGCAGTGCTAATGTAGATGCTATGAATACTTCCAGGTTCAATGAAAATAAAATAAAATAAAAACAAACAACATGAAATTAAATTAAAAAAAAAGAAACGATCATACCATGGTGGGTTGTCTCCCACCTAGCACTTTTAGTTAAAGTCCTTAAGTTGGACATTTGGGAAGTCCTTTGTTATGGCGGCTTGTGCTTGAACTCATCCAGGAATCTCCACCAATGTTTGTAATTCCAATGACCTCCGGGATCCCAAACTAGGCGCAGAAAGCCTTCAAGCAGGTTAAAGCAAGTGAAAAGGCCCCAAGAGTGTTGATTGTTGGAATGAATTCTGGGGTCCCAAATCTTGCTTTTGCACCCGTATTCTTGTTGATCATCATGATTCCATCTGGGTAGCAAGCGATTTGAATTCTCACTAAAACGGCCAAACAACTTCCTATACACATTCAGTTGAGCTTTACACCAACCTTTAAACTTTGAGCACACAACCATATTGAACCTTGCTTGACAACTCCAACCACTAACCATCTTTCTCTTACTCTTAATGCCACAAAGAGCTCTAAGTTGACCATCCGTCTCTAGTAGCCCATATTCAAGTGGAATTAGAAAGCTAAGGGATATGAATTTTACCCACTTGAATGTTGTGAAGGATAATGGCAACTTAGGGGGAGGTATTTCTAATGAAATTGCAAGCTCCACTCCCTTGTGCTCTTCTCTGACAACTTCCACCTCTTTGCAAGTTTCTTCAATATCAACCTCTTCCTCTTGGTAGCTTTCTTCCAATTCAATCTCTTCTTTATTCCTCACCAAGGGCATGGGAGGTTGCGCTTCTTCTTCTTTAATCTCCATTTCTTGACCAACCTCTTCCAAGTCTTCAACTATGATATGCCTTGGAGGTTGTACACCCTCCTCAACATCAAATGCAACCGTCTTGGAAGGAAGTTCTATGTCTTGACTTTCCCATGGAGGTTCAGCATCTCCCAAGTCTTCAACTACTTCTTCTTCTTCAATAATTCTGGCTTCCTCCACTTGTTCCAGTACAAATTCATGCTCCTTACTGTCCACCGGAGTTTCTAATGTCTCCTTCATGCTATGTTCTTCATTAGATTGTCCACATGAAGCCATGGGGGTTCCTTGAGTGTCCGAACGTCGGGAAGCTAATTGATTTATCGCTTAGTTCAATTGGTGAAGGGTTGTATGAAATCGATCCACTGATTCCTTGAGATGATCTCTTGATTCTTGTTCCGCTTAGATTGCATGATTAGGATCATATGGCTCTTGGGTAGATGGATATGGACATGATGTATATGGAGATGGTGGCTCCTTCACCTTTAGGGCCTCCTCTAGCTCCTTATGAAGTATGGATTCACGAAGATGATCCCTTCTCTCTTGTTCCATGTCAATAGCATTATTAGGATCATATTGCTCTTGGATTGATGGATGTGGGTGCCCTTCCATGGATGGTGGTGATGGGATGGAGAGATCATTCTGTGGTTGAAAAGAAAGTGTACTAGAGCTTGAGGGTTGATTGTTGAAGGTATTTGGTGGTTCGATTTGGGCGACGAGAGCTTGTATAGTAGAGTTTAGATCAGTAAGTGCTTTCTCCATGGAGGTTTGGGGTGGATAGGAGGGTTCATTTGGCTCATAAGGTGGGTGGTATGGTGGATACGGGTTAGGGTCATATGGAGGTGAATGGTGAAAAGGGGCTTGTGAGTATAGTGGTCCAAAGTCATGTTGAGGAGAGGGTTTATAGGCATATGGTGGTGGTTGTTGATAGTCCATTGGAGGTGGTTGTTGCCATGAGGGTTGATCAAATCCTTGTGGCTCCTCCCATCTTTGATTGTTCTAACCTTGATGCCTGTTCTCATTGTAATTTCCTCTTCCTGCAATATAATTGTAACCAGACTCATAGCCAAAGGGGTGAGAGTTCATAGTAATAAATAAAAATTTAAAACAAAAATAAAAACAATTTTTAAATTAAAATGTTATTGAAATTTAAATTTTGAAAATTTTTTTTATTTGAATTTTTAAATTTTGAAATTTGAATTTTGAAAAAGTCAACAATATAAGATAAGAATTTGAAAAAGATTTGATTTTTGAAAAAAAATATTTGAATTTTGAAATTTAAAACTAAGATAAGATAAGATAAAAATTTTAAATCAAAAACTGAATTTTTTTTTTTGAATTTAATGAGGAAAGAGAAAAACAATAAAATGACACCAAACTTAAAATTGTTAGATCAAAACGAAGAAAACAACTAAGAACAACTTGAAGGTCAAGATGAACACGAAGAACAACTTAAAGATCAAGATGAACACGAAGAACAAATTTTTGAAAATTTTTTTTAATAACTAAATAAAAATCAATAACCTCTTAATTTATGAAAAAGCAAAAATAAAAACAAAAATAAAAACAAATATACAAGCAAAAATCAAATATTTACAATAACCAATAATAAGGCACACGTTTGCAATTCCCCGGCAACGGCGCCATTTTGAAAGAACTAAAGATTGATGGTTTAGAAGTTATAGTAAACTCTCGTTGCAAGTATAGTTACTAAACCAAGCAATCAACCTTTCTTACAAACGTTTTGGTTGTCACAAGTAACAAACCTCTTTAAAATTGATAACTGAGTATTTAAACCTCGGGTCGTCTTCTCAAGGAATTGCAGGGAAGTATGTTCTTATTATTGGTTATGAGTCTTGTAAATTGGGGGTTTTGAAAGTAAGGAAGCAGTATGTTAAAGGATAAGAAAAATAAAATAGTAATAATAAAATAAACTCTTGGCAAGGTAATAGAATTGGAAGTCCTATCCTTATCAGTTGTGATGAGAATTGGATTTTAATCCCACTTTGTTAACCTCTAACTATGAAGGTAAATCAAGTGGATTAATTAGCTTAATCCTCAGGTCCTAGTCAATTCCTATGGAAAGAGTAGAGTTATTGGAGCAACTCCCAATTTCAACCACTGCTTTATTTGACAGCTCAAGCGTTACCAATTACTTAACCCAAGCCAAAAAGGAGAAAATATCTAAATTAAATTAAAAGCATCAATATAAATAAAGCAAAGCAATCTTAAATCTGAAATACCTCAAATAATATTAATTAAGAAAATCATAATATGAATGTAGCATAAGCCAAATTGAAAAGATAAATAATAATTAAAAGTATATAATAAAGTAGAAAATAAATAAGAGGAACATTGAACTTGTACTTGAAGAGAAGTAATCCTAAAATTAAAAGAAATCCTAATCCTAAATCCTAAGACAGAGGAGAGAACCTCTCTCTCTAAAAACTACATCTAATCCTAAAAATTATGAATTGTGAGCTTGTTGATGAATGGATGCATTCTCCCACTTTATAGCCTCTAATATGTATTTTCCGGGCCGAAAACTAGGTCAAAAACAGCCCAGAAGTCGCCTCCAGCGATTTCTGTTACGTTCAGGTCACGGCAAAGTGACGCGGAGGCGTCGTCCACGCGTCCGCGCGGATTGAAGTTCGCAGATGCGACGCGAGCGCGTCATTCACGCGTTCGCGTCGCCTAACTTTGGAACAGCTATGACAAATTATATATCAAATTGAAGCCCCGGACGTTAGATTTCCAACGCAACTAAAACCGCATCATTTGGACCTCTGTAGCTTAAGTTATGACCGTTTGAGTGCAGAGAGGTCAGGCTGGACAGCTTTAGCAGTTCCTTCAGTTTCTTGTATTCCTTCCACTTTTGCATGCTTTCTTTCCATCCTCTATGCCATTCCTGCCCTATAAACTCTGAAATCATTTAACACACATATCAAGGCATCTAATGGTAATAGGAGAGGATTAAAGTTAGTAATTTAAAGGCCAATAGAAACATATTTTTAATCATAGCACAAAATCAGGAAGGAGAATGTAAAACCATGCAAATAGTATGAATAAGTGTATGAAAGATTGATAAAATCCACTCAATTAAGCACAAGATAAATTATAAAATAGTGGTTTATCAAAGGGCAACTGAGAGTTTAAGGGTGAGTGAGGCCAACACTTTGAGAAAAGTCTTACTCGACTCTAGCTTGTCTGACTAGTTTCTTTATTTATTTTTTTAAATTTTGTATCGTAATTATTTAAAAATTATGATTTATGTTTAGACCGAAGAAATCACTCTAACTCAAGAGACATTAAAAGATAAGACCAACACATCCGGAATAGAAGTGACCGAAGTTCCAAATGCAGCCACAACCAAGATACCAAGATTGCTACAATATCCTATGCATCATTATCCATTGGTACTTCCTTATCAACCTTATGGTGGAGTCCTCCCTATTCCTTTTCATCCTGTTCCAAATGGCATGGCGTACTTCAACTAATATCCTTCTACTGCCGGAATTACATCATATCCTCAGTTTTCTCATGTCTCGTCGTATTCTAGTGGACCCAGTGATAGCAATGCATGGGCTGGACTTTTGAATGATGTCATCAACAACAAAAAGCCATAGAGTTATAATTTATATATTATATTTTTAATTTATGCATGTTAAAATTGCTGATTATATCTCCCTTTCAAGTGCTTGTGCTATCAATTTATAAAAATTAGGGCTGGTTCATAAGGCTGTATCATTATAAATGTTGTCGACGTTGTTTTTATTGTGTTATTGACACTGATTTATATATATATATATATATATATATATATATATATATATATATATTGGAAGTTCGATGTTTGAGTTCTTTTTTTAAGTCAAACCATTACAAAAAATATGATAACTTTTATAGGAGGGAAGAACTGGCCGAATTGTGATGGTCACGTTTATATGATCGGTCACTAGTTCATTTTTCAACAAACTTGAGGATCATGAGAGTCCGTCTATTCTAAAGTTATCCT
Organism: Arachis hypogaea; assembly: GCF_003086295.3. Lineage (NCBI taxonomy): Eukaryota > Viridiplantae > Streptophyta > Magnoliopsida > Fabales > Fabaceae > Arachis > Arachis hypogaea. The sequence goes on from NC_092053.1 coordinate 47,375,247, forward strand.
TGAGGCTTCAAGCTCTTTCACTGTGCTGTGCTGGATCTAAGGCTATCAATGATCCAAAAGGTTAGTTAATATGATCTTGATATCTTGAGCAGAAACTGTTGTAATTATCATTATTGTTATTATTGTTGTTGTTGTTATTATTATCATCATCAATGCTTTTTATAGGAAAACTCCAGTTACTAATGCTTTTTATAGGAAAACTCTATCCCTAACTTCTGTGCATTTGAATTTTGGCAGCATCTTTTTAGGGTAAAGTCATATTCCTCCTTCACTTTATGAGCTTCCAAATACCTTAGCATTGTTTAGTTTTTGTATGAGGATTTATTGACGAAAGGTGGAAGGAACAAATTTTCAAGATGATAATTTTTTTTAATTAAAAACTATAATATTGCTCACTAAACATCATGTTTATATTCTCACTCACTTCAAGCTAAGAGACCACAATGCAAATTCTTCTTTTCATTGCAGGTAATTGATTTGTCTGATAATTCATTTACGATGCTACCTAGTTCTATGATGATGAATATTGTTCTACCATTATAACAGGGATGCCGAAGAGAAGAGCAGAGAATGTAAACATCTTTTAAAGTAACGATATAGATAGATACATGGATTTCACAAAGAATGGGATCCCAAACTTTTTGCTACACTGTAATTATGGGAATATTTGTGACGATATAATTCAAGCTGTGTTTGGTTATTCCAAATTAGAAATTTTTTCCTTTTTCTCCTTTCTATCCTTGATTGACACAAGTTGAGTCGTATTATATGTCGTACAAGACAAGAGTGTCCAAATTCCAAATAAAATAATAATAACCAAAATATTATCATATTTGAAGTCTGGTGTTAATTATTGCATAGCAATATAGCATGATTGTTATTGTTCAAAACTTGAACGAGGTAGCTATGGACTATGGTATGTAATTAGTCAACTATTAATTTAATTAAATTTAAATGTAAATAGATGGACACTTTGATATAATTTTCCTAAACAGATAAGGTTATTACACAAGCATTCTTTTTTCTTTTTTTCCTTCTTTTCTCTACAAAAATTCATACTTAAATACAACACCATCTCAAATCCTAGGGATAGGAAACTAGAGACTTCAACTCCAAAACACAGTTTCCATTGATTGCACCATGCACTTTGAAGCTGTTGGGTCTTTTTATATTTTCTTCTCGAGGTATCCATCACAGTGCTCAACTTAACGGCTGTAGCTTGCTAACTAATATAATTGAATTTAGTTGAATTAAATGTTAGCTTATTGATCCAGTTTGGTCTGCTAGTGTTCCAACTTGTTCTCCACAGAAAGCCTTTGATATGTTCCCAGGCTACAATATATTAAAAACCACAACTGTGCAGGAAAATGGGGGGAAAATATTACTAAATATATTTAATGAAATGAAAGGTCCACTTTATGTTTGTTCAGTAACTATTACTCCCTCCATTCCATAAATCATTGTTATATGGAGAGAGTAACAATTAACTGAATTAAGGCACAGACAAGTATATTGCAATAGCACTGTACTGACTCTTCACAATAATGAAATTCAGGCACCAAATAATATAATAGCTATGTTAATACAGATTTATTCATCACAAAATTGTAATATCCCACCAAGGGGCAGCTCAAGGAAGGTGAAGAATGGATTTAAACTGAAGCTTCAATAAACAAACCATGTCATAACAGCTATGCAAATAAAAAGAGAAACTAATTTTGGAAAAGAAAAAGAACATGAATATATGATTAAATGAAATGAAGTGAGGAAATAATTTAACTGAAACATGTCTAGTAAACTCCTGGGTACCAAGGAAGATCAGTAGTTACATTCAAAGAATTAAAAGAAGGAAGAACACATGAATAATTCAAAATAAGATTACATAGAAATATGCTTGGTTTAGTAACTTGTTCTTGCCATTCAGGTCTCAACTACCTCAAATGCAGTCCCAAATCATACACTCCTCAAAAGCAATCCCAAATCATTTGCAATAACAGTGAACCATGCTTCATAAACTACTCAAATTATCAAAATTAGAAACATGAATCGCACTATTTAGAATCTACAGAGGCATACCAATTTCAAGAAATTCATAATTGGCACAATTTATCAAGCATAACAAAGCTAAGTTCTCAAAGAAAAAGAAGACACAAAACAGGCATACCCCACATGCAACACTTAGTTTCAAAAGATTCAAGCCTTAAGACCCCATCACCTTCTGCGGATGAATTATCAGAATCATTAACAATGGAGTAATTCACGGTAAAAACAGTAAGATTCACAGATTAATTAACACGTATTTAACAATTATTCAACCCATAACAAGTTCACAAATTAACTAACAACAATTATTCAATAATTGTTATAAAAAAATACCTAGAAGCTAGAAGCCATAGAACAGAGCATAGCAGATCCTGAGCAAAAGGGGGACAAGGGCACAACCGAAGGGATGACAGGTAGAACAGAGATAGCGCCGACGACGATGGAACAGAGCTACACGACGGAAAAAGGAGGCGAGCCCAGCGACGATGGAACCGAGCTGCGCGATGGTGCTTTCAAAGCTGAAACAGTAGCTGCACGATGGTGGAACAGAGCTGCACGATAACGACGGTGGCTTCGAAGCTTGTTTCGGCAACGGCGGCAGGAGATGGACGGAGGTGAGGGAGTGAGATCGATGACGGAGAGAGGAAGGAGGAGCTCGAGGGTGATGGCAGGCATGGGTTCACGTTTAGTCATTGTGTGGAGCTAAGGTTGCTGGGTTGGGTAATTGGCTAGGGCATCCCAGCAAAACGATGGCGTTTTGCAAAATTTAAAAAATCGGCCGGGTCACGGTTCGGTTCAACCGACTGGTTACCGGCCGTTCACCAGTTCAATTCCAGTTTTCAAATTTTCCAATTTTTCTGTTTGCCCGACTCACTTTGCTGTGCGGTTCACGGTTCAAATGGTTCGACCAGCCGATCCGAACCGGTTTTCAGAACCTTGCTGAAGAGTGAAGACTGAAGGCTAGGGTTCTTTTGCTGACAAACGCAGCGTTTTGAGCAAAAATTAAAAAGCTGGTAGGGTCACAGTTTGGTTCGACCGGTTCACTGGTTTGATCATGGTTTTCAAAATCTACGGTTTTGTCCATTGTCCGAACCGCTTTTCCCCTCGGTTTAGGATTTGACCGGTTCGACTAGTCGGTTCGAACCGTTTTAAAAAATTTGCATTTTTCCTTATTCCAAAAAACTGGCCAGGTCACGGTTCGGTTCGACCGACCAGTTCCTGGCCGGTTCGAAGGTTCAATTGTGGTTTTTGAAATTGGGAGTTTTAACATTTGTCCGAGTTATTTTTTGTAGCAGTTCATGGTTCAACCAGTTCAACCGGCCGGTCCGAACCAATTTTCAGAAGATAGATTATAACCACTCTCTCATGTTGTTTTTATTTTAAAATGCTTAATATATTTTAGTATCAAATTTTCAATTAAGCTTACAACACAGAAGTGGTTCAAGGAATCAAAATGCTAGAGTGAAAATTAAACTTCACCTAAATTCAACTATAATTGAACGAAAGACAAAAACATTAATTTTCAAAAAGAGTCCATAAAAAATATAGTGCATAATAATTTTTTAAGTAAAAGAGATGAAACTAACAAGTCTTAGTAGTTAATATAAACTAAACATGACTACGTGACAATTACGATTATTTAATTTTTGTTTGACTCCTTCTATTTATACTTATTGTAATTCCTGGTAGCAGAGTCAATGACATTACGCAGCATCAAGTTGTGGGGCCTTAGAATCAAATCCAACGCAAGTCGCATCCTTGTACCATCATTAACCTGAAAAATATAAATATTTTAGGTTACCAACAAAACCATACACATTAGCAATTGAAGTACTATTTTTTTTAGCAACCGAAAATTACATTTATTGTATAACTATACGTCTTCTTATAGTTTGTCATCCAGGTTGCCACCCATACCCCACAATCATTACTGTGTTAAATAAGACACGGTTAGCTTATACAGATAAAAATTTGAAAGAGGAAAACACAACTACAGATATTCCTTACGAGCTAGGAGCTTGTTCTCCTGTTTCTAGCATATCCACAAGTGCAAAATCAAGTATCCTTGGTCTGAACGGAGTGTTGTATTTATAGAACGAGTCATACTTGAGCATATCTTCCAGATATTTTGCCTATTTATATAGAAAAAATTAAATAAAGGACGATATTTGAAACCTAAAAAATGTCATAAAAATGAAAATGGGGAAAGTTAATTTACCAGCTTTACTATACTCGATCTCTTTTGCTCTTTATCTGAAGCAATCGATAGGGAGTCTAGCAGAATTGTTTGATGATTGCACAAATCAAAAACAACCAGATACCAATGTGTGTTGTTCTCGTTGACAGGTAAAAAAATTTAGTACCAACTTTCACGTATTAGAATATTACTAGATACAATTTTTTTTAAAAAAATAAAAGGTATAGATCAGTTCATAAAGATAAATGCCATTAAATAATTAAAAAATTAAAAATACAATAAATCATATACCTTTTTTAGACCTTCATCAACTTTTCCCATAAATTCTTTTTTATAATATTTCAACAGAACTTCAATTCTGGTATCACATTGCAGTATGAATTGCTGAATTTAATAGTTAGGGGCTAAGTCAGTGACACCAATTAAGTAATAAGATAAAATAAATAAAAATGGTAACAAGCCTGAAAAACACATTGTGTACCAAAAACACAGCTGGCAAATACCAGTGTGTTTGACATCCTATTTCTTTCTCTTGCATGGTTAGCATAGTAGCCACCAAATCCAACACCTATGTGGTAAATAATAAATTTATTAGGAATTAAAAGTATGCTAGAGATAGCAGTATAATTATGCACTTACATCCCCATGCACCCACTCCTTGGGAATTAATGACTTGAAATTGCCACGAGTTCTGCTAAATTTGTTTGTTGTCGCCAATACCTCATCACTACAAATACGAATCACATTAATATTGTACTATTTTTAAAATTTTTTGGTAGATAGATAATGAGATATTTAACCTTCTTTTATTTGGTGCAAACACATAGGTTGCCATTTTAATATCTAAGTCATCCAAATCCATGTATGTAGAGGCTTAAATAAAATCGGGATCCACTGCAAAAAATTGGTGAGATCACTAAGTTATGTAACCGTAGATGAATGATGCGAATGCTTGTGAAATGAGAACTTACAGATGGCCATTCAATTCTCTGTTTATTGTGCTCGATTTTTTTCTGGTTTAGGGTAGGCATGCTAATAGAATATCTACTTGGTGTACTCTTTTTTAAGAGTGCCTTTTGCTCCTCAGTTAGAGATTTGTGTGAGGTCCCTGGTGGAATTTTTTTATTTTTTGAAAATTTTCCTTTAATGGAGGTAGCATTCATACCAACCTTATTTTCAGACAATTCTTCTTCTGACTGTAGATATCTTCTTATCGCGTACACTTGTCTGTTTTGATGCTTTTTTATTTGTACCAGAGTCAGACTGATGATGCTGTGGAGACTTTAGCAGTTTAAGAATTTCATCTGTATCTCTTGGATTAGTAGATTGAAAAGGATATAAGAGAGTAGGAGGCTGAAAATTTGTGACAGTTGGACCTACAATAAATGATGGTGGGAATATGTTGTATAGTGATGGATGCATGGTTGTCGGAGATTGGTTAGAATATGCTGCAGCAGTATAAAAACCGTGGTACATAGAATAGAAAAATTGGGGTATGTGAGGTATATGGTTGAAGTACGGATAATGTAAGAGTTGGTTAAGAATAGCACTAATGCTAACCTCTCTTGTGTCTCTTTTGTTCTAGCTACCTGGAGGTGATTCGGATGATTCTCGCTTACCCATGTCAAGCACTCAAGCATATATGTAACACAATTAGAATTATATAATGTGAATATAATTTGCTAATGACATGTTAAAATATGTTTTTATATATAGTTCAAATTTTTATTTGTTCCTATTTTATTTTTGAGAAACTATCTTTTAAAAAAAATTTCTTATTTTATATTCATATCATATCATATAATTATAAGGTATGTGCATTGTTACTGCCTGTAATTCAAAAAAATTTACTATTTAAAGTAGATATTATTTTTATTTAAAAATTATTGAAAGTAGATATTATTTTTATAAGTTAATATTAATCTTCGTAATAATAAATTTATAATTTTTAATAATATATATATATATATATATATATATATATATATATATTACTTTTTAAAGTTGCATATTATGTAAAAATTATTTTTTTTTATTTAGATATTTATCATCGTAAATATTGTTATTCAAATTTACGTGTAGTAAAAACATAATTTTTATAATAAATAAATATTTTATATAACATATATAATTGGAAATTTATTTTAAATATCTAAAAATTATTTATGGTCAAGTTTAGATGAAATATATAATTTATTTAAAAATAAAATTTGTGTGATTCATTTTGATTATAACACTAATAAGATTGTTACTAATTGATTGAATTTATATTCACTACTAGAAAACTAGCTATTACAGACGGATATTTCCGACGGATTTTATCCCACTGAAATACAGACGGAATTTCAGAGGGATTTTTTTGTCGGAAAACAAAAAAAAATAGATTAACATAAATTACAGACGGAAAAGAAAATCCGTCTATAATTCCGTCAGAAAAATTAATTTTTTTTTCCGTGGAATGGTTACAGACGGATTTTCCGTCTGTAATTATGCAGACGAAACGCGCGTTTTATTAAATTATTACAGACGGAAAATCCGTCTGTAATTTAAGTTAAATCCGTCGGAAATATTGAAAACCCAGTTGAAGACTAACCCATTCACTCGCCATTCACACCATTCACTCCATTCACTCGCCAACTTCGCCCTGCACCCCGCCGCCCACAGCCACCGCAGTCTCTGCCGTCACTGCAGCCACGCAGCCCCCGCATGAGCCCTCGCAGCTCCCCGCAACCCCTACAGCCTCGCAGCCCCTCAGCGGCGCAGCCACCGCAGCCGCTACACAGACACAGCCTCCACCGCCACCGTAGAAGATCCGTCGCCGTCGGATTCCGAGCTTCTTTTCGTTCCAGATCAGCGCTTTCTTTGTCAGATTCCCTTCGCGCAACTGGTAGATCGCAAACCCTAACTTTTCTATTCGTTTGTATTTTGTATTTTTCTTCAGATGACGCTTCTTTTGCTCGTTACTCTCTCTCTCGAGGTTGTTGATTCTGATGTTGTAAGATCAACCATCCGGTTCTCGAGGTTGTCTTCTGCACTTGTTGAAGCTGTTAGCTCTCCCTCACTTGGAAGATTCCTCGGTTGTAAGTGTCCATTTCCCTCAATCGGATGAATCTCAGCAATCTCTATGTTCTGTGTTTTTCCTCAGCATGCTCTTAATAAGTTGTTTCCTGTTGCATGCAAGTTGGCTTTCAAATGTTATCATTATAATGAAAAGACTTGCTTGGCTTGAATGATTTCATATTCTCTTTAATGAAAAATATTTAAATAATTGATCAAAAGTTCATGATATTAATTATCATTACAAGTTACAACAGTGTGACTGATACTGGTTTGAAGTACTTACAGTGTGAAAGAATATATAATTGGCAATGTTAATTTTATTAATAAGTCCACCCATGTCCTGTTTCATTCATTTAATCTCAAGTGTCACACATTTTCTTCAATTAGCTCTGCCCATTTCACCATAATATTGTGAACAGCTCCTTTTTCTCCAGTGTTGGATTTGGAGTATATGTATACTTATTACTGAGTGAATCACAAAATGCCTAGCTGGGTTTTGCTGTTCATTTTGATCATGCTTAGGTGTGTTTATGTGTGCTTATATGGTTTCATGGTTTTTTTGTCTTTTAAATATCAATTTGAGGATCCATCAAATATCAATTTCTGCAGTTTTCAGTGTGACAACAGGGGATTATACATGTATATCTACGTTTGTTAAGAATGAATATTATCATATAAAAAAAAGAGTAATCATATATTTTTCAATATTTTATTCTTTTATGTTATCTTTTGAGTGGCTTTCTCAAATATGAACCATACAAATATCTAATTTGCTCCCAAACAGATTGTTCTGCCCTTCAATTACTCCTTTTGTTCTTAGAAGAAAATAAAGATAACTCTGGATAAACTAATCATGGCTTTACCTTATTCATTTGCTACTACTACTAAATCTTCAGTTTTTTCAAAGCTTCACAACACTTCTTTCTTCCAACACAATCAACTACAAAGAGCAAATGTTGGAAGGTACTTCAAACTCTTTCATTCATCTCTGCTTCTTTTAACTATTAATTTTCTCTTTTTATTTTTTATTTCTATGAATTGTCCAGACAAACTTTAGTTAATGATATTAGTTGGATAAAACTCTTTCTAGTGATACTGAGTAATTTGAAACATATATTGAAAATAAAGCTTGTCAGAGTTTGTAGTTTAAGTTGGAGAAACAAGTAGTTAGAGTTGATGAACTGGCAGTGTAACAATTGTGAAATAATAGCAAATGTGGACATGTGATGGCTTGAGAAACACTTTTTGCACCTGCTGTCTAATTTTTAAGTTTATGCTAGATTAGAACTTATTCTGTGATTTGGGGCCTCTATAGGTTGAGCTGTCTAATTCTGTTGAAGCTGTTAGCTCTCCCTCACTTGGAAGATTCCTCGGCTGTAAGTGTCCATTTCTCTCAATCAAATGAATCCTTTTCAAATAATTTGGTGATGTTGTGTCTTTGTCCCTCTGGTCCTTGGCTGTAAGTGTCCATTCATTCTTCACAAAGATAGTATGTTATGTACTACCCATCACTCCTTCTTATCTTGGTAAGATTTTAAAGGTACATGCATGGAAAATTCTGTTTTCCTTGTGTTTTTGAATTGACACCATTTATTCTTATCTTCTTTTAAAGATGTGTCAACTACTATGGTTGTAAAGCCTGGCCCTGTACTGGACTTCCTTTGTGAGAATTAGAATGTGAAACATCCAGATTTTATTGATTGGACCAAGGTGATATTGCTATCTTTATTTTAATTGTAACAAGGTTCTGATTTTTATGTTTATTGAACTGTGATGCTTTCTTTTTGTTTACTTTCAGGCAAAAAGTGTGCTGAAAAACCTCAGAATCAAGGTTAATAATTTTGAGTTCAAAATCAGTGGACTCAGTGATAATACTTGCAGGACTCAGAAGTAAGTAGTTATAAACAATATGGTTGCTTGCTTGTTGAAGGAAGTCTTAAAATTCTCTATTTGCTTAATCCATTTTCTTTGTATAGTTTGTTATAGAGATAAGAAGTTAGGATAGTTATAACAGAACTGATAACTTTTCTGCATACATTTAAAATATTGTAAGGGATTTGTTTTAGCGTGTGAGAACTCATGAACTGCTAACAGTTCACTACTACTACATAAAAACAGTAGCTCAGTATAATGTGATGCATAATATTATTAGTAAAAAGAATATGCATTAATGGTGTCTTAAAAAAGGTTAAAATTTATCGTTTTATTCGTTTATACTGTATACAGTTGGAATTTAACATTATTCCATAAGAATAGCCGAATATATGTTTCTTAATACAGTTGTCAGTGTACAAAAATGTTAATAATGTTCACTTGTGAGTTGTGATTATAATTTTGATTTGATAATGTGGCTAAACTGGATACAATATATACGGTCTAATATAATGAAAGCTAGATATATATACATTATCAAAATAATAATCATTATAAGGGGATACTATATTTAGCTACCATTTGTAATAATAAGATATATATATCTAATAAGTTACCCTAGTTCTAATATGTACTTACTCCATTATTAGAGAACAAAAAATACTAAAATTTATTTACCATTCTGTAAAAGTTTGTAATAATCCTCCTGAATCATGTTTCTAGAGAATCTTTCTAAAAACAAAAAAGTTTCTGGATTCTTATATTTTTTCTTGTATATTTAATTTTTTCGAATTGGCATAGTTTTTGTTTTGATTTGTTGGGGTAAGAAAAATGTTTAATTCATTTTTATTGAAATTGACGTGTTGCGTAAGGGTGGTCAATATATAGACCATATCATTTAAATTTTAAAATAACATCCATAATCTATACTTTTTTTTTTTTAGAATAAAACTCTACATGCAAGCAAAATAAAAGCTTTTAACACATGAAAAAGCTTTTAACACATTTTCACTCTCTACTTTCATGTTTCATCATATCATCATTATTATTTTAATTTATTAATTTTATATAAAATTACGTTGGTGTCATAGTTGCCTTCTTTTTAAATAAATAAAAAAATTATATATTTACTACTTTACATAAAAATACAAATATTTATTATTTTATGTATTATTCTTTAATTTTGCAGCCACCTAATTTTGTAGCCACTATCTGTAAAATAAAAAAGAAAAACTTTTATTTGCAATCTTGTTAGAACAGTCAACAAAATTGAAATAGTAGAAAATATATTAACTTATTGATATTTATGTTAAAAATTTTGGTTCATTAATATTAAGAAATTATATCCTCAAATTTACTCAGCTGATAGGCAGAACTTAGTTTATATAATTGAAACACAAAGCCAAACACCCAAAGTGAGATGGGTTTTCTGCATAGATATAATTAAATCTCTTCTCCCTTCACTACATATATATCTCTTTCCTACATATATATCTCTTCTTCCTTCACTACATAAATTAATATATATTCGCTACCCTGTTTCAGGTGCTACCCTGTTATCAAGTTCATCTAACATTTTGTTAGATATCCTTTTATCTTATCATCACTACTCATATTTATGTTTGCTCAGAGATTTTTGGTCTAATCCCTTCAACTTTTTGCTTGGAGTTAAGGTTAGTGCAATTATTGTGTTATAAATTTCATTGATTTCTAGGGTATTGTATGATAAATGAAATAGTACTTGTGTTGTGTTGTTGCTTGTATTGCATTGAAAATATTGATATGATTAAATATTGATAGGATGTTATATGATAGATGAAATGTTGCTTGTGTTGGATGATTTATAGGTACTAAAAATATCGAATTCGTAAGAAATGTCTTGGCACCATCGAGTGTGGATGTATGATAGGTTGAATCCAACAAGAGGGGGTATTAAACCTGAGTTTTATGACAAGGTTGAGGAGTTTATAGAAACAATTAGTAAGTTAGATGTTGTGAAGTCGGAAGGAAAGTGTAGATGCCCATGCGTTAAGTGTAGATGCACAAATTATAAAGAGCTGAACATTATTAAGATGCATTTGTGGGAAAAGGGGTTTATGCCAAATTATTGGATTTGGACAGAACATGGAGAGATTGACGACATAGGGATTAATCAGACGGGATTCAATAATTGTGGGGAAGGTGGTTCAGGAAGTGGTGCAAATGTAGAAGAATGTGATATGTATGACATTAGCTGGGAAGACAACTCCAGAAGGTATCATGAAATGGTTTTCGATTCTGTTGGTCCAGAGGATCCTCATGTAGAGGCTAAAAATTTTTTTGATCTTCTTGAGGCAGCTCAAAAGCCTTTGTGGGAAGGTTGTGTGCACTCTCAACTATCGATAGCTGTTAGAATGCTATGCATTAAGGCCGAGGGAAACCAATCACAGGAGTCATTTAAGCAGTGGGCCACCTTAATTAGGAAAATTGCTCCTGAGGGTAGTGCCATACCTAGGGATTACTATGAGGCTAAGAAGTTAGTGCAAAAGCTTGGATTGAAGGCAATCAAAATAGATTGTTGCTCAAACAATTGCATGTTGTATCGAAAAGACGATGCTGCTCTAACTAGTTGCAAGTTTTGTGAAGCACCTAGATTCAAGCCTATTTCCGATGGTGGTTGTAAGTCCAAGAGAGTTCCTGTCAGACGGATGCACTACCTACCCTTAATCCCTAGACTTCGAAGGCTTTATGCATCAATGAGTTCAGCTCCGCACATGACGTGGCATATAAAAAACCAACGTGATGATGGCGTGATGACCCATCCGTCACATGGGGAGGCATGGAAAAGCTTTGACCGTATCCACTCTGATTTTGCTTTGGAGCCTAGAAACATTAGGTTAGGTCTTTGCTCTGATGGGTTTACCCCAAATATCCAATTTAGCAAGCCTTATTCTTGTTGGCCCGTAATTGTAATTCCATACAATCTACCTCCTGGAATGTGTATGAAAGATCCTTATTTGTTCTTGACTTGCTTAATACCTGGTCCTAATAACCCTAAAGCCAACATTGATGTATTCTTGGGACCCTTGATTGACGAATTAAATGAGTTGTGGAATCCTGGTGTTTTGACGTATGATATTGTAGAAAAAAAGAATTTCGTCTTAAAGGCAGCATTGATGTGGACTATCAATGATTTCCCGGCTTATGGGATGTTGTCTGGGTGGATGACACAAGGAAGATTATCATGTCCTATTTGCATGGAGGATACCAAGTCTTTTACACTATCACATGGAGGCAAGGCATCATGGTTTGATTGTCATCGGAGGTTTTTGCCGACAAACCACCCTTATAGGCGCAATAAGAATGACTTCAGGAAGAATAAAATAGAAAGTGAAGAGGCTCCTACCAGATTAAGTGGTTTGGAGATTTGGCAAAGGGTTAAAGGACTTGGGAAGATATCAGATAATGGAAAGTGGATCAAATCGCGAGAGTATGGTATTACTCACAATTGGACTAAGCAAAGTGTGTTTTGGGAGTTACCTTATTGGAAGGATAACCTGGTTCGTCACTGTCTTGATGTAATGCACATAGAGAAGAATGTGCTTGATAACATAATGAATACTGTTATGGACACTGATAGAACTAAAGACAATGAAAAGGCTAGGTTAGACCTGGCTGAACTGTGCAAGCGTCCAGATTTACATTTGCGGCATGTCGGTGATAATTGTTGGTCCAAACCTAAGGCAGCTTATACTTTAACTTCTGAACAACAACAAGACGTGTATAGGTGGGTGCAACAACTTAGATTTCCAGATGGTTATGCATCTAACCTTGCTAGATGTGTAAGTCTTTCCCAAGGGAGGTTTATTGGTATGAAGAGCCATGATTGTCACATTTTTATGCAGTGCTTGCTTCCAACTGCATTCAGAGAACTACCTACAAATATATGGAAACCTCTTACCGAGTTAAGCCAATTTTTCAAAGACTTGTGTTCAACCACTCTCAAGGTTCATGATTTAGAGGTTATGGAGCAGAATATTCCCATTATCCTTTGCAAGTTAGAAAGGATATTTCCCCCAGGATTCTTTAATGTGATGGAGCATTTGCCAATTCATCTAGCATATGAGGCACGTGTGTGTGGACCTGTCCAATATAGGTGGATGTATCCGTTTGAACGGGTGATAGGAGCATTCAAGCGAACAGTAAAAAATAGAGCAAGGGTTGAAGGTTCGATTTGTGAGGCTTTCTTGGCAAAGGAGACTTCAAGTTTTGTTTCTTTCTACTTTGAACCACATATCTTATCGAGGCGAACCCGTGTGGGAAGAAATGATGACGGCGAAGACACAATTAAAGCCTCTTTATCAATATTTAATAGACCTGGTCGCAAGGTTGGTAAAGCTAAAGATCATTGGTTAGATGAACGAGACAAGGCCGCAGCTCATTTGCATATTCTACTCAATGAAAGCAAAGTTAGCCCTTTCTACATGTAAGTGCCCAAATCTTTTATTAAACAGTTAATTACACTTTTTCTACTAACGAATCCCATAGCTTATAAACTCTAGTCCTACTTTCATCAAGGTTTTGGAAAGAAACTTGTCCTGGAGAAAGCGATGACCGATTTCCCCCTTGGTTTGCATCATATGTAAGTGCATAAATTCGTATCATTTATTGTAAAGGTTTCTAACTAAAGATTTGAATCACATATCTTATAATTTGTTGCATGTTTCTAACTAGGTTCAAAATCAATGTAATGAAATTGTTGATCCTGGTTTGCAATCACTTTCTTGGGGTCCTTCAAACAAAGCAACAAGTTATCCAATTTATAAAGTAAATGGATATACATTTCATACCCTTGCAAGGTCAAAAGGAAAAAAAACCGATAACACCGGTGTGTTTGTTAAAGGTGATATAGGCAGCGGGGAAAGTGATTGGTTTGGAGTATTAGAAGATATACTCGAGCTTGAATACACTGGTAGTGACTATAATCGAGTTGTTTTATTCAAATGTCAATGGTATGATCCAAGTCGTCCAAATGGAACACGTATTCATAATGACTACAAAATAACTGAAGTCAACCATAGTAAAAGATATCGCCACTATGATCCTTTCATTGTCGCCCAAAAAGCTAAACAAGTTTACTTCTTACCTTATCCTGGAAATTGCAAGTCTATGTGGCGTGTTGTTGTAAACACTAAACCAAGAGGTCGAATTGAAATCAATCATGTACATGTAGAGGAGGATGGGGAAGAGAATGATGTAGCTTATCAAGCGGATGAGAGCAATCCTTCTAGGATTTCTGACACCGAGCCTCCTATCAGTCTTAAGTCTCCATTTGGAGAGGACCGCATTGTTGAATTGTCCATCGGCTCTAGTTCTGGGGCTAATAAAAATGAAGATGATGATGTTGCAGACTTTGATGATGATATTGATTTTTAATAGGGTAATCATTTTTAGCTTGTATTGTTTTAGCTTATATATATTGTTCTTTACATACATTGTTCTTAATATTTAGCTTATATATATTGTTCTTTACATATGTTGTCATGTAACTTAATCTAGTTGTCTTAAAAATTCAATATATTTAAAGCATAACTCTGTCCCACACTCATTAAGCTGACATGTCTAAAGCACCACTGGAATTTTTTTCTTGTCCTTTTTCTGATATTTAGGAAGCTTCATATTCTTTCTTATTGTTTTTAATCTCTTTCTTACAGTTTGGTTTGAAGATTGAATCTCTCTCTTTGTTGCAGTGGCAGTAGTGAAGGAAATTCATTGAATCTCTCTCTCTGTTTTTAATCTCTGCTGCCTTACTTGGTAATCCATTGACGAAAAATCCCAATATTGTAAGTTCCCATTTCTCAAAGTTCCTTGCTTTTTTCCTCTTTAGAGTTTAGATGTTACAGGTATCAAGTGTTTGTGAAATTAAGACATCAATTTTTTTCTCTTTCCTCTTCGACTCAGCATTTTTTTTGTGCAGTTTGGAGGCCTTCTAACTACTGGCATTTTGGCTTTCTCTGGAACGTATGTCATTTCTCTAGCTCTCAATGGATACATATGCCGTGTGAATGTGATCCTTTTTATGCTTATTTTGTAGTGTGATTGAAAGATATTCAGATGTTAATGACTTAAATGTTATGTATCATTTCCTATGGAAAAAAAAATAAATAAAAGAAAGACTGTCAAAAATAATAATAAATAAAATAAAATAAAGGGCTAGCCTAGTGAAAAAAAGGTGCCATCTTAACAGTTCTTTCCTTCTTTGGAATGTATCTGCTGATGACATTGTGGTTGCTTACTACTAAGCCACAAAGATTCCAAGGTTTAAAGAAAGTATAAGCAACATAACCAGTTAATTTCAGGGCATTGTTTAAGGTTCTTGCTTTTTCGATTGATGATAACTGTCAATCAGATTTGATCCATTTTAACTGGCTTTCTTGTTAAGCCTCATAATGGGTTAAGTTATTTAAACTAACAAAAATTTCTTGTAGTAAAGTTAAGTTATTACTCTACGGATTGAATTTCAAAATTTTGTTAAGGCATTCACAATTTCTGACTTATGATATCTTATCGAAATGATTATGTTTACATCTTTAATGGGAAAATAGAATATTTTACACAATATAGGCCTGCAAAAAAAATCTATCTAATTTGATAAGCAGCAGATTGGTAGATTGCTGATCAATTATGAAGTGGGTTTGCTTGATTCTCTTTTTTGTTTGCTTGATTTCTGTACCCATCCATCTGCTCTGCACCCTCTCTAAACAAGTGTATCTATGCTCTGCACCCTCTCTATGCTTAATATTTTTACTTAATAGTCCTTGAATATATATGTAGGTCATGGCTCCTCGGGTCAAGGGTAAAGGTGTCAAGGGTCATAGAAGTTCTCACACCACTACCGCAGCCGCTATTTCAACCACCTCCACCTCTTCTGGGACTTCGGTTGTGCCAGATTTTCAGTCAGGATCACTTAGCCAGCAACCGTATTTGATGGTACCTAATCCAGGCTACACGGGTCTTCCTCCACCAAGTTGGCCTACTCCAGGATGTATGGGTCCCCCTCCTCCACCCCCTCCTCCAATTTCGATTCCTCCTCCGCTTCGCAATTCCAATCTATTAGTTGATTCAGAGACACCTGGAAGCTCTAGTACATCTCCTCCATCAGAGACTGCATCGGTTCCTAATAGTGTCACAAAAGAAAGATTGGTTCCCGATGGAAAAACAAGGTAAAATTTGGATCTCTCTATAATTAAAATAGCAGCTTCTAGTGGATTTCCCATATTGCATTACCTATTTCTCTTATTACTCTTCTACACAATTTTTACATACTGCATTACCTATTCCTCTTATTACTTTTTCAGCAAGCAATACTAATCACTCTTCTTCTTTTACTACTCCTAATCTAAATGTGTTTACTACTATATTTTAATTTCAAATTAAAGTGCTAATGACTTAAAACTATTTTTTTTAGTTTCCTAACTTGTCAATTCTTTATGAAATTATCAGTTGGTTACCTTTCCCTCCTGGTTCTCAGAAGATTACAGAGATCATCAAGAAACGATATGATAAACCGTACAAAAAGTTTGGAGATGTCCCTCTTCCGACAAAGAAGCTTTGGTTTAAGGAGTGGAAGGTAAAAGTGTTGGATTGAATAAAATTATTTTGGATTGAATATTGTTCATGTGATTTGAATCTTATAAGTAGCAACTTGATGAGTATGTGCAGAGCCACTTTCTTATTGATGATGATGATGATGAGTTTTTCTGGAGGACTTTCAAGTATAGGACAAGTAAGCGATTTAGCCAAATGATGTCAGATATCCGTGAGGGTGTGGATACAACCCACGAATGGCTAATTCCTGCTTACAAAAAGGTGTTGGAAAGGTATTGGGAAACAGATGAGAAATGGAAAAATATAAGAAAAAAAGCAAGAGAGAATCGAGCGTCACTCTTAGGTGGTTCTGTCCATTGCGGTGGTTCTATTCCATTGAGCTCAACTATAGAGAGGATGGTAACATAATTTAAGTGGCTTTAGATCTTATTTAATAGACATCTATTTATGTAAAATTTTTCTTATTTTGTATTTTATGTGGAACAGAAGAAGCAGTTGGGCCGTACACCAACCCACGAGGAGGTCTTCAAAGAAACCCACACACTTAAAAGTGACAAGTCTAAATGGGTGGACAAGCGCTCTCAAGACACTCATGTGAGATATAGCACAAATACTCCTCCTATGTCAAAATTATTAACTAATTTCTAGCTGTCTGGCATTAACATTACTGTATTTAGTGGTCCTAACTATGTTCAACATTATTATTATTATTATTCAGCTTTGTGCTTTGTGATTTTATAGTTGGTTTCTTTTCTTCCAAGTTTCTGTAGTCTAAGCCCTTTGACACATCTCCTTATATAGGGTCTATTCAATTATTCACAATTTGATTCCATAGACCAACTTAAGAGATAATACAGTTCACCAATCTTAATCTTGTGTAGAAAGCATGTGAAGCATGCATTATTCTCTTGGAATATGGTAAGCTTGTCCCCATTACTCATCACCTAATGTGTATATAATATAATCCATGCTTCTTCAGAGATTGTCTCAAAATCATGAGGTTGGAACTGTGCAACATGGATTAAATTACTCATCTTTGCAAAGTTAAGATCCACATTTTGTGATATGAAGAATGGTTTAATGTGACAGATAAGTTTGTTGAGAATAAGAAAACATACTGATGAGCAGATTAGTAGCAGTAGAGTAATTTTTAAGTGTGTCCACGAATAACATGTAGTGTTCATGTCTCCCCTTCCTATTATCAGAATCTCCTTCATCATGTAGTATTAATCTTGTTTTTGCTTTTAGCATATCATAAAGAATGTTGATACTAATATTTAGCTCAATATTCTTGGGACTATTAAACTGTTCTTGCTGTTTGTTATATAAGATCATGGATGTTTGTGAAGATTTCTTGTGAAAATTCAGCCTCATTTTTGCTTGTGACTATTATTGGAGTTTTCTATTAAGTAATATGCATGGCTATTTGTCTTAATAATAATAATATAATTGATATAATCATTGTGCAACAGGAGAAGTTTATAAAAAAGTTGGCAGAAGTTCAGGCTCAACGTGCCGAGGCTCAAGCACAGGGAATGGAGCTACAACCAATTGATGAAGATTTGATTTGGGAGGAAGTGTGTGGTGGGCAAAAGAAGAATCGAGTTTATGGAAAAGGGTCATTCTTTTCTAGCTCTATCAAGTCTGGAACCACTTCTGCCAATTCTGTATCTGGAAGAGCACCAAGAAATCAAAATTTTGTTCCTGATTTGCAAGAACAGATTCATAATCTCAATGAAGAGCTTTTTCAGCGTGTTACTCAACAAACAGATGAGCGTATTAGTAAGTTGTTAGATACACGCTTGGCTCCTTTGGAAAAGACTCAAAAGAAATTAGAAAAGTTGGAACGGGCAATTGGAAAGGCCAAGAAGGAAAAGCTGAAACAGAAGAGATGGAATGAGGCTTATGTTAGCTATTATGAGAAGGTTAGAGCGTCAAGTAGTTCTAGTGCAGTTCCACTACCACCACCACCGCCGCCACCCTCAATGTCTTCGGATGAGGGCTATGATGATGATGAGGATGAAGATGACACTGAAGACTATAGCTGATAGTTTTAGTATGGTTGAACAATATACTAGGAATTATAGTTGATGATCAATACATTTTGTTTATGTTTTGAATTATATTGACTTGCTTGTTTATAATATTTTCTTTTAGTTTGATAATACGATGAATTTGTTTATGTTTTGAAATATTATAAATATTCAAATATAAATTAGATAAAAATTTGTATTAAATTTATATTTATTTTGTATGAAAATAAGTTTATTTTGTAATTAGAAAAAGTAAAAAAAAAATCTATTTTACCTTACAGACGGATTTACAGACGGATTTTCTGTCTGTAATCATGATTTTCCAAAGCTTAAATTACAGACGGAAAATCCGTCTGAAAAAATCCGTCTGTAATCATGATTTTCCAAAGCTTAAATTACAGACGGAAAATCCGTCTGAAAATCCGTCTGTAATTACAGACGAAAAATCCGTCTGAAAATCCGCCTGTAATTACAGACGGAAAATCCGTCTGTAAGTTTGTCGCCGTCAAGAAATGGAGGGAGAATTTACAGAGGGAAAATCCGTCGGTAAATCGTAAAAATCCGTCAGTAATTTTCCGACGGAAAAAAATCCGTCGGTAAATAATTTCCGACGGGGCTTTTACAGAGGGACAAAATCCGTCGGTAATTTTGTCGGTAACCAAAAATCCGTCTGTAATAAAGACTAAATCCGTCTGTAAATCTGTCTGTATTAATCACTTTTCTAGTTGTGATTTAATATAGATTCACTTTAAATTTATATATAATGGCAGGTCTCTTTTATCATTTTTATATATTCTTTCTAAAACACTTAAAATTTTAAGTTGATTACAATGGTCAAAACATGTAAAAATAATCGGGTTGCTTCTGTAGAGGCAAGTTCTATGCCTAACATGAAGAATTATCAAGAACCAACAAAAAATTTGAACAGGCATATAATAATTATTATTTTTACTTATCTTATTTTATGAATTTGTTCTTAATATTTTTCTGTGATTCTTTGATGTAAACATATGTGTATATAGTATTATTCTATCATATAAAAAATATATAAAGTTATTGTTCTATAATTCTCAGCATACATGATATGAGTATTCTTTTTGGCAAAAATAAATAAATAAATAAATAAATAAAAGCAAAAAGGATTTAGGGTTTGCTCAAGCACTCCCTTCTCACTCCCCACGGTCATGAAGCTGGGCAAAAATAATATGAATGTTAAACTAAATCCAAACTCCACAATCGAGTTTCACACACAAAATCCTGTTAATGGTCTGTTCCTCTTCGGCTCTTCCCTCTTGGTGCTTCCTTACACATTCTTCATCGTATTCCTTTGGTTTCATTGTTGCTGACTCGTCATCACAGGTGTGGGCAACCGGCTTTCCTTCTTGATTCTGGGTCAGTGGATTAAGGATCTGAAAGCCGAGCTTGGTTTGCTTTGTGTCGCCAAGGTCACTGGTCTTTTCTAGGTTTACTTTGCTGGATTGCTTTCTTTCTGAGTTGATTTTGGTGGTTTATGGATTCTGACCTATTTCTTGTTCTGTGAAAAGGGGTTTTTGCTTTTGGGTTGGTTGAGTGTGTGTGTGTGGGGGGGGGGGTTGCTCTGTTTTATCTTTATCTGGAGGTGAATCTTGGGTGCTGCCATTCTTTGATTGCTTTCTATGTATTCTTTTTCTCTTCATGTTATTCGGTTTAATACTTTGGATGTCTCTTTGGGGTGCTTTGTTGTTTATAAAGTTTTAGTTTTTATTAGAATTTACATGTCAATTAGAGTAATCTATAAGTTTTAGTTTTTATTTTCTATATTTTTACATCCGTACTTATTTTTTTCTTTATCGTTACAGTGAACAGCTGGAACAAGTGACTTTGGATTTATTAGCCAATTCAATTGGTCAATTGACTCAACTAGTTCAATCTATTGTTCAACATTTGAAAAATAATGTCAGCTCCCCCTCTAAAGTGTTTAAGGTCTTTGGTTCCGAATCTAATACTTTACTCAACAAGGTAGTGCATCGAGTAATCCTTTATTGCTATGCTCTATTGAAAAGGCAAAAACGGATTTGTCTATTGCTAAAAAAAAAGGAGAAAAACTCACTTGCTCCAAATACTATTCTTGGATTAGAGCTGCTTATTGTGAGTACTATGTAATAAGTAATTTAGTTTTATTATTATTATTATTATTATTATTATTATTATTATTATTATTATTATTATTATTATTATTATTATTATTATTATTATTATTATAGTAATAATTATTTTTTTATATTTAGTGGGTGCACGTATCTTTTAGACCAACAGTTTCGATGAGTTTGGACGATATTGAGCTTGCAATTACAGCATACTTGTATGGTGATATATTGGTAGATAAGTAAGTAGATTTAATAGGCATATCATTTTTTAACGGCGTTGTGAATTTTTTTAGCTATTTTTATTTACGTTAATTTATCTTTGGCAACGATGAGGAGGATATAGTGTTTTCAGATCATACAGCTCATAGAGATGTATTCAGGAGTTTGATTCCAGGCAAGCCAATTGTTTCTCTTGTGCTAGACTTAGTAGCAGATATGATGAAGATAGAGTTGACCAGAGAAAGTAGTTATTGGTTTTTACCTACAGTTTTTGCGGTAAGCATATCAGAGAAATAACACTAAAATAATGCTGGTATTTGTTATTTTTATTGTGCATATAAACAAGTGACAAAAATAATGCAGTTGTCAGAGAAGACAAAAATGGATCCCAACTGTCTGCCGTCTTGCATCACAGATATTTATTTGGGCAAAGTGGACTGCTTAAAAAGAGTAAGAATTGTTGCATACACCATATAACATAACTTAATGCTTGTTATTCAAGAAGTTTATATCATTTTTAAATTCAAAATAGCAAATATGGGTATGAAATAAATTTAATAACTAAAATGACTTTCTCTTGATTAGGTGTTTATCCCTGTATCTGAGACTATTGATGAAGGTCATCAACACTGGTACCTGGTAGTGATCGATCGTGTTAAAGGACACATCATTTTGCTAGACCCGTTGCCCACTGAGAAATAGTTCAAGCGAAAGAGGACAGCCTTGAAATTAGTAACTATATTTTATGTTTTCTTGTTAATTATCTAGATATATGACTAAAAAACCAAATTCTGACATAGACTTAAACAGGCCATTTTTTTAGACGAAGTAGTAGAAGACCGTCCATTCTATGACTTTGAGACTACTCCGAATCTGAATTCTTCACAATTTGAATTAGAAGAACCGGAGGGCCTTCCCACCCTCGAACATGGATCGTAAGATAATATTAATAGTAGTTATTGGTATGAAAGTTATGCATTATATAGCACTCTAATATATCTTGCTCGATATTTAGTAATGACGCGGGTGTGTGGGTTGCAAGTTGGATGATAGCTTGTTTTGAAGATGATCATTTTAATATAAAGGTAATATTATACATTATTTTTTATTCTCATTCTTTCTTTGATGTTTAGGTAGTTAAGCATTATGTGTAAATGTTAATGTTTTATTAGGTTGATGATGTGAGTCGAATGAAGATTGCAGTCTCACTCGTGTCGAAGAATCATAACATGATCGCGTATAGGGTCAAAAGAAAGGCCTCTGAAAATCTTAGAAAGCTGTATAATAATCACCATCTTGATTAATATGAATTCTCGGAAGATTAGACTTATAACATTCCCTTTTTCTATTTTTTGTGGGCATATAAACCTTCTTGTGACATACGCATTATAATTTGTTTACGTTTGTGTTCGTATTTGTTTGCCGGATTATTTAATGTCTCCATTTGACTAGAGATATAAGAAGCATTATTTTTAAAAGTGGGTTTTCTTGACCATCATTATTACTTTTACGTTTTATGATTTTTCTGCTAGTGGTGCTTATTATTATGCCATTTTGATATTATGATTGATTTGATCATAATTAGATGGATTCAGAATCAATACATGTTACCTAATATTAATATCTTTGATATATGCATTGAGCTCTATTGGGATTTGCAGTGAAGATTTTTTCTTTTACTTTTATTTTATCTTATTTATTTATTAGCTCTTTGGGATATTTCTTTGCATTTTGATCATCCCCTCTTGATGCGGGAGTTCTAGTGCAACTCTGGTTTTTCCTTTTTTCTGGGGTTTGAAGTGGAAGTGGGAGTTCGGGTGATTTGGATTATACCCAAGAGAAGGGACTGATTGATGTAGCTTTTGCTTAAATAATTAAAAGTTCATTTATGCTCAACTTTGAAGATGCTGCCTGATCAGAGAAAAAAGGTACTTACTCAGCTCATATGTGTATTTAGATTCACATGTATGTATCTTAATATGTTTTGGATTGGTTTTGACTTTAGAAAAGTCACATAATGCGATTGATGTGAATGTGATGCTATTGATATGTTTCTTTTCATGGAGTTTTGCGATTGATGTGAATGTGAATGAGATTGGATATTTTTCTTATAGATCTATGTACTTATATAGTGATATTATTGCTTTTTGTTAATGAATTGAACTTAACTTTTTTTCTTATTATACATCACAAATATTGTAATGAAGTCAAACTAATTTCCATTCTAAGATTCGAACTAGCCCTGCTTAAGCATTTCCTTTGGATGGTAAATGACTAGTTTTGTTTATCAGTTTATAAGAGTTTGATGAAGCTAATCTGGTTTAAATTCTACTGATGTAATTCAACTTGTGAAATGCCTTTTATCTGTAGCCTAAACCTCTGAAGAATTTGAATGGATTAATCTATCAAATTTGTGGTGAAACTGTTGGATTAACAGACATCGGCGATGTCTTTGTTGCTTGCAATGAGTGTGCATTTCTAGTTTGTCGTCCTTGTTATGAATACGAGTGAAAGGATATACCAGTGTTGCCTCCAGTACAAGACTAGATACAAAAGGCACAAAGGTAGTTCACTTTGTGCATATGTGTTTTTTTTTCTGTTTTAGACTCTGATAATCCATTGTCTTAACTTTTAATTGAACTGAAAGAATCATCTTTGGATTTCAGGGAGTCCTCGAGTGGATGGAGATGAAGATGTGGATGATGTTGATGATTTGGCGAATGAGTTAAGTTATAGCCAAGGAAAGAGTCCTAATAATGCAATCTCTTAGAGTAGAGTATCATAAATTCATAACTCTTAATTCCATTGATAAATTCTTGGTTTCTGATTGATTATGTCACTCATGGAAGGTCTAGGCACAGCATGAAATGTTGCTAATGTGACAAAAGGATCAACTGGGGTGATATTTGGTCTCGGAACTGTTGGCCTTTCTGTAAGTGCAGGGAACAACTCTGTCTGTCTTAACTTTTCAGTTCTCAATTGGTTACTAATTATCATTTCCAAACTACAAGATAATTTATGAATTCTCCTTTAATTAGGTTGCATAAGGTGCAAAACTAAGGGGAGCATCTCGAATAATTGGCGTGGATAAGAATCCACAGAAGTGTGAAAAAGGTGCCAAAATTAGTCCTGAAATCGATCTGAATATTGTTTTTTCACCTAGCACAATCCTTGGTTCATTATTTGTTATTGTGTTTGTTGTTGCCGCAGCAAAAGCTTTTGGATTTACAGAAGTTGTTGACCCGAGTTCCTACCAAGAACCTATTGCTCAGGTTGTTGTTTATCTCATCTGAAAATATCCAATTTAACCTTTCAGATAATATATATATGGTCATATATCATATCAAATAGCTGCTACTAGGTTAAGACTTACATGTCTGTGAAACAAGTTTATTTGTAACAATCGTTTATATGTTGAAAATTTTCAGGTTATTAAGCGCATTACTGATGGCAGAGCAGATTTTTCTTTCGAATGTGTAGGTGACACTGACATGATAACCACTACATTGTAGTCCTGTTGTGATGTAATACTCATTGTAGCCCAAACTCTCCTTCAATGTTTTGTGCTATGATTTTACTTTAAAGCCAACCAAAATTCATTTATAAACTCTCATAGTTGAAATATTTTATGTTTATGGCACTGTAATCTTTGTTCTAATTTGAATAAAATAAAATAGGTGTTGAGGTTAAGCCAGGGGATTGTGTCAAAATAGATGAGTTGGAAGTAGCTAATGCCTACATCCACATCTCTCAGGTTCACTTCTTTTCATGCTTATTATTTTCTCGTGTTTTTTTGGAATAAATCTTCTAAAGCGTTTTCCCTCTCAAGTTGCACTAGGAGAGGCCTCAAAGAATGAGAAATCTAAGGAACCTATGGTTGTCTACCTCAAAGTTGGAGTGCAGAAGCTTGTTTTGGGAACTTTGAACAGGGAGAAAATCCCCCAAATACCCTTGGATTTGGTTCTTGACCAAGAGGCTGAGCTTTCCCACACTTGCCAGAGTGCCAGTGTCTATTTCTGAGGATATAGGGCTGATCGATATCCTTTACACCACTAGTATATGTTAATTTATTCGTTGTTTTTGAATTGGTCTTGGTCCCCTGTCATTAGAAAATTTTGAATATGAAAAGTGCAAGTTTCAATGATGTGTGTTGTTATTTGTGAATATTTTTTCCTTGACTTTTGATGTGTTCCCTGTGGCACTGATGAGGACGTACCTGGTGATTTTGGTTCTAATGACTATTCAGGTATAGCACAGACCTATCTCGTAAATTTGATGAATTGTTATTGATTTATGATTCACTTGCTCAAACATTGTTGCGTTGTTTGATTTGTACAGAGAGTGATGAGGAAGAGGCTGCATTGAATCTCAAAGATAAAGGTTGATAGTTCTGCTCAATCCAAAATGTACTATTTACTTGTGCATTCTATGATGTGAGTAACTAATTATTAATCTACATTCAGGAAAAGTTGAAACCAAGTCTGAAAAGGTAAAGATTGATGAACCAAAAATGGATGTGAGTGGTTCCCCAGCAAAGAAAGTCAATGTTGCTGTTCCAAAGAAAGATGAAGAGGACGAGGACTCTGATGATGACGATGATGACGACAATGATGATGAGTCTAATGATTAGGATGAATCTGGAAGTGAGGTAACACAATGAGTTTGTTATCTACTCTCTGTTGCAATTACTTTTTAATTTTATTTAAAACTTAATGGAAAAATAAAAGCATTGCGCTTCTTTCAAGTATTAATTTTGTGGAAACCTTTATTGATAATTGTAGATGGATGCTGATACTGATGAGGACGAGAGTGATGAAGATGAAGAGACACCTGTGAAAAAGGTAACATTACTGTGTGGTCCTGTTTCCTCATA
The DNA here is from genome assembly GCF_003086295.3 of Arachis hypogaea. Taxonomy (NCBI): domain Eukaryota; kingdom Viridiplantae; phylum Streptophyta; class Magnoliopsida; order Fabales; family Fabaceae; genus Arachis; species Arachis hypogaea. The sequence continues at coordinate 47,401,257 of NC_092053.1, forward strand.
TATTGTCTTGTGTATTATTATTATTTGACATTAAAAATTAAATGCATTGCTTTATGTCTTGAAGGTCGACCAGGGCAAGAAGAGACCAAATGTGTCTACAACAAAAACTATAGTTCCTGTTGCTAAGAAAGCTAAGAATGTAACTCCTGAAAAGTCTGGTGAGACTATTAGCTATCTTTACAATTCGATATTGCATAACTTCGTAGTGTTGTTGAGGAAAATAGTCGATATTGGGACATGTCATGCATGCTCACTTGATAGCATTCCAAGTGCACCATCATATTTAATGTACTTTGTGTTGTAGGTGGCAAGAAAATTGCACATGCACTAACCCCTCACCTCGTGAAAAAATGTGGAAATCCGAACAGCGCAGGGAAGTTCCAGTCACCTAAAACTGGTTCACAGCAGCAAAAAAAGGGTGGAAACAAGGGTGGTCGTTGATCATGAAGTTTCTAATATGTACTAATTTTTGCTTTATTGCATTGGAATATCGTAATCGGTGTAATGGTTAGGAGGTTTACTAAATTTTGTTTGCTAGAGGTGGCTACTAGTTCGATGAGTTGAGTTCTCAGAAATTTTGTTGGACAACTATTGTGTATTAGTTGAGTTAAAATATATTAATTATCTTTATTATTCAAATCTGAGCTACTCTCTAATGCTGAGAACGTCCATGGCACCACTTGTTTTGACTATTTTCTGTATGTCAGGTTACTTTTTACCCTTGATTTTCATAACTCAAACTACATGATTTCTATTTGTTTTCTTGGTATTTCTAAAGACATTGTTAAGGCTATTTTATGTATTGAACAATCAAAGATGCTTGCTGTGTCAGGATCAAAACTTCGTTTTAAATTTGAGCCTTAATGCTCTAATTGGGATTTGGGAACTCATCCTTCGTTGTTTAAAACGATATGAACTTGAGTCTCCGCTCATTTGCAAACGATATTTTGGGGATCGCATGGTCGTGAACCGAATTATACACCATTCAACTCCAATATTCTGAATACTCAAACTAAACTACGCAACAATGGCTAAATTCATATTTACGTAATTACGTTCATTGTCTTCCTTTGGTTCCCTCCTTCAATATCCTAGTTTTTTTTCCTTAAAATCTTTTCGTTTTGTAAACCACTCACATGGACTAATCTTCATGCATGGATGGGACTTGACCTTGCATTGAATCATCATCACCATCATTAACGAATGGCACATAAACTCGCAAACTCTTCCTAAAATTGCGAGTTTAACCTAGTTTGACCGAGTCTACTCAATCTAGTTTATATCCAAGTTAACTCAATTTCACCACCTAATACGAGTACAAGTTTACAAATTAACTCACTGAGTTTGACAACAATGCCCCTCTACCAATGCAAAAACAAATAAAAGGGAAGCTAATCATACATTTTAACCATCCACGGTAATTTACAATCACAACATAACAAAATAATTAAAGTTTGAAATCCAGCCTTCAATTGAACTCTGAACCATATATATATCCTAATAAGCTAAGAAAATAAAAAGCCATTTCAAATAGCCTGCCATTACAAGAAACCAACATGCCAGTAACGGCTTCACCCGATATTTCTTGTTGAAAATATCACCAAACCAGGAACCTGCAGCGCACTCCAAGAACCTGTACACAATTCCATGGTAAAATTGCATTAAATCAATGGTTCAGTTCATAGAAGGAAGGATACCCTGAACCTGCAAAACTTGTAAATAATGTAAGAAAGTGACTTTTTAGAGAAAAATAAAGCTTTATAGAATACAAAACCCATACAGAACCATTGAATTGGTCGTTCACTAGCCCTTCATGTATGATGGAGATCAGTCCCTGACTGTAAAATAAAAGAATTCATGCACACATGCAAATCAACCATAATAACAAGCATACATGATCAACTGAATGGTAAAACTAATAACCGATCCCTTGTAAAAAAGATATTCAGGTTGAAAGAAAGAAAGGAATCTGGTTTTGTAATGAAAGGTTTTTAAAAAATAAAGAGGATATATCTTTAACATGACAAAGTATGTTTCCATTTTACACTAACAAGATCCAAGGCTTAACAAGAACTTGTGTTTGTTGGGAGATGGGACTGAGGGGTGGCTGCTTAATTCTTGTGAATATGGATTAGGAAAGTAACTCTAAGCAAATTGGACAAAATGAACCAAAACGAAATAATTGAGATTTGAGACAAAGAAAAAAACAAAAAGGGGGCCAATAATTTGCGACAATCTTGGACAGAGTGTATGAAAATTTGTAGGAACACAAGGGAAACAGGAAATATTTACACATCATTACCTATAGAGCTATCGAGTACATACAAGTAGTGTAAACAAGAAATAAGGGCTCCCTATACAACAAAAAGAAATTGTCACTTTAGGTAGCCTAATAGAAAATTTTATGTTAGTTGGAACCTTCTGAATATGGTATTGAACCTCAAGAATTTATCCTAATGCAGAAAATCTTGTATTGTTTTGTCAAAGTTGTGTGCAATGCAATGAAAACTACTGCTAGAAGAAAATCAGCAATATGTGCTTTTAAGATCTCAACTCATCATGTGAATGCTACATTATTGTTGGAAATTAAGATATAATCAATTCATTCTTGGAACATACATATTCTTTTTGTTCTATTATTTTATTACCATTCATGCTTGGTCCATGTTAGATTATTTTTCTCTTATGCATGTTGGAAGCAGAACTAATTGAAGAAATTGTCACAACTATTTGGACAAGGCTACAACCTAAATTGCCAACATTTAGGGATGGATTGGTTGGAATTGATAAGAAGATAGAAGACATGAACTCACTTTTAAGACCAGATGTAAAGGATGTTCGCTTTATAGGCATATGGGGTATGGGAGGCATAGGAAAGACAACTCTTGCTAAAGTCTTGTATATAAAAATTCGAAGAAAATTCAAATTTAGTTGCACCTTTGAAACGAGATCCAATTGAAGAGAACTTTGAAGATTTTGAAGATTCCGATGGGTAAGGGGGAATATATATTTTCTCAAAAAATAGAAAAAATAAGAATTCAACAATTTGCTAAAATTAACAACAAGAATTCAACAATTTGTCAAAATTAACAACTAATATCAAATAATATAAATCAAACCAAATTACCCTAATTACAAAAATCACACCAGTGCTATAATAATTCAAATCACAAAAATCATAGGGAGGAAATTACCGGAAGGGAGAGGCTGACAACAGTGATGAAGAATGAGGAAGACGGCAAAGAAGACGGTGACGAAGACGGAACCAAGAGGAAGGCAACCTCTCTGGAACCAGAAGGAAGGCGACGCTCTTTGGAACGCACAAGATGGCGATGCTCTGTGACGCGACGATGACCTCGATTGCGAGACAAGAGAGGAGAGAGGGAGAGATCTTGCGTGCGACGCACAGTGAGACAGATGAGAGAGATCGAGCAGAGAGAGACAGAAAGAGAGGATAGGAAGAGGAGAGAAGAAGACAAGGTAGTGAACTCGTAGTTTTTATCTTGACTCGTTAAGCTAACTCAAAATCGTAATTCGTTGAATCGTGAGACGAAACGTAAATATGACTCGTAAATTATAAAAATTTAGAAAAATTTAATAGCAACAACTAATTTTATAGAGAATAAAATAAATCTCAAATAAACTAAATTATCCATAGAATTATAACTAATATATATACTATAACAAGTTAAAAGTCACAATTCAACACAAATTCACAAATCAAAACATAAATTCACAACTCACAAGTTCATATGACACTAAAATAAATTCAAGTAGCAAATAAACCAACCAAACTACTAGAATGAACAACTAATTAACTAAAATCTAAACAAGTTTTTTAATAATCATTCTATTCTTCATCAGTTATAAAATCTTCACGAGTTTCACAAACTTTTGCATTACCATCTTCATCATTATCAGGAGCAGGAGGAAGAGGTCTTTGGAGAAGTTCTTCAAACTCATCATCATCAAGATAAGGAATTGCCAAAAGATCCTTAGAGGCACCAACAACTCTATTACCACTTGCTCCATCATTTAAATCAGGATCTGAGATTAGAGCATCTAAATCTTCTTCTTCTCCATCTTCGTCAGCAACAATCCACTCTTCATCAGAGTCCAACTCATCAAGACTATAGTCATAATCAAGACTTCTTCTAGTTTGTTTTTTCTTTGCTAATCTTGAATTTGTCATCACAAACACAACATCATTCATGGTTTTAGCTTTCAAACGGTTTCTCCTTTTTGTGTGAACCTTTCAAAAGTAGATAAAAAATATTAGACATTAATCAAACAATAAGATAGAATTGAAGAATTAACAACCAAATTTATAAAAGTAAAATGCAATTTATATTTAATTACTAACCATCTCAAAAGCGCTCCAATTACGTTCACATCCAGATGAACTACATGTCAAATTCAAGACACGAATTGCAAATTGTTGGAGCTCTGGATGCTGATCTCCATAAGAATCCCACCATTGAGCTGGAGTTTTAGTATAAATTGCATTTTGAGCTACTTTACTACCAAAAAACTCTTTTCAAGTTTTAAAATCTTCAAGTTGAACATCCATCTTAGTGATTAAATCTGGATTTCCTGTCATCCTTTCCATACAAGCATAAAACTGCTTCTTAAGCTCATAAGCAATTTTAAAACCAGAGCTATAATGAATCTGAGGATTCAAATAATAGCCTGCAGCATGCAATGGCCTATGAAGTTGGTTGCCCCATCTTGCATCAATAATATCCCAAATAGGTATATAACTAAAACATAAAAAAAATTAATAAATTAATTACAAAATAAACAATATTTTCAGAATTTAAATTTTTTAACTCTCTCTGGCTTTTGCTTTTCTACCTCTGCCGTTATTACATTTTACAATTACACTTTACACGTATCATTCAACATTATGTACAACTCTTATGCATTAATTAAAAAATAAAATAATTAGACATTTTACCTTGTCTCAACTCCTTGAAATGCATCTCGTATTTTCTTCTTTGCACTTGTCATTTCTTCATAAATAAATCCCATTGCCGGCTTTTCTTCTGAATCCACCATACGAAGCACATGAAGAAGAGGGTAGGCAGCCCTCAAGCAAATTACGACTTCCTTCCAAAACACCTTATCTAACACCACACTTGCAATTATCTTTCCATCTTTTGTCTTTGCAAAATTACTAGAAGTCCATTGATCAGAAAGAAACATTTTTATTAAGGAACCTTTGTTGTCATTGAGACATCCCAAAGTAAGGTAAGAAGTTGCAAAACGGGTCATACCCGGCCTCACCAAATCTTTCCCCTTAGTGTGGATGTGTAGTAGTGCAATAAGAGCAGTTCTAGCATATATGTAAGTAGTAATCTTTCTACCTTTATAAATTGTGTCCTTGTGAAGTGTTACTTTTTTTTCCAAGTCTTCTAACATTAAATCAATGCAATGTGCTGCACAAGGCGTCCAAAACAACTTTTTTCTCTTTTTCATTAGCATTTCTCCTACAGCTTTGTAGTTAGCCGCATTATCGGTGACAACTTGGATGACATTTTCTTCACCAACCTCTTCAACTACATCATCTATCATTTTAAAGATTTTATCAGCTGTCTTAGTAATGTGAGAGGCATCAATGGATTTCAAAAAAACAGTCCCTTTAGGACTATTAACCAAAAAATTTAGGATGGTCCGTCTTCTCTTATCTGTCCAACCATCAGTCATTATTGTGCAACCAACCTGCTTCCAATATTCTCTATGTTCCTCTAGTGATTGTTGAACAAGCTCCACGTGTTTCTTCAAAAGAGGCACCCTTAATTCATGGTAGGATGGTGGCTTGAATCCTTGTCCGTATCTTATAGCTTTCTCAAACATTCTACTGTATTCCTCACTCCTTGAAACATTAAAGGGGATGCCATTGTTGTAGAAAAAAGCACTAATCTCTAAACATACTTCCTCTCTCAAATTCTTCTTAAATATATTGTTGATTGTTGTTTGAGTACTAATGCGTGTTTTCTTGAATATGTTGCCATCTAATTCTTTTCCCTTTCTTTTTTCACCGGTAGTGTCAACTTCTTTAGTAGCTTCTCCTGGGCTTGCCCCACCCATGTTTGTTTTCTTCATCAAATTTACTTGTAACCCACTCACAACATCCCACATTTGCTTCTTAACTTCATCACTAACAGTTGTACAAGCCCCAACATCTTTTTGAGTTCCTGCTAAGTGGTGTTTCAATCTATAAACTCCTCCTGAAAAAATTTTATGACAGTATTTACATTGTATCTTCTTTCCATCTTCTCCAACAGATATCCCGTGCTCCCATCCTACATCAGTTCTACTTCCAAGAGCATTCTTAGCAACTTTTTTTTACAAGCGATTCCAGCTGTACTTCCTGACTGAGAAGCTGGAATGTTAATCGGATTTTCACTTGCATTAGCTTGATTTGATGCCATTCCTGTTTAGAAAAAAATAAAAACAGTAAATATTCAATGAATCAATTCAATATCATAGTAAAAATTCAACAATTTAACAAAAATTATTGGGATATAGGTGACAAAGAGAAGTTTCAATCAGGGAGCTCAGATGAAGGATCAAGCAGTAAAAATGATAGCAATGAACAAACTGTTAAAACAAACGGTGATTCATTGTCTTCACTAACTGAATATTTCACTGTTTCATACAATGTCCTCATTTGGATACACTGGAACAGACAAAAGCAGACACTTATTATTAGTATCTGACTGTATAATGCAGGAAGCTTTGAATGCCATGATGATGAAATCGAAATAGTTGAATCTCCCAAAGTAATATATATTAAATTGATGATACTAATTTACACATTTTGACTTGATCATTTTTCTAGTTGACAAAATAACTTGGCCAAGAAAATAAATGGTAGAATCTATTCAACTAGAATGATGTGTATAATCCAATTGCAATAACTAAAAATGAGGATATGTTAATAGAAATGAGTTGTTGCAAGTTGCAACATGCATTGATCAAAATATTGGTAAAGTCCTGTTTTCATTATTAGTCCTGTTTTCATTAACATGAATTAACATGAGAACAATATAGAAGTGTTGGAATTGGAAGGACACCAGGAGGGGTCTGAATTAAATGGTATAGAGACCCCAAAGACTACTAGTTTAGTGGATGAAAAAATTGAGGATGGTGTTAAAAATCATTTATTAAACAACACTGCTCAAGATGAAGTGAAAAGTTTAGGAGGGACATTAGTGGAAAGCACAGAGCAGTCAACCCACCAAGAAACATTTAGTCGTGAATCAGATGTCAATCAGAGTTAACATTATATATAAACAATTTCATTAATTTTTATCTTAGAAATTAGGAGGATTAAACTGTGTCAAATATTTATAATTTTTAAATAAAACATTAATTAATAAGAAAGAGCTAAAAGCAAAACCATGATATAAGAATGGATAAAAGCAAATCACTTTTTGTTTCACATTTCGATCGCCATTATTAATCCATGTTTTCCATTATATTATTGTTTTAATATATCAAAAGATGGTGATAGTAAAATAGCCTATTGATTTGCACTGAACCTCAAGTTCAAGTATCGCACCATAATACTACCTCTGAAGCCATTAACCAAAACCAGCTGGTGGATGGAGCTAAGGTAAGTTTATTCATTGATATTTTGTACATTAAGTTTGACAGGACATATTTGTGGAAAAGAGTCGAGGTGCAATATCCTCTCTCAAAATTTGACATATACTCGTAAGTCGTAACATACTAGTTATTTTCAGGTCTGAGATCACGGTTTTTCAGGTCTCAAAACTTACTATAATTCGTATAAAATCATAATCTAAATTGAACAATATAATTAATCTGCAATATAATCAGTAAACCAATAAATATACACAATAGCAATTCAACCTACAATATAATCCATAATAAACAAGTACAACAACAGATTGAACTGACTTTGAAGAGGATCAAAATTAAAAAAGTTTTAACATACCTGAACTACCAGTGAAGGGGAGGAGAAGAGCAGCAGCAATCCAGATTCCAGAAATAGAGAGCGAGAGCCAGAGAACCAGACACAGAGGCAGAGTCAGAAAGTTTCGCAAAACAATTGCAAATTGATGCTCACAGCCTCACACAGTTCAACCACCACCAGTCTAATTCCACAACAACGGCAGCAGGCTGTGACACACCAAATTGGGGATTTTGGTCGCGCGAAATTTAAACTTCAGAGGAATAGAGAGATAGAGTCAGAGAGAGTCAGAGATTGAAAGACTTGAGAAAGGTGAAATTTTGAAATTTTGGCCATGGAGATAAACTGTAAAGTGAGGAAGGTAAAGAGATTAAGGAATTTACTGCTAATCTGCTAGGGCTCCTCCATCTTCCATGGTCTTCTATTCAGATTGGGCCACTGGGTTGGACTGGGCTGCACTCAGGATCAAGAAAAGAGCATCTTCAATCTTGAACGCAACATCGGGGCAGAAACGCGATTCCAGCGGCTCTGCGTTTTTGCGCGGCGATTCCACATGAAGAAGCTTGGTCCTGGACGAGAAGCAAAACCGAGACTGAAGGAGGATGCAGAAACGTGAAATCGTGCGTTTCCACGAGTTGAAACGCGTTTTTGACTACCTTGGAAGAAAATGAAGAATACTGAAACCTTCAGAGGCGTGAACGAGAGGGTTTTTGAACCCAGATGAAGAATAATTTTGTTTTTTTGTTTTTTTAATATGTTTAACACAGATGAAGAACAATTTTGATTTTTTGTTTTTTTAATATATTTTTGTTTTGTTATTTCAATTATTTGAAACTATAAAATTAGGATTAATTGAATTCTAAAATTTGATTAATTTAAAAGGATATTTTTGTCTAATCAAATAAAGGAAGGATGTTTAAGTCTTTTTATAAAATTAAATAAATAAATATTTTTTATTTTTATTTAATTAAAAAGGGTGTTTTAGTAAAAGTGGTGATATACTATGTATTTAAAAAAGAAAAAATTAAATGCTGACGTGGAAAATAAATTCCACATGTCTTATTGTTATTTGTCTATATTTTAAACGTATCGGTACGTATGAATTTATCATCGTATCGTAGCAAACACCTATTTGTAACTACCCATTAGTGGACAGCACATCTGTTTTCTTCCATATTCACCAACTCCTTTTGTTATTTTGTATGGGAGTACATATAAATTTTATTTGTTGCATCAGAGTACATAAAAATTTGAAATATAATGTAAGTAAAAAAATATTTCATATTATATATCAATAGAGTAGTGACATGCATTAACTGAGTCATCAAATAAATCATGTGTATTTAAATTATATTTTAAATTTTTAAATAGTGGGTAGTTATAAAAGAGGTAACCGTGTTAATAGTGGGTAGTTTAATGGTTTTCCTATCATTTAAAATGGACTAAAATTGATCAAGTATATCTATTTTAATCTCTTCTACCAATCTTTTTATGTACTAATTGCATGCCAAAAATTTGGATTATTGATATTATTAATATTTTTTATTATTTTTAATTTATTTTTTTAAAAAAAATACATATATCTCGTTTACACTGTAAACAAGATAAATATAAAATTATCTCATTTACAGTGTAAACGAGATAAAAGATAAATATTTATTTCGGTAAATATTTTTTAAATTATTTATTTTGATGATTATTAAATTTATTTTATTTATTTAAATAAAAAATTCCAATTAATTCTTAATAAATTAATATCTGGTCCCCATTATTGAATTATTAAGTGATGGCGGGACACCACCATAGGTTTTATTAGTAGAACCCAAACTACCATGGCGATGAGGTATTTTCAGCCGACAAATCAATTGCTAACTTGGTTTGATGCTTTCTTAAAACAAGATACTAAACATAGAAAATGAAATTAAATATTAGATATTATTAGCCCACATTAATATAAATAGAGGGTATTTTTAATAATCATTAGGCAATATGTAAATCGTCAAATAATCATTATGCTCTTCCTTCTATTTCATTAGCCAATGTAATATGTGAATTCAACAAAAATAATTATTTTTGTTGAATTATTATAATTAGCCATTAGTATATATAAAGATGAGCATCATTCCTTTTATATTAGTTGTTTATTGTACGAAACTTTCATGTTCAAACCGATCTAAATTTAATGTTATCTATTTTAAAGAATTATGATGTTTAATAACAAAAATAATTAAAAAAAATAGCTAAAATTTATATTAAATTCTTCTCGTCACTACAAAAAATAATTCAAAATCGTTAAAATTATTGTCAGTTTTTTTCAATGATATTATTTTCGAAAATTTCGTGAATTTTTTATACGATAACACATCAATAAAAAAGGTTATGATTCTCACTATCAAATAAAATAATCCTTCACAAAGTGTAACACTATTTCACGCAAAAAATATTTAAAATGACACGAGTCATTCTGTCAAATTTACTATAAAATAATTTGACGAAAATATTTGATCAAAAAATTATGTTGGACATTATCTGTATTCGAGTGGTAATCAAAACACAGGATTTTATCATTTGAAATTTGGATTTCCGTCAGAATTTTTCCAAGCGAGATCCGACAACTAAGTTATTACACCCTAATATAGTAATATTAGTCACGGCCTCCTCCTTCCGCCCACCCCCTCGTTTCACTTTTTACATTCTAAAACACCAAACTCGCCCTCCCAAACCCCAAAAATCACCTTCCTGCTTCAACCACTCTTTCCCAAAAGCCCCCAAATCTGCCACTGTTGACATTACTCCACCCTCTGGAGCCACCGCACCACCTCTCCACCCTTAAATTCTTATCATTATGTTTGCGGTCCTTATAATTAATTAGAGTATGATAAAATATACCATATGTATTTTTCCTTAAACTGAACTAATTATTATATTTTCAAGCACTGCTACAGATATCAAAGATCGAGAAGAACTGATTGAATATAATTTTCTATTTAATTCCATCCATACAGGATTTGAAATTCCAAAATGCGCCATTGTAGTTGTGGTCGCCATATTACTATAGTATGTGACTAGCTATTACATATATCAGTTCAACATAGTAGCTATCTAAAACCGGAGCTTAATTAAAATCATGACTACATGCAATGAAGAACAACATTATTGAAGCAGTAATATTCCGCTTATTATTGTGAAAACTCACGTTAATTTATTTTCATATAAAGTTAATAGTTGAAGATGATTAAATGATAATTTAATTAAATATGAAAAAATGCAGGAAAATAATAAATTTAGTGAACAATACCGATATGCATATAGTAATCTCCTTTTTTTATATGTGATTTCTGTTGGAGTGTAGTAATCTCCTTTTTTTATATGCCGTTATACATATAGTAATTTCTTTTTTTTATTTTATTAGATTAATTTTAAAACTTATTGTTTATATTGTTTACGAAAATCATTATCTATCTAATAAAATTGATTAAATATGTATATCAATTATTTAATAATTTTTAACTATCAATTTTACACGTAGACAACCGGTATAAATTTTTATCTCAACCTATTATAAAGACAAGGAATAAAAATACACATACAATTTTTATCAATTATACTATGTGTAAACTAAAATTAGCCACTAAAATTAATCACTAATATAAAATATATATTAAAATATAAATATATATTAAAATTAAGTTAAATTATACGTATATTTATATATAAATCCATTCGTAATTAATTTTAATAACTGATTTTAATATACAAATAGCGTTTTTGAATCTTTATATATCCCCAAAAGAAAAATGAAAGAAAACACAAGTATATGTATTCATACAGAAATTGAATTAATCAATCAAATAAGTTCATACGTGTATCCATCTATTGGTCAAGTTAGTTTCTTTCATTTCTTTCCGGAAACAATACAGTTTATTTAGATGGGTAATGGGTTCAACAACAAAAGTCAACCCGCTAAATTAAAGAAGTCAACAGATATGTCTAAGTTCAATTAATGAACATACATTTATAAAATTACTTACAAATCATAATATACTACACAAAAGTTCTCAGCAGAAAGAACTCAAACTCGAATTAATAAATAATAATATTTGTAAAATAGTGGTTATTTACTCGGACAAAATGTCGTTTATGGGTGGCATCTGACTAAAAAACCTATCAAACTCCTTAAACGACATATCTCTAATCAAAAACTGGTTTACAAAACCATTATTATTATTGTTACCTGCTGATGAAGAAGAATCAGGCACATGAACATGATTATTATTATTATTATTATTATTGTAATAATTCTTCCTTTGATGATGATGATGGTGATCTCTCAGCTTATCATGACGAGGTTTCCCATAATCATCAGAAGAGTCTTTACCAGTTAGCTTCTGAACCACAGATTTGAAGCTTGTAGCATCAGTTTCCACATATTGCGTGTTTATAATCACAACCTTCACCGGACCCTTGTTGCTTCCACCGCCATAACCAGACATTGTTCAACAAAATATAATAATTTAAAATAATAAAAAGAAAAACTAAAAGAAGAAAAACCCAGAAGCTTTCTCTAGCTAGATGATTTTTTTTCCTTCTTCTTTTGGGAGTGAAAAGGGCTTAATTTAATTGGGTTATTGACGTGGGATATTTATATTATTCGATGCATCAAGGTTTGGCTTTTTCCGCGTTTATTAAATTAATTTTTGTGGTTCATGGGTGGTGGGGTTTGGTTTGACGGCTTGAAGTTATATAGATGAAATAAGTTGACCGGTGCTGTTTTTATGTTTTTATGTGAAATTTAATTAATGAGAAAGAAAGTTTCCAATTTTAATAATAAAGCTATGATATTTAAGGTTGATATAGTCAAGCCTCACAATTCGCAATTGCAAGCCAATAATTATAAGCCAGAAGAGCCACTATGCTAATATATATTTACTTCTTGTGATATATGGATCTCCATTTAATAATGTATGACTTTTTTTTATAATATAAACTGCTCAATTTTTTAATGATGGAAGACTCAGATTATTAAGAGAGATTGAATTTAATAAAAGCTAAAAAAAAAAGAAACTTTTATATATGTATAAATAAAGAGAACAAGATCTCTGGAACAACACATATACAACAATAACAAAACACTTTTCTCCATATATATGTACGTTTTAACATATAAAAGAATAAATTATTAAAAAATATATAAATTATTATTATTATATTGAGATAATAATATTAAAAAATATTAATGTTAAAGTTCTCTATTTAAATTTTTTTATTTTATATTTATTTCATCTTTTTTATTTATTTATTTTACAATATGTTATTAGCACGAAATTTTGATCAAAATTTAAGAAGACATAGGTAATAAATTTTTATTATGTCAAAATTTTCTCATCTTAAATTTAGTGTTCTTGATTTATCTAGAAATAACTATTTATTATGAATATTAGATGTCGAAATTCATCTTGATTCAATAGATCTTGAAGATACCATTAAGACTAAAAATAAAGCATCTTAGAAGGATAAAGTCAAAGTCATAATCTTCCTTCGTCGTCATCTTGACGAAGGATTGAAAAATGATATCTCACTAAAAGATTTTGTAAATCTGTGAAAAATTCTTCTTCAAGAAAGGTATAATCATTAAAAGACAGTGGTACTTCCTCAAGTCTGATATGAGTGGACACACTTCGGTCTATAGAATTTTAAATCTATAAATGAATACCATTCAGCAATGTTTCGAATTATCTCACGAATAAAATTATGTGGGAAAAAACAACTGATAATGACATGTTACTTTTTCAAACTTCCATGTCTCGAATATGCTCCTGCAGCAGCAGTGTCGAAAAAAAAATTTTAAAAATATTTGAGCTAATTTCTTCATTTCTTGTTGCTGGAGGTAACAATGAATTACTTTAAAAAAATAATGAAGCGCACCTAGCTGGCGCCGCTCCATTTTCTGAAGTAAATGCAGTAAATTAAAACTTCAAAAGAGGTAAATGGTAAGGTTTTGGTAATAAAAAAAATTATGAAAGAAAGAAAAATTATTTTCATAAGAAGGGATCTTACCAGAAGTGGAATAAAGAAAGAAATAATGGACAAAATAAATCAACAGAAGATAAATATTTCTGTTGTGGTAGAAAGAGCCATTGGTCACGTACTTCTCGTACCCCAAGGCACTTAGTTGATCTTTGTCAAGCATTTTTTAAAAATGATAACAAACGAAAGGAGAAAATTTTTGTTTTAAAGGATGTTGCTGAAAATTACACCATTCATTATGAAGTATATAATTTTTTTAAGGATCGTAAAGGAAATATTAGTCATTTAGTCATGGATAAAAAAAATTAATATTTGAATTTATTAAGTACTTATGTTAATATATAATGTAAGAAACTTCTTGTTAAATTTTATCTCTTATGTATTTAAATTTTAAGTATAATGTATATAAATAATGTTTAATAAAATATTGATGTTTATGTTTAAGAATTTCAAAATTTTTAAATTGTCAAGTTTTAAAATAATAATAATAATAATAATAATAATAATAATAATAATAATAATAATAATAATAAAAAACTTTTTAATATATATATTATTCTTATGTACAATGCTACTTAGACAAATAGTTACAATTAAGAATATAATTATTGCACATACACATTTACTTATTTTATATTATAATCTTATTATTATTTGTTTTTGAAGAAAATGACGACGACATATAACAAAGATATTTTGTCTTGTAGATAGTGTAACTTTGTATACTATTTTCAAAAGTAATATATATATTTTACTCATCTTGTACTAAAAGAAGAATGTGTTAATATTATTATTATTGGTTCAGACAATGTAATAGAAGGCTCCAGAAGAATTATAATTTTATTTTCTGGAGAAAAAAATTCATAATAAATAATGCACTATTATCTACTAAGTCTCTAAGAAACTTGTTGGGTTTAAAGATATTCGCCGAAATGGATATCATATTGAAACCATGAATGAGAAAAATCATGAGTACTTATATATCACAACTCATGATTTAAATAAAAAGGTTATATTAGAAAAGTTATCCTCACTTTTATCTGTTATATTATACTAAAATCGGTGCTATTGAATCACATGCCATTGTAAACCAGAAATTTCACAACTAGAAAATGGATTAATACAGACAGATTTAGTCTTTATTACAGACGAATTTTTGGTTACCGACAAAATTACCGACGGATTTTATCCCTCTGTAAAAGCCTCGTAGGAAATTATTTACCGACGGATTTTTTTTGTCGGAAAATTACCGACGGATTTTTACCAATTACCGACGGATTTTCCCTCTGTAAATTCTCCATCCATTTCCTGGAGACAACGAACTTTCCGGCAGATTTTTCGTCGGTAATTACAGACGGATTTTTCGATGGATTTTCCATCTGTAATTACAGACAGATTTTTCGGCAAATTTTTTGTCGGTAATTACAGACGGATTTTTCGGCATATTTTCTGTCTGTAATTACAGACAGATTTTTCAACAAATTTTCCGTCTATAATTTGAACCTTGGAAAATCATCCCACACTCTGATTACAGACAGAAAATCCGTCTGTAAATCCGTCAGTAAGGTAAAATAGAATTTTTTATAGATTTTTCCATTGCAAAATAAACTTGTTTTCATACAAAATAAATATAAATTTAATAATACAAATTTTTATTGATGGTACAAATAGAAAAACACTGAAGTGAGTACAAAGCGCTTTCTTTATGATAAGAAGCAATTATTTCCATGCAATAATACAAACTAAATACATTAGATGACAAGTAACTACTAGTGGACTCATCAGGATTCAATATCCCTAATTTATGAATAGCTTCATTCTTTCTTGAGCTTCTTAGTGATGGTGGCAATATACTTGCCTTGGTGGAATGCTTGCTCCAACTCAAGTTTAGTTGGTTGTCTTGATCCATCACCACCAGCATAAGTTCGGGTACCGTATGGACAGCCACCCTTCACTTCATTCATCTCGAACATGCCGCCGCCAAATGTATATCTGATTGAGGCAGTCTATCTCTGCTTCCAATTCAGTAGAGAATTAATTAAGACTAATGAGGCAACAAAATATTTCATATGGGTAGAAATATAACTAGGAACATGTAAATTATAAAGATTCTTGGTCCAACAAAAAAAAGCACTTATCAAGAATCATGCGATTCTTGGTCCATCAAAGTTATTCGCTGCTTCCCACTTTCTGAGCAGAGGATGTCTACCTTAATATATCCGATCTACACTCAGACAACAAATAAGGCAATTATTAGAAAAAATAACTAAAAAGATTAGATCACAGACTTTCACCTAAAGAAAATCCATCAGTTCCCGGAATGATTACCTCCAATGAACTGTCAGGAGAGAACCACCTCAATAGCACACCGAGATGCACTACTGTAGGAAGTAGCTTGAAAAGTAAAAGAGTTGTTACCTGCAGAAATTAACTGAGAAATTATTGATGGGATTATGCATTCATAATAAATTAATAGTAGTATCATTGAATTCAAAGCATTGAAATTGATGGCAGCTTATGATATACTTCACGCTTTTCAGACTTAAATACTTGATCTTGGTAAACTTCAATATTGCAGAATAGATAATTTTTTCCCACATCAAAGCTTGTCTAACATTGACATTCGATTCAAACTTTCTTTTTAATGAAAGAACAATCTCTTTGAAAGACAAAGAAGTTTTTATTGTCCTATCCATTTCTTTGCACCAAGTTTATCAGCTATATGTGTATATTGCCATGTTCACAACATTTCAAAATCTGCAAGACTATAACCCCCAATTATAGATCAGTTACGGATCCCTGTAGCTGTTAATTCAAATATATAAAAATGTTTCGTACCAGACTAAGAGCTGTGGTCCCACGAAGCAGCAAATATAGTTTACCCTGAAATTAATAAAATATCAGAATCTCTATTGGCTGGCAATAATTAAGTATCAATCTATATCATCATTTCTGCCTTTCTGGGTTCAATAGATAAAGCAAAATCACTGTATAATAAGAACATCAGGGATGATTTTTTATTAGAAACCGTTAAACTATCAAAGACTGGATTCATCAGTATAGTCACTATTATTTTAGCACAAACCTCAACTAGATGAAGATTAGAAGCACGACTGAGAAGAGAAAATGACATGAATCAACATGGTTCCAGAGAAAATGAACATGAATCAACATTCCAATGCTGGCTAGGAAAAGAGCAACAAAAAGATTGCGAATAAGTTCAATCTGCAGAGAAAGTGAACATGTCAAATTCCTGCTATAAAATACTTTTTACCACCAAGCATTCCAGTTAAGAAACTAGGTTCATGAAATAATCAACAAATTTATAAATGATAGAAAAATGAGAACCAGATTGTAAACAATGGCTTTCCAGAAGGAATTTCTATAAATATCCCAGTCTTGTGAAGAACATATATATGGAGTACACCTTTTATATATATGCTTTAAGAGAATGGAGTACTGGAAAATTCCTTTAAATACTTATGAATATGAGTCAATAAACAAAGACTGATCAGCATGAGAAGAGTTCACCTCATCAATACCAAAAATACCACCATTGATTGTAAATGTTAAGTTAGGAAAATCATGTAAAAGGCCGTAAAAATATTCATATCTGCATTAGAGAGCATGAAACATCATTGGTGACCCAATATATAATATGATTGCAAAAGTCAATTTCTACTAGAACTTACTTTAGTGGAGGAATATTCCGATTTTCAACTGGGCTAATGCCATTGAGCAATCCCTTCCTTGAGTGAATTATGAAATGCTTAGTGGGAGAGAAAGACGAAACATTGTAAATGAAGTCACCTGAAAAAAAAAAGTATGTTAAATATTTTATTGAATGAATTATAACTAAAATCTAAATACCATCAATAGCAGTGTACAATAGAGATCCATTTAACTTTAGGACAACGGTATTTGAGCATATTTAAGAATACTAGAAATTTGCAAAATAACAGAAATTAAAAGAAGCAATTGCTGAATTGGCAGTTCCAAACTGCTATATGCTATATTATAACTATCACATTATTTGATCCATATACATAATCCCACTTATTGAGAAAAGGTTTTGTTGTTGTCACTGTTGGTCTTGTTCAATTGCGTTATAATGATTAAGAAAATGAGTAGAAAAAATAAAAAATAATATTGATTTCAGATTGGCATAAGTTATCATCATTAACAAATGGGTGAAGAAACAAAAAATAATACTGATTTCAAATTGGCACAAGTGACAAATAAAAGTTTTATAAGTTTGTTCTCTAATCTATTCTCAATTGAAGATGCACAAATCTACTAACGGGTTAGCAACCCAACTTAAAACCCCATTGTTACTATAGCAATCGAATAACAGAGTACACTTTTCATTATAATAACCGCATAAACAGCACAGCCATAAGCCCATAACTATCGATTCACTTTTCAGTTACCATTTTTATACACGAAATCTTATCAATACAGGAATGTACCATACCTTGCTGTATACTATAGGATTCTATCTGGAGTGGAAAGGAAAATGTAGAGTTCTCTGTGCATTGCTTTTGTAGATAATAAACAGGAAGGCCTGAAAAGAAAGCGGATTCAAGAAAATTGGTGTTTTCTGTCTTTGATGCTGATCCCTATTTTGATATTTGCACCAGTATCCAATTTTCACATAGAAAGAACACAAAAATTGAAATCAAAATTAGATTTACACTTAGAAACTGAAACTTTGCCATCAACAAGAGAACATTGTAAATTAAAATAAAAAAATAACTCACCAGCAGATCTGTGGACAAACTAGCCATCACATTAGATGTATTCATAGTAAAGTTACTAGGGATCATATTCCTGTACAAAACTGTCAAAAAGAAGAAACGAACAGGGTTAAGAAATTTAAAATTTTGAACCTCATCTTCCTATTCAAGTAGTACGCAAGAAAAATTGGAACAAGTAACACAATGCAACTGTTTAGAGATTAATTTATAACTAGTAAATCAAATTAATATCACAAAGGCACACGAAAATCAAATCAATATCAATCAACAGCAAAAGCAACCAGCAGCTATATGAACAAACAAACAAGCAAACATCTAATTACCAAGCAATGAAGAAAATCCTGCTCTTGGGGATATTGCCTTCGGTCAAGAACTCGAAATCATATATAGCATAGCGGCACTCATTAGGAGGGAGGCAAGCAGCGAAATCTTTGTAGCCTTGAGCTGGCTCACCAAGCTTCTCCACAATGACTTGCTTTTGATTCTCCTCAATCTTGAAAACTATGAACCTGTGAGTCCTTTTTGTCTTGAGCTCCAAAAACCACAACTTACAGTCATCATGGACCGCCATTCCGGAAGCTGCATTTTCCTGAGAGATTGAAAGGCACACCAAAGCAAAGCAATTATGATCAAGCAGATACCCACACGAATCATTACTCACGCATACTTTAATCTTTTTGCCACTTGAGTAGCTAATAGTTCCTCAACGAAAAACAAAATCAAGTGATTTCGATCTTCACCCCTAATTTGATATACAGTCAACAAATTAGAGGGGAAGATTCCGTGGATGAGATCCCAAAGCATGTTATAAATTTTAGGGTTAGCAAGACTAAAATTAGGAATAGAAATCAATAATCAAATCTAGAAGGGAATGATACAATGATCAGATCGAGGATGTGGAAGAAGCCATAACATTAGCAACACAAACGCAAAGTGCCCAAACCGATGATCAAAATATTTACAAATTTCGAAACTAAAAAATAAATAATAAGGAGCTAGCAAGAAAATTGAAGCACTATGAAAAGAGACAAGAAGTGGAAATAGAGGAGAAACAAAGAGGCCAAACCATACCATGGTTGCGTTCGCGTTGCCTTTGAAACTTGAAGAGAGGGAAGTAAAGGAAGGAGAAGATATAGGAATGGATTTGAAAAGCTAGGGCTTGTGCGAAGATAGCCGCCGCATTGACTGGAGGAGATGATGGTTGTAGCGTTGAGAAGATATGCGAGCTTGAGGGGGCGGTGGTGGTGGAGCTTGAGCTTGCTTTGTTCTGCGAACGAGAAAGAACGAGAGAGATAGGGGTTGTGTTTTTACTGGTTCAGTGTTTAAAAAAGAGGAGAAGAAGGAGAAGGTAGCTGCGGCGGTGAAGGTGGCCGGCGGTGGCGCTGTGGGTTAGGAAAGAAGAAGAAGAAGTTGCCCGTTGAGTCGTTGACGGAGAAGAAGGGTGAGGAATGCTAGGTTTGATTTGTGTACTGTGAATGGAGCTTTGATAAACCCATATTTTATGATATATTTTGTGCTCAATTTAAGTGATTTATTGAATCCTTCACCCACTTATTCATGTGAAATTGCATGGTTTTACTTTCCCTTCCTTATTATGTGATATATGTGAAAAACATATTTCCTATGCTTTAAAAATATTTATTTTAATTACCTTTTATTACCATTCAATGCCGTGATTTGTGTGTTAAGTATTTTCAGATCTCCTAAGGCAGGAATGATTTAAAGGATGGAAAGGAAACATACAAAAATAGAAGGAAAGCACAAAATGGAGTTTTTGAAGAAACTGGCAGCGACGCGAACGCATGGACGACGTGGCCGCATGCCTAGCGCGAAAATGCAGTGACGCAAACGCGTGACTGACGCGGACGCGTGCCTTGAGCAGAACACAAATAACGCGTACGCGTGACCGAAGCGAACGCGTGATAAGGAAAACTTCAGATGACGCGGACGCGTGACAGACGCCATGCACCAGAAAATGCTCCCAGTGATTTCTGAAACCCTTTTTGGCCCAGATCCAAGTCCAGAAAATACAGATTAGAGGTTACAAAGTGGGGGAATGCATCCATTCATAGAGAAGCTTTCGGATCATTCGCTTTTCATAGTTTAGATGTAGTTTTTAGAGAGAGAGGTTCTCTCCTCTCTCTTAGATTTTAAGATTAGGATTCCTCTTAAAGAATTTAGGATTTCAACTCTTCATCGGGTTCAATATTTCTTTTACTTTATATTTCTCTCTTACTTTCAGATACTTTAATGCTTTTCTTTAATTACTTATGTTGCCAAATTGGCTTATGAACTCTCTATGTTTAGATTAATTTTCTCTTATTAATGCAATTGAGGTATTTCAGATTTATGATTCTTATTTAGCTTTTTATATTCTTGGCTTTAATTGATTAACTGGAGGCTCTTGAGTTATCAATCTTATCGTGATTGATTGTTATGTCTGCTAATTGACTGGAATCCCACTAACTCTAGTCTTTCCTTAGGAGTTGGCTAGGACTTGGGGATCTAACTAATTAGTTCACTTGACTTTCCCTTGCTTTCGTAAAGGTTAACTAAGTGGGATTAAACTCAATTCTCATAAGAGTAACTAGGATAGGACTTCCGAATTTTCATACCTTGCCAAGAGTTTATTTTATAGTTATTTATTTACTTTACTTGTCATTTAAATTACTTGTTCCTTACTTTCAAAACCCCAATCTACAAGACTCATAACCATTAATAAGAACACCTCCCTACAGTTCCTTGAGAAGACGACCCGAGGTTTAAATACTTTGGTTATCAATTTTTAAGGGGTTTGTTACTTGTGACAACCAAACGTTTGTAAGAAAGGTTGATTGCTTGGTCTAGAAACTATACTTGCAACGAGAACTTATTATAACTTCTAAAGCATTAATCTTCAGTCTCTTCAAAATGGCGCTGTTGCCGGGAATTGCAAACGTGTGCCTTATTATTGGTTATTGTAAATATTTTTTTCCTTTTACTTGTTTATTTGTTTTTTTCCCCTTTTTTCTCTATTAGCTACTATGAATTCTCACACCCTCTCGCTTTGAGTTTGGTTCTAAATCTGTTGAAAGGGGTGGAAGCTATAACAGGAATGTGCATCAAGGTATAAGCAATCGAAGATAGATGGAGCCAAGAGGCCCTGATCAACCCTTTAGGCAACAACACCCTTCAAGATATCATGGGCAAGGACCACTCTACAATGCATACCAAGCTGATAAATATGGTGGACCCCCTTGTAATTACCAACAAGCCCCACCCTGTGCTTATAGACCATCCTCTCAACATAGCTTTGAACCACCACACTCACAAGTTCCTTTTCACCATTCACCACCGTATGACCCTTATCCACCACAATTCCAATCCAATTACTCCCAAGAACCACCACATTCTTATTATGAACCCTCTCTCCCAAATAATGAACCCTCATACCCCCCAACCTCCAGTGAATGACAAACTTCGTGTTCTTCTTCAAGGGCAAGCGAAGATGCAAAGGGGCGTACTGGAACTCACTACTGCCTTAACTGAGGTAGTAAATATAATAGTTTCCCAACATCTGAGCACTCAAAGTACTCCCATGGCTACATGTGAAGAATCTAAAGAAGAGCGTAGCATGAAGGAGACACTAGAAACTTCGGTGGACAATGAGGAGCATGGCTTTATATTGGAACAAGTGGAGGAAGCCATGATAGTTGAAGAGAAAGAAGTGGTTGAAGATTTAGGAGATGCTGAACCTCCATGGGAATCAAGAACTGTAAAGAATTTCGCCGAGACATTCGAATTTGATGCCAAGGAGGATAGTGTACAACCTCCAATGCATATACCTTGTAAAAAATTGGACGGAACAGACTAAGAAATTGATTCCAAAGGCAGTGATGACCATGAATCAAGCTCTCCTAGTCACGAACTTACATCCGCAACTGAACTCCTTGAACCTGAAGAGCCTTATCCAAGAGAGTACGAAGATGATGTCGAGGTAGATTTCTCTCAACCTCCAACTTATGACTTGAGTGACGAGGAAGACATAGAAGACTTTGATCAAGACACAGTTGCAGTTGAAGAATTTTGCAAAGAAGTGGAGGAATTCACAGAAGAATACAAGGGAGTAGAGCTTACAGAACCACTGGAAACACCTATCCCAAGGCCATTACCACCTAATACAAGCTTCAAGTGGGTACAATCCTTAACCTTTATCTTTACTTTTCCACTTGAATATGGTTTGCTTGAAACAGATGGCCAGCTTAGAGCTCTCTGCGGATTTAAGAGCAAGAGGGAAATGGCTCGTGCTCAGAGCTGGTGTGCAAGATTCAATAAGGTTCCACGCTTCAATTCGAAGTGCACGGATTGGTACCAAGTTCAATTGAACGGGTCTCGGAAGACGTTTGGTCATCTTGGTGAGAATACAATTTCTAAACCGCCCGGATAGAAGAATATAGATCAAGACAAAGGCGGATTTAAAAGCAAAGTTTGGGATCCTGGAATCTATTCTGACATTAGTCACTCCGGGAGCCTGAGAATCTGTTTGAAGCTGCTCAGAAGCTTTACATGCCTAGTTTGGGACCCTGGAGGCTGTTGGCATTCCAAACATTGGTGGAGATTTCTGGATGAATTTAAGCATAAGCCACCATAACAGGAAGCTCATCAAATGTCCAACTTAAGGACTTTAACTAAAAGTGCTAGGTGGGAGACAACCCACCATGGTATGATCGTTCCTGTTTTAGTTTTATTTTGTTTTGTCTGTTTTTATATTATATTATTTTCATTGAACCTGAATACTATTCATAGTATTTGCATCAGCATTGCATATTGCATAATTACAAAAAAAATGCACGCGACGCGTAAGCGTCGCTGACGCGTCCGCGTCACAAGTGCATTAGGAAGAAAAGGAAAGTGAATAGAAAGTCATGCAAAAGTGTGGCTGGAGGCGTGCCTTTGGCACAAATTATTCCCACGACCGCGTCGCTAACACGTTCACGTCAGTTGCGAAAAATACCTCCCACGCGTCCGCGTCACTCACGCGAACGCGTGATCTGGAAATCGGCGTAAAAATCCAACGCCCAGAAATCTGGGCTGGAATTGTGCGGCTGGTGTGCGTTTAGCACAAAACGGCCCACGCGTTCGCGTCCCGGACGCGAACGCATCATTTGCAAAACACTTATCCCACACGAAAGCGTGAGCGACGCGTTCGCGTCGCGTGGGTAGTATAGCCCCCTAAATGGAGACAGAGAATTGCGTTGAAACAACGCTGGAAGTGTGCGTCTAGCACAAATTTCAGCGACGCGGTCGCGTGCCTCACGCATCCGCGTCATTCATCTTTTACCCATTCCATGCGATCGCGTCAATTATGCGACTGCGTCAATCCCATTTCACCCTAGCCACGTAATCGCGTGCCCCACGCGTTCGCGTGGATTTGAATCCACTAACCCCAAGTCACGCGAACCCTAACCCCATCGCGCCCCCATACCCGCCCCCCCTTCTCCTCCCCTTCTCTGCAACTCCCTCCTCTGCATCCATTACCACCGCCGACCACCTCCGACCGCCGCACCACCACCAACCACCCAGACCCCGCTGCGACACCCACCCCCCTCTCTTCTTTCTTTTCTTCCTCCACCATTCCCAACCCTCCCTCTCACCCACCGCCGCCCTTATCCACCACTGCCTCCCACCATCACAACCACCCCTCCAACCTACAACCCTTGCCCCCTTCTCCCTTCCTCTCCTCCTCCACCATTAAAACCCTACCCGCGCCCCCCGCCACCGCCCCTGCTCTGCCACCGCGCCACTGTGCCCCCCAGCGCCGCCGCATCACCACCACCATCTCTCTACCCTCACCTCTGTTCTTACACATACCAGGTTCCGCCGAACGTCAATTTCTCTATCACTCGTAGTTAGTTGCTTTTTTTTCATATTATGTTCAAATTAGGATAGTTAGAGATGCATGTTGTAGTGGATTATAGGTGGTTAGGTAGCTAGGATGTGGTTAGTGGATTTAGGCCTGATAATTGCCCCGTTCTTGCTATTTGTTTTATCAATTTCGCAATTCTGATTTGGCTGTGATGATCATATTGTTCATATATTGTTCTTCCATGTTTCTTGCTGCTGTTACACTGCTCTTTCATGTTCATGTTATTTGTGTCTCTTTGCAACTTTATTTGAATTTATATGAACTGCTTTTTCATACTGTTTATTTCTGGGAACGTCCAATTTTAGCCGGAATGCTGCCCAATTTTCTGCAAATTGTTTCATTTTCATTCATGTAGTGATTTTGGCAATTTTGAATTTTGCATTACTTAGCTATAACCATACCAATTCATGAATGCACGGGCTCGCATTCTTATTTCTTTTTGATTCCCTGGTTAATACATTACATTATTGATGACTTTGTTTTAATTTTGCAAACTTCTGTATCTATCTGAATTATCATCAATACACTAAAATTTTTGCTTGAACATGAGTTGATTAATCTTTAAATTATGAATTCTTTGTTACCTAGGAAACATTTATCAATGCCACTCAATTTAATTTTCTTTCTCCTAACTCACTGATTTCCACCTTCTAACCTCTTTTTCAATCCTAACCGATCTAACTTTCAAACTTCTCTTTTTGGTTTTTAACTATTTACTTTAATTTTCTAACTCAAGGCTTGATTATTCTTTTTCCTAATTAACATGAATTCTACTTATATTATATTTTGGATTGTAATTTTTCATCTCAGATTTCTAACTCATATACAATCTATAATGCACATATACATAACTCATTTCATAATTCTCCTGCTATTTTGCCACTCTGTGCTTATATTGTTATTATTCTATTTGCCTACTTATTTTCCTGCTTTGTTCTTCAATTATACCCTGGAATTTCTGCTTTTCAGGATGTCTGACCCTCAGTGCAAAGGAAAAGACAAAGCAACCACTGGCAAACGGAAAAGAGGCGAATCCTCTATGTCTATCCTGGACATTATACATGATGACTCCTGGCGGGAGAAGCACTTTACCCCGCAGGAGAAGGATGACCAGCTCCTCACTGCCAATGATCCAGTTAAATTTACAAACAGATACTGTGAGCTGAAGTATCCAGTGTTTGCCACCTCCAGGAACCTGTACCTGGAGAGAACTCTGAAAATTCCAGAAGAACTACAAAATACACCTCCGAATAGATAAAATAGAGAGGCTGGTTCTTCTTGGAGAGAAACTTGACAGAGGTCAATGCTTCCTGGGTCAGAAATTTTTACTGCAACTATTTCAAGACTTTCCTAGATGCAGTGCACCTTAGAGGGAAACAGATTTTGGTCACTGAGGAAGCCATTGAGGATATCCTCCACCTTCAGCCTAAATAAGATCAGCCTGACGGTTACCAAAAGGCTGAAGAGGACATGCGCTTTATGAGATTTGACTGGGATGCTGTCAAGCAGAGGATAGCCCTTGATCCTACTGTCCCATGGGTCATGGGAAAGAACACAGTGATGCCTAAGGGAATCAAGCTGCTCTACCTGAATGATGAGGCTCGGCTCTGGCACCAGATTCTGAGCAACTATGTGATGCCAAGCACTCATGAGATAGAGCTGCCCGCTGCTATTATCACCCTCATCTGGTATGTGATGGAGGGTAAGGACCTGTATCTGCCACGTTTCATCCGATATTATATGGCCAGGGTCCATGTCAAAGGCACTCTTCCTTTCCCTTATCTGATCACCCAGCTAGGCCGTCGAGCTGATGTGCCTTGAGAGCTTGCTGATGAGAAGCCACCTGTTACAGACTGCAAGAAGATTATCCCTCGCAGTAGGAAGTTTCAGGCTTTAGGCCACAGACCCCCATTCCTCACCGCTTCTGATGAGACCGCCACGCCTTCAGCTGCCCCTTCTTCTTCCACTGCTGTACCAGCTACCACCACTGCACCTCCACCTGCCTCAAAGCCCGTTTACCACCTCGTGCACCGCTTATTTCAGCAGCTGGACCAGATGGAGCGCCACAACCGGTGACGATATGAGAGATCTGAGCATCGCAACAAGCGACGCTATGAGCACCTCAAGTTGATGATCCGATCCGGCGGCGACATCCCCTTCGAGCTTGACACACCATCAGAGCCATCTGAGGAGGAGGCGGACGAGCATGAGGAGGAGACACATGCACAGAGAGAGGCTAAGCAGGCAGGACCAGAGCAGGCTGCACCCCAGCATGCGGAGCCACACCAGATTCAGGCTACAGACCCAGAGATCCCTCTGCAGTTAGCGCCTCTACTGCAGCAGACAGATCCTCCTACACTTATCCAGTCTGCAGACCCTCAGACCACCACAGAGACTCCAGCAGCCCATCCTTTCGGTGATGACACTTTTTCACACCCAACTTGAGTGAGCATCGAGGACGATGCTATATTTTAAGTGTGGGGAGGTCGCCATCCCTGGCGTATCTTTTTGGTGAACCACTACAGACTCTTTTTATCTTATTTTGTTTATTTTTCTGTATTTTTATCTTTATTTTTATTTTTATTTTTCAGTACTTGCGCATTATTCTTTTGCTGTATTTTTCACTTTATTTCCGTATTTTGCACTTTAGTTTATATCTTAGCCATTTAGTTTAGTTTGCAATTCTAAACTTATTAGTTATAGAATATGTGGATTCATTAGTACAATTTACCCTTTTAGCATATGATAGTTTGGTTCAATTAAAAATAAAAAAAAGAAATAAACTAGAGACTTTAGTAAATTAAAACAATCCACACACCTTGTATATATAGCATTACATGTTAGTTAGTTAACAACATTTCATCAAGGAGGAACACTAAGATTTTAAGGGCCACCCTAAAATTTACATTGAGAATAATGGGAACTCTTAATTTCTACTTGCATGACATGTATAACTGATATATGATTTTTGAGTTGGAGAATACACAGCCTGTGAGTTTTGAGCTTAATTGTATGGTTACATTCAAACCATAAATTTCATTCCTGTGTGTTCTGCCCTTCTTTTTCATTTTGATGTTCTTTACTTTGTTCTAATCTATATGTCCAATATAGAATATAGATACATACCAAGAGATTATTGAGGCCATCATTTGAATTTTTCCTCACTTATTCCAAATTAGCCTACCTTGTGCATCACCCTTGTTAGCCCCCCTTGAGCTTTTTAATCCCCTCCTGTTCTATAAACCACATTACTAGCCTTAAGTAGAAAAACAAAATAAAAATCCCAAGTTGAATCCTTGGTTAGCTTAAGATAGATATTGTGTATAATTTAAGAGTAGGGAATTTTATGGGAATATGGGATGATAGAAACAAAGTAGGAATTTAAAAAAAAAAGATTAAGTTGTTTCAAAAACAAAATTTGGGAAGCATGCTCATGTGAAATCAAAACAATTGAATTACCATGTGCATTGATAAAAAAAAATTTATATTTTCAGTATTTAAATAAGGGGATACAAAAATTCCCCAAATACAAAATAAAAAGAGTCAATGCACATGGGACAAAATTTCAAAAATTAAAATTAATGCATGAGCTTGCAATACAAAGTGGGAGAATTTGGGTCAATAGGTAGAGAAACTTTAAAATTATATAAAGTATGTATGTTAGGTGAGATCTTAGACTAATCAAGGATTCACTTATTAGCTCACTTAGCCTTATACATATACCCTTACCTTTACCCTGGCCCCATTACAACCTTGAAAAAGACCTCATGATTTTTATATGTCTGTATTCTATAATTGTTGATTGGTTAGATGAAGAACAAAGTTTTAGAAAGTAAGGATGGAAAAAGAATAGAGTGATTAACCCAATAAACACTGAGTGACTAGAGAGTAAACACAAAATCCAGTGAGGGTTCAATAGCTCATCACCATATATCTCTGCTTAATTGTTAATTATCTTGCAAGTTTGTGAAATATTTTTACCCATCTCAATTGTAAAAGTGCTTTAACATTATCTAAGGTTTGGCTATGCATATATGATTCTTTGAGGATATGAATTAATTTAACTACATGTAAGTTTTATATACAAGTGAAAAATAACTAGAATTGCATTATTCATTTAGGTAGTTTGCATTTAGAATAGATTGCATTGCATGAAATTCCACCACTTTACCTTACTCTTTATCTTGGATTTAGCATGAGAACATGCTATTGTTTAAGTGTGGGGAGGTTGATAAACCCATATTTAATGATATATTTTGTGCTCAATTTAAGTGATTTATTCAATCATTCACCCACTTATTCATGTGAAATTGCATGGTTTTACTTTTCCTTCCTTATTATGTGATATATGTGAAAAATATGTTTCCTATGCTTTAAAAATATTAATTTTAATTACCTTTTATTACCATTCGATGCCGTGATTTGTGTGTTAAGTATTTTCAGATCTCCTAAGGCAGGAATAATTTAAAGGATGGAAAGGAAACATACAAAAATGGAAGGAAAGCACAAAATGGAGTTTTTGAAGAAACTGGCAGCGACGCGAATGCATGGACGACGCGACCGCATGCCTAGCGCGAAAAGGCAGTGACGTGAACGCGTGACTGACGCGGACGCGTGCCTTGAGCAGAACACAAATGACACATACGCGTGATCGAAGCAAATGCGTGATAAGGAAAACTCCAGATGACACGACCGCGTGACCCACGCGGATGCGTGACAGACGCCACGCACCAGAAACTGCAGAAAATGCTCCCAGCGATTTTTGAAACCCTTTTTGGCCCAGATCCAAGTCCAGAAAGCACATATTAGAGGTTATAAAGTGGGGGAATGCATCCATTCATAGAGAAGCCTTCGGATCATTCACTTTTCATAGTTTAGATGTAGTTTTTAGAGAGAGAGGTTCTCTCTTCTCTCTTAGGCTTTAGGATTAGGATTCCTCTTAAAGAATTTAGGATTTTAACTTTTCATCAGGTTCAATATTTCTTTTACTTTATATTTCTCTCTTATTTTCAGATACTTTAATGTTTTTCGTTACTTACTTATGTTGCCAAATTGGCTTATGAACTTTCTATGTTTAGATTGATTTTCTCTTATTAATGCAATTGAGGTATTTTTGATTTATGATTCTTATTTAGCTTTTTATATTCTTGGCTTTAATTGATTAACTGGAGGCTCTTGAGTTATCAACCTTATCGTGATTGATTGTTATGTCTGCTAATTGACTGGAATCCCACTAACTCTAGTCTTTTCTGAGGAGTTGGCTAGGACTTAGGGATCTAACTAATTAGTTCACTTGACTTTCCCTTGCTTTCGTAAAGGTTAACTAAGTGGGATTAAACTCAATTCTCATAAGAGTAACTAGGATAGGACTTCCGAATTTTCATACCTTACTAAGAGTTTATTTTATAGTTATTTATTTACTTTACTTGTCATTTAAATTACTTGTTCCTTACTTTCAAAACCCCAATCTACAAGACTCATAACCATTAATAAGAACACCTCCCTGCAGTTCCTTGAGAAGACGACCCGAGGTTTAAATACTTTGGTTATCAATTTTTAAGGGGTTTGTTACTTGTGACAACCAAATGTTTGTAAGAAAGGTTGATTACTTGGTCTAGAAACTATACTTGCAACGAGAACTTATTATAACTTCTAAACCATCAATCTTCAATCTCTTCAAGCTCGGGCAATGATAGGTTTAACTTATTATTTTCGACGGAAAATTTTAAGTTACAGACGGATTTTCCGTCTGTAATAATTTAATCAAATCAGTGTTTTTGTCCATTTGATTACAGACGGATTTTCCACGAAAAAATTAATTTTTTCGACAGAATTATTGACGGATTCTCTTTTCCGTCTGTAATTTATGCTAATTCATTTTTTTTTGTTTTCCGACAAAAAATTTCTCTGAAATTCCGTCTGTATTTCCGTGGGATAAAATCCGTCGAAAATATTCGTCTGTAATAACTAGTTTTCTAGTAGTGTTTACTTGCTCAAATGAACTCATAATTTGGCACGATCGATTGGGGCATCCTGAAACAACCATGATATAGAGAATTGTTGAAAATTCTCATGAACATTCACTAAAGAGTCAAAGAGTTCTTTAATCTAGTATTTTTTATTATGCTGCATGTTTTTAGGGAAAGTTGATTGTAAGGCCATCACCAGTGAAAATTAGATTTAGGTCCCCTAAATTTCTAGAAAGAATTCAAGGAGATATACATGGACCAATTCATCCATCATACGGATCCTTTAGATACTTTATGGTCCTAATAGACGTGTTCTCGAGATGGTCACAACATGTGTGCTTATTGTCTTCTCGCAACCTGGCATTTGCGAGATTACATGTTCAAATTATTCGATTAAAAGTACATTTTTCAGAAAATCCAATCAAAAAAATTTTCCTTGACAATGTTGGTGAATTCAGTTCCTAAATCCTTGATGCTTATTGAATGGATAGCAGAATAAGTGTTGAACATCCAATAGCTCATGTTCACATACAAAATGGGTTAGCAGACTTATTAAATGTCTCCAATTAATTGCTAGATCCTTATTTATGAGAAAAAATCTCTCTATTTCTACGTGGGGCATGTAATTTTATATGCCGCAACACTTATTCGTTTGAACCAAAAAGTTACCATCAATTCCCTTTCCTGCAATTAGCTTTTGGCCAGCAGGCAAATAGTTTTCATTTTAGAATATTTGAGTGTGCGATATATGTTTCAATTGCCTCACTTTCTTGCACCAAAATGGGACCCAAAAAAATTGAAAATTTATGTGGGACATGATTCTCCCTTTATATTATCTTGAGATACAAACAGGAGATGTGTTTAAAGTCTGATTTGCAGATTGTCAATTTTATGAATCAATGTTTTCAGCATTCGGGGGAGAGAATAAGCCATTTGAGAAAGAACTTAATTGGAATGTATTATCGTTAATGCATCTATATCCACGATCAGGACAATATAAATTAGAAGTTCAAAACATTATACATTTGTAAAGTATAGCAAATGAATTGTCTGATGTATTTTCTGATACAAAGAGGATAACCGAATCCTACATGCTAGCTGAAAATACCCCAATTTGAATTGATGTTCCAATTGGACAAATAGCTACTAAAACAAGTACACGCCAGAAGCTTGGTAGAACAATTGGT
Source organism: Arachis hypogaea (assembly GCF_003086295.3). NCBI lineage: Eukaryota > Viridiplantae > Streptophyta > Magnoliopsida > Fabales > Fabaceae > Arachis > Arachis hypogaea. The sequence goes on from NC_092053.1 coordinate 47,433,044, forward strand.
TCTAAAAATTAAAATTCTCGAAAAAGAAGAGAGGTAATTGATATTACCAAGACAAATGATACTTTTGTTGAAAAGGATAAAGACATAGAAAATACACCAACAAGTATCCAAAATTCTGATATAGTTTTGACGCTAGAAGACGTTCAAGTACCTAAAAATTGTGAAAATGATAAGATCTCGATAAATTATATCTTTACAGGAGAAAAATAGAACCGAAATAAAATAATTTTTAATAAAATATTTGTATATAAAATGGCATTACACATCATTCATGAAAGTAAGATCTTGAGCCAAGAATAGTCGAAGAATGTCGAGAAAGGAATGACTGGGCAAAATGGGAAGAAGCTATGAAGGTTGAGTTAGACTTACTTGCAAAACGTGAAGTCTTTGGACCTGTAGTTCGTGCACCACAAGATATAAAACATGTTGGATATAGATGGGTATTTGTGAAAAAATGAAATGAGAAAAATAAAGTTATACACTACAAAACTCAAGTTATGGCATAAGATTTTTCACAAAGGTCCGGTATAGCTTATGAAAAAATATATTTTCTTGTTGTAGATGCAATAACATTTATTTGATCAATTTATTTGCACACAAACTACATATGTATCTAATGGATGTGGTGACAATTTATTTGTATGGATTATTGGATCGTGATATTTATATAAAAATTCCTGAATGACTAAAGATATCTAAACCATCCAATGAATATTCGCAGGGGACTATACTCAGTCAAATTGCAAAGATCTTTATATGGTCTAAAATAATCTAGACAAATGTGGTACAATAATCTTACTAAGTATCTGGTAAAAAAATAGATTCAAGAATGATGATATCTGTTAAAAAAATCTGTATTTGGATTCATTATAATTGCTGTATATGTTGATAATTTAAATATTATTGGAACCCCTAAAGAGATTCCAACAATCATAAAAACTCTAAAAAGAAGGTTTGAGATGAAAGATCTTGGATGGCTAAATTTCGTCTCGACCTGCAGATCGAGCATAAAATAATAGGATCTTTATTCATAAAAAAAATATATAAAAAAGATCTTGAAAATATTTTATATGGATAAGTCACATCTATTAATTATCCCAATGATCGTAAAGTCTTTGGATGTGGAAATGATCAATTCTGTCCGGAAAAGTCCTAAAGTAACATAGTGCCATTGGAGTACTAATGTATCTTGCTAATAATATACGATCTGACATATCATTTGCTGTAAATTTACTAGCAAGGTATAGTTCCTCTCCAACCAAAAGACATTGGAATGGAATTAAATAAATTTTTTGATATCTTCATGGAACAGCTGATATGGGACTATTTTATCCATATGAATCTAATTCACAATTAGTTGGCTATGCAGATGCAAGATACTTATCTAATCTACACAATGGAAGATCTCAAACAAGATACCCATTCACATATGATAATACAGTTATATCATGGAGGTCTACAAAATAGACGATAGCAGCAACGTCCTCTAATCATGCTAAATACTAGCGATATATGAAGCAAGTCACGAGTATTTTTGGTTCAAGAGTTTAGTCCAATATATTCTATCATCATGTAGACTAACTGATAGGAAAATAGCTTCAACTATTCTATTTGAAGATAATACAGCATGCATTGCTCAACTTAAGGGTGGATACATCAAATTTAAAGGTGATAGAACAAAGTATATTTTTTCCAAATTTTTCTTTACTCATGATCTTCAAAATTGAGGAACCATTGATGTCCAATAGATCCACTCAAGTGATAATTTGACAGATTTATTTACAAAGTCACTTCCAAAATTCTTTTTTGAATGATTGGTACATCAAATTGTGATGCGCCAATTTCAAGATATTAAATAATATTGAAAAGAGGAGGAGGCTGTACTCTTTTTTTCTTGGTCAGGTTTTTATTCCTATTGTGCTTTTCTTGACAAGATTTTTAATGAGATAGTCCTTATCACAAAGGATATTATACTCTTTTTCATTCACTAAAATTTTTTCATTGAATTTTTCTTTAATAAAATTTTAATGAGACATAGTCCTAAATGAACATCTAAGAGAAAGTGTTGTGATATGGATGCCCATTTAATAATGTATGACTTCTTTCACAATATGAGTGGCTCAATTTTTTAATGGTGAGAGGCTCACGTTATAAAGAGAGGTCGAATTTAATAAAAATTGAAAAAGATGATTTTTGTATGTGTATAAATAGGAAAAACAAGATCTTAGACAACACATACACAAAAATAATAAAACACTTTTCTTTATATATGTACGTTCTAACATACAAAAAAATGCATTATCAAAAAATATGAATTATCTCTATTGAGATAATAATATTATAGAATATTAATACTAAAATTTTCTATTTATATTTTTTTATTTTATATTTTTTTTTCTTTATTTATTTATTTTACCACACTTAGGACACACAAATTGAATTTCCATATAGTAGAGTAACATGTTCCTCTTTTGACCTACATAGAGGATTCAATAAGTCAGAATAGGTGGCATGCATGGATATTGATGAGATAAAACATTTTTTACCAATAATGAATATTTTCCAATGCAAGAGTTACGTTAATTAAATTATGTGTGATAGTTGTGAAGGTATATATTATAGGTTATTTTAAATAATAACTAGGTGTTATTATATATATATATATAAATTATGATTCCAAAATTTTTCAATAAACAAATTAGTGTAAATTAAAAAATATATTAATTAATATATATTATTTAATTTACACTAAAATGTGATTAACCCTAAATGTTTTATAAAGAGAAGTGTATATGTTATGTAAAATAACCCTAAAGTTTATATATGTTTAAGTATATCTATCTTTTATATTTTGGATTATATCAAGATGGGACAATAATTTAGTTAATTATTAATGAACACTTCAAAGAGAGTCATAGTAAAAGCACATGTCAATAATGGCCTAATGGGTGGTAGAGAAGGTCAAAAGAAAAAGAATTAATTAATAAATAATAATAAGTTGATCAAACTAAGGTTCAAAGTAAAAGGGCATGCATTTCAATAATAGCTGGTAAAGATGACACTGTAATAAGCCTAACTTTGATGAGGTTCATGCATAAAGAAAACAATTTCATATATATTTGGCATGAACTTATCAAGATTTTAGTCAGAATCTTAATAAACGTCAACAGCAAAACCATTTTTTTTTTTGAATTATTCAACTAAATAAGAATTCCCTTGGTAAAATCAAAAACAAAATATATGTTCTTCTATTCAGGGTTGTGGAACCGTATTCAACTATGAATTATGATCGCTGCACATGCACGGAAGCCAATAAGCCAAGCATTCATGTTTCTTGCCAACATTCTAGTGAAACCTTGAAAACTAATTAAACAATTAATTAATGGGTTATGCTAGGTAATCAATGACTTTCTTGAATAACATGAACAACTATCAATCAAATAAAAATATATTACATCTCTAAATTACCCATCTAAATCTTAGTATTAAAATAACTATCCGTACACCTAGTGAAATAAACATCTAATATATCTATTATTTACATTGTTTAGTATTTTTATTATCTACTTATATTTTTCTTTAATTATATATGGAAAGGAGAATATTCAGACATTAATCCACGATCTTATTCTCTAAATAAATTATGCAATAAAGAGTAGGTGGTTAATATATTTTTCTTTGTACTAAATTAATATTATTAACCAACTTCTCTTTTTTTTTCTTCCGCTAAAATGTTTGCATGTATATGCGTTTTAAGTGTTTCTTTCTCCCGCAAATTATAGTTATTATAAAATTAGGAGCAAGACCAAAATTTGCTTCTAGATGCGTTAGACAGGATTTGGGTGAACCTGATGAGTCATAAGATATTAGAAAATTATTATTCGTCAAACATTACGTCTCTTAGGTAGTGTTTGTTTGTAGAGACTAGAATTGATATTGGGAGACAGGATTTTAATATTGTGTTTGTTGAGATAGAGACTAGCACTGAAAATTGTGTCTCTGTCTTAATAATTTGAGTATTTCAATGCTTCAAAAAATTGGAGACACTAGAGACTAGGACAGAGACAGAACTTCAACTAATTATTTTATCACTAAAATACCCCTAATGTAATTATCTAATTCCAACATTACTCTTTCCCAATCTGAAATTAGGGCTTGAGTTTATAACAGACGCTCAATACATCTTCTCCTTCTTGCTTGAAGAAGGTCCTGCTCAGCGTCCATAGCCAAAGGTCCGTCCACCTCGCCGGCCTAACCAGTTGAAGGTAAGCGATTGGCACTTCCAACCTCCTCTTCCGAGGCCTCCATTTCTGACGTCTTCTCGCTTGTTCACAGATTTTGTGGTCCGACGAAGCTACAGGAGAGAACCTGCCGTGTCGGTGTGGAGGCCATCTGAGAGTTGTTGCGAGCACAGTTTTCGTTATCCAGGTTAGTAAAGCTCCCTTTCTGTGATCTGGGTTCTTGTGACTTCATTTGGTGTGGGATGCAGTTTGTATGAAGAGGTTTGTGTGTAATTTATTTTGTGGATTATGCTCTGTTTCTGGTTTACTGGGTTTGGGAAGTGGGAGAAGAAAGTTGAAGTGGAATGTATGCTTTAGTTACTGTTAAGGGGTATTGAAAAAAGCAGATTAAGAATTGAACATAGAAGATTATACATTCAAACAAGATGTGTAGAAGGTTAATCATGACAAATTGCATGGTCTATTCGAATTTATTCATTTGTTGATTATTTATTTAATTCATGAATACAGCTGAAAGACAGTCTACTTTGTGAATTTGTTACAGTTCTATATGACAAACAGAATCCATTTTTTATGTTGTAATTAAGGTATTCATAGTTTGTGACAGTTGATGTAACTGAATCTGATACAATGTTTGTAGTTGTGTCTATGTTTATAATGTGTTTATTTTTTTCTGAATCTGATACTATGTTTGTAGTTTGGTACGAAATGAAATTAATTGTTGAACTGACAATGTTACTAAGCTTGAGCTTAGGTTTTGTAATTGATACATACAGATTTAGATGATGCCCTTGTTTTTGAATCCGCAAAGGGATTGCACGCTTGCATATTTCTGTTAACATTCTTGTCTTGTTATACTTTGCTACCGGAAATCAAATAACCACATCTTTAATTACTCTTTGACTCATTGTTAAATGATAACCTTACTTTTGAAAATGTCAAACTAAAATTTTCTTTTGTCACAGCTAAGTATAAGGATAAGCATAAGGTAAAAGGAGAAGGGAGTTAACCTAATTTAGAGACTGACACTGCTTTGTTGTTAACCTTGGTTTTCATAAAAATGCCAAAGTCCAAACTCCATACTCCCTTTAAAGTTTTGTGTGTTTCATATTTTTTAAGTTAATAAAAATATATGGTAAGCATTTGTTTGGATGAAATAACGTTATTAATAAATAAATTGTAATGAAAATTCTGAAGTTGTGTAAGAGTTCATTGGAAAGTTTATGTTTTTTTTTTTGAAACGATTTTGCTAGGAAGAAATGGAGCGGTCGGAAATTATTAAGCGATGCGTGTCTTTTTATGAAGAGATGAGATCCAACCATGAAGAAAGAATGTTGTTCTTTGTGCTTACGCTGTTTGTTTACTTTAGGGGTAGAACTAGTGGCCAACTATCGTTAGGCGGAAGAATGAATAGTAGAATTAGACGTGAGGCTTTAGAGCGTATTGTTGGTGAGGGTGATAGGAATTGTATCTGGGAGTTGAGAATGAATACAAATGCCTTTGCTAACTTGTGTGAGTTGCTCCAAGTTTAGGGCGGACTTACAGAGGATGGTCATGTAAGCCTGCCGGAGCAGGTTGCGACCTTCTTAATTATCTTAGTGCATCACAAGAAAAACCATAGTCTACATGTTAGATTTTGTAGGTCCGGCGAGACAGTTAGTAAGTATTTTAATAAAGTTTTGAAAGCTGTAATACGGATTCAAGGGATGTTGTTCGCGAAGGCTACACCAGTTGCCGAGGACTGTGTTGACCCCACATGGCGAAGGTTTAAGGTAGAGTTTATTTGATGTTCTCTATGATTCATGTTTATCTGATGGATTCTCTATCTGAACATCATAGCTTTCTATGGATAGTAAGGTTGCTTGGGAGCATTAGATGGCACTTATATAGAGGTGATAGTCCTCGAGTCTGAGAAGGCAAGGTACCGCACAAGAATGCCCAGCGAAAGAATGGCCAGCTGATAGCTGATGCCATTGTTGGTGTGAACGAGAAGTGGAAGGTTGGCGAGAAGCTCACACAGCTTGGATTCGGTGATGACGATGTGGTGAGGGCGATTCTGAAGTTTTCCCAGAGTCCTAATGTGTATGCACATTTCTGGGGCTTGTCAGATTCACAAATGATTGCGCTTGTGCGTTCCATTATATGAAGTTCAAGACTAGTTAAATTTATTAACATTGGGTTCTGGTATTAAGCTTGGTTAAGGGTGTTAACTTTTTGGAGGTTAGGTCTTAGGATTTAAGAACATTGTTATGTTTAACACGGTAAAACTTTGGTACCCTCTGTGTGTTGCTATGTTTTGGTTCCTTAACTATGGAATTTCCTTTGTTTTGATCTTTTTTGGATGAATACTTTGGTGGTTGATTATCAAGCTTAACAAGTTCCTCCATTTTCCGGTTATATTAATTTGTATTAGGATTTAACTTACAAAGATTTCTTCCTAGTAAGTCTAATAATTCTGTTTCAATTCTTTTTAACGAAAATAGTGTTTTGTAACACACACATAGGCAACATGTTGATACATTTGGCAGCCAAATGACTTCATCACAACTACATCATGAGTGTAAACATACATATCCACTTATACAAACAAAGGTGAAATTTCTCTCACAGGCAAAAATGGCCTTGAGACAATATTGGTTCAAAATATGAATTCCTTCCATCTTTTATACCAAATATGTGCTATTGTTATTCACATCTTGTTCAAAGGCCATACTACAACTTACACAACACAACAATGATCAACACAACACAAAAAACGGAGACAACAAGTTGACCGCACATTAGAAACTTCAGATACACAACATCAGCATGAAGTTTTTCCACTCGTTCGCTCGTCTTAAAATTAAAGTTAAGCTGAGAAGATCGATCATCTCCGGAGTCAGAAGGCTGGATATTTGGGCCTGCCCATCTAAACCATCCACATCGCCTTGTTGGACACGCATAATACTTTCTACCCGGGTTGGCAACGCTATTCGAAACTTGTAACGGTGCTCTTAACCCACACTCACAAAAACGGTCTCCCGTTATGTTTCCGCTGCCGTACGTACCACTTGTTGATCTTCGACTTGAGGAAGCCATTGTTAACCACCCTACAAATTTAACAGTAACTCAAACGATTTTAATGTAGTACACACAACACATAAAAGAAGAAGAGGATTCATATATGAAACAACCAATGATGATTCAACCGAAACAAATGCAGAAATGTAAAAAAAATTTTTGGTTGCAATCATGTCTCTGTACCAAGTGTTAACTGTGTCACCTCTTACTTGGCAAAGTTGAAATAACAAAATTTGAGTACATATAAACACTTTATTATGAATGATTAAAGAAGAAAGATGGTTAAGTGGACAAATAAATGGATAACTCAAATTGAACAGGTTATTTAATTGATAAAAGGTTAAATTTTAGATAGTTGCTGGAACAGATACCTGCTTAATCAAGCTCACTTCTCTTTTCAGCAGAGCAAATATTCGCCAGCAGAATTACAATTTCACAGTAGAACATACATAAACGAAATACCATTGGAAGACAAATATGAGCAAGTATTGACAGCAATTCCTGAGAAATGCCTTCACTCAATATTTTAAATTCTAAATTCAATACTATGTTCGGCAAACGGTTGAGAGGTCTAAACAGAGAAGCCGAAATTAAAGATGAACTAATTAAGGCTTTTGAGAAAGGAGCAAAACAAAAAAGACAGCAATGCAAACAAATGCTACCTCACAAACGGCAACGAACAGAGGCACAGATCCGGCACCATGGCGACGCACACCCACAAAGATCGATTCCGCAGCGGCGTCACAAAACAGGGGTCACTAACGGGTCCACCAAGTCGAACTAGGGATCACTGCCGAGGGGCCTTCGTCGATCCGACCAAAAAAGGCTGAAAACCTGAGGTCCAAGCGGCCGCGGGTCAGGCTCCAGCCTACGTTGCCGGAAGAGGACAGCAGGAACGGTGGCTGAGAGCAAAAAGGGGGTGAGGGTTTGCCACTATCGAAAATGAAATTGTTTTTTGGGGGGGGTAGGGTTCTTTGCTGAAATTAAAGGGGCATTTTAGTAAGTTCATAAATTTAGTCTTCATCTTTTACTTTAAACCAAACATGATACTGAGACAGAACTCAGTCTTGTACACCATCATACCAAACACAATACTATACTTATTTCTGTCTCTGTCTCTTGGTCTCTGTCTCTCTGTCTCTGTCTCTTGGTCTCTGTCTTGCAAACAAACGCTACCTTATATACTAAACGTAATTAAAAATACTGCTTAATAAAAGAGAGAACGACAGCATAGTTAAAGTTAAAAAATATAAATAAAGAAAGTGTAGATCTCTCCATCTAGCTATACCTATACTATTGGTTAGCAAGTTTTTTATTAGGTGATGAATTGAATTAGATTCATAGATTGCATATTATATACCGAAAAGTATTGGTAGACAATAAAAATATTAAACAATGTGAATAATAGATATATTAGAGGTTAAATTCACTAGATGTACGAATAATTATTCTAATATTAAGATTTAGGTGAGTAATTTAGAGTGTAGTATGTTTTATTTGAATTAGGCCAATTTTAAGACCCATTATTCATGTTGTTCAAAAAAGTCATTGATTACCTAACATAACCCATTATATATTTTATTGTATTAATTAGCATTTCCTTATTGGTAGAGAGGAAGGAGGACAACGACCTCAAACATCAATCGTTGCTTATAAATTGTATAAATTTTAGTTTAATCTTTTCTAAATTTTTTATTGAAGTCCATTTTATTTTGAAATTAATTTTTTATCACTCTTTAAAATTTAATCTAACTTCGTTTCTGGTCATGACCTAATGGATA